>NC_143016.1:202931735-203248820 GCF_055824585.1 Amblyomma mixtum
TCATGTGAGTGATGTAAAAAAAACCTGAGTCTCTGCAAAAAAGCAATAAGATTTATTTACGGCAGCAAGAGAAACTAAATGAAGCGTTTTCAGTGTTCTGCGATTCAAGTGAGAAATGGCAAATTTAATTTCAAGAAAATCGTTGTCATGACACTTACGACCAAAAACGAACCATTTAAATACACTTATAAAAACAGATCAAACAACTTATCACAAGTAAAGAGATTTCAGTATCCGGGAATAACATTCACACCTAATCCACAGGCATATCGACCTAATTTGCTCAAAAGCACAAGCTTACCGCATATAAAAATGCCTAATAAGACCAATTCTTGATCATACATGCGCTGTTTGGTCACCCTATCATGTGCGTGATGTAAAAAAACCTGAGTCTCTTCAAAGAAAAGCAATAAGATTTATTTACGGCAGCAAGAGAAACTAAATGAAGCGTTTTCAGTGTTCTGCGATTGAAGTGATAAATGGCAAATTTAATTTCAAGAAAATCGTTGTCATGACACTTACGACCAAAAAAGAACCATTTAAATACACTTATAAAAACACATCAAACAACTTATCACAAGTAAAAGAGATTTCAGTATCTGGGAGTAACATTCACACCTAATGCACAGGCATATCGACCTAATTTGCTCCAAAGCACAAGCTTACCGCATATAAAAATGCCTAATAAGATCAATTCTAGAGCATACATACCCTGTTTGGTCACCCTATCATGTGAGTGATGTAAAAAAACCTGAGTCTCTTCAAAAAAAGCAATAAGATTTATTTACGGCAGCAAGAGAAACTAAATGAAGCGTTTTCAGTGTTCTGCGATTCAAGTGAGAAATGGCAAATTTAATTTCAAGAAAATCGTTGTCATGACACTTACGACCAAAAAAACCATTTAAATACACTTATAAAAACAGCTCAAACAACTTATCACAAGTAAAGAGATTTCAGTCTTTGGGAGTAACATTCACACCTAATGCACAGGCATATCGACCTAATTTGCTCCAAAGCACAAGCAAACCGCATATAAAAATGCCTAATAAGATCAATTCTAGAGCATACATACCCTGTTTGGTCACCCTATCATGTGAGTGATGTAAAAAAAACCTGAGTCTCTTCAAAAAAAGCAATAAGATTTATTTACGGCAGCAAGAGAAACTAAATGAAGCGTTTTCAGTGTTCTGCGATTCAAGTGAGAAATGGCAAATTTAATTTCAAGAAAATCGTTGTCATGACACTTACGACCAAAAACGAACCATTTAAATACACTTATAAAAACAGATCAAACAACTTATCACAAGTAAAGAGATTTCAGTATCTGGGAATAACATTAACACCTAATCCACAGGCATATCGACTAAATTTGCTCAAAAGCACAAGCTTACCGCATATAAAAATGCCTAATAAGACCAATTCTTGATCATACATGCGCTGTTTGGTCACCCTATCATGTGCGTGATGTAAAAAAACCTGAGTCTCTTCAAAGAAAAGCAATAAGATTTATTTACGGCAGCAAGAGAAACTAAATGAAGCGTTTTCAGTGTTCTGCGATTGAAGTGATAAATGGCAAATTTAATTTCAAGAAAATCGTTGTCATGACACTTACGACTAAAAAAGAACCATTTAAATACACTTATAAAAACAGATCAAACAACTTATCACAAGTAAAGAGATTTCTGTATCTGGGAGTAACATTCACATCTAATGCACAGGCATATGACCTAATTTGCTCCAAAGCACAAGCTTACCGCATATAAAAATGCCTAATAAGATCAATTCTTGAGCATGCATGCGCTGTTTGGTCACCCTTTCATGTGCGTGATGTAAAAAAACCTGTGTCTCTTCAAAGAAAAGCAATAAGATTTATTTACGGCAGCAAGAGAAACTAAATGAAGCGTTTTCAGTGTTCTGCGATTGAAGTGATAAATGGCAAATTTAATTTCAAGAATATCGTTGTCATGACACTTACGACCAAAAAAGAACCATTTAAATACTTATAAAAACAGATCAAACAACTTATCACAAGTAATGAGATTTCAGTCTTCACATTCACACCTAATGCACAGGCATATCGACCTAATTTGCTCCAAAGCACAAGCTTACCGCATATAAAAATGCCTAATAAGATCAATTCTAGAGCATACATACCCTGTTTGGTCACCCTATCATGTGAGTGATGTAAAAAAAACCTGAGTCTCTTCAAAAAAGCAATAAGATTTATTTACGGCAGCAAGAGAAACTAAATGAAGCGTTTTCAGTGTTCTGCGATTCAAGTGAGAAATGGCAAATTTAATTTCAAGAAAATCGTTGTCATGACACTTACGACCAAAAACGAACCATTTAAATCCACTTATAAAAACAGATCAAACAACTTATCACAAGTAAAGAGATTTCAGTATCTGGGAATAACATTAACACCTAATCCACAGGCATATCGACTTAATTTGCTCAAAAGCACAAGCTTACCGCATATAAAAATGCCTAATAAGACCAATTCTTGATCATACATGCGCTGTTTGGTCACCCTATCATGTGCGTGATGTAAAAAAACCTGAGTCTCTTCAAAGAAAAGCAATAAGATTTATTTACGGCAGCAAGAGAAACTAAATGAAGCGTTTTCAGTGTTCTGCGATTGAAGTGATAAATGGCAAATTTAATTTCAAGAAAATCGTTGTCATGACACTTACGACCAAAAAAGAACCATTTAAATACACTTATAAAAACAGATCAAACAACTTATCTCAAGTAAAGAGATTTCAGTATCTGGGAGTAACATTCACATCTAATGCACAGGCATGTGACCTAATTTGCTCCAAAGCACAAGCTTACCGCATATAAAAATGCCTAATAAGACCAATTCTTGATCATACATGCGCTGTTTGGTCACCCTATCATGTGCGTGATGTAAAAAAACCTGAGTCTCTTCAAAGAAAAGCAATAAGATTTATTTACGGCAGCAAGAGAAACTAAATGAAGCGTTTTCAGTGTTCTGCGATTGAAGTGATAAATGGCGAATTTAATTTCAAGAATATCGTTGTCATGACACTTACGACCAAAAAAGAACCGTTTAAATACACTTATAAAAACAGATCAAACAACTTATCACAAGTAAAGAGATTTCAGTATCCGGGAGTAACATTCACACCTAATCCACAGGCATATCGACCTAATTTGCTCCAAAGCACAAGCTTACCGCATATAAAAATGCCTAATAAGATCAATTCTTGAGCAATCATGCGCTGTTTGGTCACCCTTTCATGTGCGTGATGTAAAAAAACCTGAGTCTCTTCAAAGAAAAGCAATAAGATTTATTTACGGCAGCAAGAGAAACTAAATGAAGCGTTTTCAGTGTTCTGCGATTGAAGTGATAAATGGCAAATTTAATTTCAAGAAAATCGTTGGCAACACTTACGACCAAAAAAGAACCATTTAAATACACTTATAAAAACAGATCAAACAACTTATCTCAAGTAAAGAGATTTCAGTATCTGGGAGTAACATTCACATCTAATGCACAGGCATATGACCTAATTTGCTCCAAAGCACAAGCTTACCGCATATAAAAATGCCTAATAAGACCAATTCTTGATTATACATGCGCTGTTTGGTCACCCTATCATGTGCGTGATGTAAAAAAACCTGTGTCTCTTCAAAGAAAAGCAATAAGATTTATTTACGGCAGCAAGAGAAACTAAATGAAGCGTTTTCAGTGTTTTGCGATCGAAGTGAGAAATGGCAAATTTAATTTCAAGAAAACCGTTGTCATGACACTTACGACCAAAAAAGAACCATTTAAATACACTTATAAAAACACATCAAACAACTTATCACAAGTAAAGAGATTTCAGTCTTCACATTCACACCTAATGCACAGGCATATCGACCTAATTTGCTCCAAAGCACCAGCTTACCGCATATAAAAATGCCTAATAAGACCAATTCTTGAGCATACATGCGCTGTTTGGTCACCCTATCATGTGCGTGATGTAAAAAAACCTGAGTCTCTTCAAAGAAAAGCAATAAGATTTATTTACAGCAGCAAAAGAAACTAAATGAAGCGTTTTCACTGTTCTGCGATTGAAGTGAGAAATGGCAAATTTAATTTCAAGAAAATCGTCATGAAACTTACGACCAAAAAAGAACCATTTAAATACACTTATAAAAAGAGATCAAACAACTTATCACAAGTAAAGAGATTTAAGTATCTGGGAATAACATTCACACCTAATCCACAGGCATATCGACCTAATTTGCTCAAAAGCACAAGCTTACCGCATATAAAAATGCCTAATAAGACCAATTCTTGATCATACATGCGCTGTTTGGTCACCCTATCATGTGCGTGATGTAAAAAAACCTGAGTCTCTTCAAAGAAAAGCAATAAGATTTATTTACGGCAGCAAGAGAAACTAAATGAAGCGTTTTCAGTGTTCTGCGATTGAAGTGATAAATGGCAAATTTAATTTCAAGATTATCGTTGTCATGACACTTACGACCAAAAAAGAACCATTTAAATACACTTATAAAAACAGCTCAAACAACTTATCACAAGTAAAGAGATTTCAGTCTTTGGGAGTAACATTCACACCTAATGCACAGGCATATCGACCTAATTTGCTCCAAAGCACAAGCTTACCGCATATAAAAATGCCTAATAAGATCAATTCTAGAGCATACATACCCTGTTTGGTCACCCTATCATGTGAGTGATGTAAAAAAAACCTGAGTCTCTGCAAAAAAGCAATAAGATTTATTTACGGCAGCAAGAGAAACTAAATGAAGCGTTTTCAGTGTTCTGCGATTCAAGTGAGAAATGGCAAATTTAATTTCAAGAAAATCGTTGTCATGACACTTACGACCAAAAACGAACCATTTAAATACACTTATAAAAACAGATCAAACAACTTATCACAAGTAAAGAGATTTCAGTATCCGGGAATAACATTCACACCTAATCCACAGGCATATCGACCTAATTTGCTCAAAAGCACAAGCTTACCGCATATAAAAATGCCTAATAAGACCAATTCTTGATCATACATGCGCTGTTTGGTCACCCTATCATGTGCGTGATGTAAAAAAACCTGAGTCTCTTCAAAGAAAAGCAATAAGATTTATTTACGGCAGCAAGAGAAACTAAATGAAGCGTTTTCAGTGTTCTGCGATTGAAGTGATAAATGGCAAATTTAATTTCAAGAAAATCGTTGTCATGACACTTACGACCAAAAAAGAACCATTTAAATACACTTATAAAAACACATCAAACAACTTATCACAAGTAAAAGAGATTTCAGTATCTGGGAGTAACATTCACACCTAATGCACAGGCATATCGACCTAATTTGCTCCAAAGCACAAGCTTACCGCATATAAAAATGCCTAATAAGATCAATTCTAGAGCATACATACCCTGTTTGGTCACCCTATCATGTGAGTGATGTAAAAAAACCTGAGTCTCTTCAAAAAAAGCAATAAGATTTATTTACGGCAGCAAGAGAAACTAAATGAAGCGTTTTCAGTGTTCTGCGATTCAAGTGAGAAATGGCAAATTTAATTTCAAGAAAATCGTTGTCATGACACTTACGACCAAAAAAACCATTTAAATACACTTATAAAAACAGCTCAAACAACTTATCACAAGTAAAGAGATTTCAGTCTTTGGGAGTAACATTCACACCTAATGCACAGGCATATCGACCTAATTTGCTCCAAAGCACAAGCAAACCGCATATAAAAATGCCTAATAAGATCAATTCTAGAGCATACATACCCTGTTTGGTCACCCTATCATGTGAGTGATGTAAAAAAAACCTGAGTCTCTTCAAAAAAAGCAATAAGATTTATTTACGGCAGCAAGAGAAACTAAATGAAGCGTTTTCAGTGTTCTGCGATTCAAGTGAGAAATGGCAAATTTAATTTCAAGAAAATCGTTGTCATGACACTTACGACCAAAAACGAACCATTTAAATACACTTATAAAAACAGATCAAACAACTTATCACAAGTAAAGAGATTTCAGTATCTGGGAATAACATTAACACCTAATCCACAGGCATATCGACTAAATTTGCTCAAAAGCACAAGCTTACCGCATATAAAAATGCCTAATAAGACCAATTCTTGATCATACATGCGCTGTTTGGTCACCCTATCATGTGCGTGATGTAAAAAAACCTGAGTCTCTTCAAAGAAAAGCAATAAGATTTATTTACGGCAGCAAGAGAAACTAAATGAAGCGTTTTCAGTGTTCTGCGATTGAAGTGATAAATGGCAAATTTAATTTCAAGAAAATCGTTGTCATGACACTTACGACTAAAAAAGAACCATTTAAATACACTTATAAAAACAGATCAAACAACTTATCACAAGTAAAGAGATTTCTGTATCTGGGAGTAACATTCACATCTAATGCACAGGCATATGACCTAATTTGCTCCAAAGCACAAGCTTACCGCATATAAAAATGCCTAATAAGATCAATTCTTGAGCATGCATGCGCTGTTTGGTCACCCTTTCATGTGCGTGATGTAAAAAAACCTGTGTCTCTTCAAAGAAAAGCAATAAGATTTATTTACGGCAGCAAGAGAAACTAAATGAAGCGTTTTCAGTGTTCTGCGATTGAAGTGATAAATGGCAAATTTAATTTCAAGAATATCGTTGTCATGACACTTACGACCAAAAAAGAACCATTTAAATACTTATAAAAACAGATCAAACAACTTATCACAAGTAATGAGATTTCAGTCTTCACATTCACACCTAATGCACAGGCATATCGACCTAATTTGCTCCAAAGCACAAGCTTACCGCATATAAAAATGCCTAATAAGATCAATTCTAGAGCATACATACCCTGTTTGGTCACCCTATCATGTGAGTGATGTAAAAAAAACCTGAGTCTCTTCAAAAAAGCAATAAGATTTATTTACGGCAGCAAGAGAAACTAAATGAAGCGTTTTCAGTGTTCTGCGATTCAAGTGAGAAATGGCAAATTTAATTTCAAGAAAATCGTTGTCATGACACTTACGACCAAAAACGAACCATTTAAATACACTTATAAAAACAGATCAAACAACTTATCACAAGTAAAGAGATTTCAGTATCCGGGAATAACATTCACACCTAATCCACAGGCATATCGACCTAATTTGCTCAAAAGCACAAGCTTACCGCATATAAAAATGCCTAATAAGACCAATTCTTGATCATACATGCGCTGTTTGGTCACCCTATCATGTGTGTGATGTAAAAAAACCTGAGTCTCTTCAAAGAAAAGCAATAAGATTTATTTACGGCAGCAAGAGAAACTAAATGAAGCGTTTTCAGTGTTCTGCGATTGAAGTGATAAATGGCAAATTTAATTTCAAGAAAATCGTTGTCATGACACTTACGACCAAAAAAGAACCATTTAAATACACTTATAAAAACAGATCAAACAACTTATCTCAAGTAAAGAGATTTCAGTATCTGGGAGTAACATTCACACCTAATGCACAGGCATATCGACCTAATTTGCTCCAAAGCACAAGCTTACCGCATATAAAAATGCCTAATAAGATCAATTCTAGAGCATACATACCCTGTTTGGTCACCCTATCATGTGAGTGATGTAAAAAAACCTGAGTCTCTTCAAAAAAAGCAATAAGATTTATTTACGGCAGCAAGAGAAACTAAATGAAGCGTTTTCAGTGTTCTGCGATTCAAGTGAGAAATGGCAAATTTAATTTCAAGAAAATCGTTGTCATGACACTTACGACCAAAAACGAACCATTTAAATACACTTATAAAAACAGATCAAACAACTTATCACAAGTAAAGAGATTTCAGTATCCGGGAATAACATTCACACCTAATCCACAGGCATATCGACCTAATTTGCTCAAAAGCACAAGCTTACCGCATATAAAAATGCCTAATAAGACCAATTCTTGATCATACATGCGCTGTTTGGTCACCCTATCATGTGCGTGATGTAAAAAAACCTGAGTCTCTTCAAAGAAAAGCAATAAGATTTATTTACGGCAGGAACAGAAACTAAATGAAGCGTTTTCAGTGTTTTGCGATCGAAGTGAGAAATGGCAAATTTAATTTAAAAAAAATCGTTGTCATCGAGGGGACACGACACTGCTCGTCGCACCATGCGCTCACTTGTGCTTTTCGTACAGGTAATCTTCGCTACCTGTTCACGACGTGCGGGTGATTTCATCGACTGCCCCTCATCGCCTTATCTGCTGGAGCATGCAAGCCTGGAATTGCACGCCTCTCCGCCCCCACGAAAAAGCCCGGTCTTCATGCCAAAGTTGGAACACAGTGGAATTCACGTCTGCCAACCTGGAACTGCAGCAGACGTATTTAAACGCCCACCACCGGCATTTCCATTGGGACACGACACTGCTCGTCGCACCATGCGCTCACTTGTGCTTTTCGTACAGGTTAGTTACCGTCAGAATTCTCTTTGCATTAAGACGTCAAACCCTTGCTTTTTCGCAGTGTCGTGCCCCATTGAGCTCTTTCATGTTAAAAAGTGGTTATTGTGCTTCGCTGAGTGCTCTGCGCTGCTTGTGTGCAATGTTTACCTTTCCAAATTGCTCATTTTCTTATCAGGTGATGTCGAGTTAAATCCTGGCCCCTCAGTTGCATGTGATTCCTGTACGCAGACAGATACTCTAGATCTGTCAATGGTTCTACAAGCCATAAGTAGAATTGAGTCGGGCCAGGTGCAGATTCTATCGGACCTTGCGGAAATACGCAATAGACAAAGTTCTACTGATGAAGAAATCAAAGGCCTTTCGGAGAGAGTCAAAGTACTGGAGCAATGTGTTAATGTGAATTCAACTGGCGACACTGCGCAAGTCCCGTCTACCGAAATAGCGACCTTGAAGGCTACTCTTGATGATGCCGAAAACAGACTTCGAAAGAACAATCTTCTCTTTTTTGGTTTCAAAGATAACGTATCTGTGACGTGGAAGCAATCCGAAGAGGCTGTTGTCTCCCTTTGTGCTACTAAACTTGGTATCTCAATCGACCCAGTTAACATAGATCATGCTCACAGGGTTGGCTCTTTCCAAGAGGACAAAAGTCGCCCCATTATTGTGCGTTTTGCCAGATTTAAAGACAAGGATGCTGTTCTTGGTTTGTGTCACAAGCTCAAAGATACTGACTTTTATGTTCGCGAAGACCTTTCACGCCCACTTCGTCTCGCCCGCAAAAAGCTGCTTGATTTTGCAAGTGGCCAAGACTTATCTTATAAATTGCGGCACAACAAACTTGTCATTGATGGTAAAAGCTATGTCTACGATGCTAGCTCAGATACTGTGATTCTACAAAAAAAGTAGCACGCAATCAATCTCGACCGCGTCAACCTGCATGTGATGCTCGTATTAAATCTAACCCCCGTTTTTCCTCTCATCAGGCAGGCATCAGTGTCATGCTTATCAATTGTCGAAGTGTAAAGAATAAAAGTGATGAACTAGCTGCTTTAATATCTTCTTCGAACACGGATGTTGTTATCGCCTGCGAATCATGGTTAGATGAATCCATTTGCAGCGCTGAAGTGTTTCCTTCTGAATATGTGTCTTACCGAAAAGATAGAAACACACACGGAGGAGGCGTGTTCTTGCTCGTAAGGCAAAATATAGCAAGCTTTGCGGTCACTACTGGTGATATCAAATGTGAATCGGTGTGGTGTAAATTGGTGCTTGAAAATCATGAATACCTTACTATCGGCGCTTTTTATCGCCCGCCTAATAACGACTCCCATTCCCTCAATGCCCTTTCGAATGTTTTGCTGAAAGTTACAACTGATTATTTCCTGATCGGAGGGGACTTTAACATGCCTGACGTTCAGTGGCAGAATAAATTACCAGTGCTCTCCTCCCACTCGTCTTTGTCCTACGCCTTTAATAATCTTATCTCAACACATGGTCTTTTTCAATTTGTGGCAACTCCGACCAGACGACAAAGAGGGACAAGTTCTATTCTTGATCTCTTGTTTTCAAACTCCCCTTCATTGCTCGACTCTCTCTCGGTTGTGCCTGGAATAAGCGATCATGACGTTGTAGTAGCCCGCGTTGTAAGTCCAAAACCGATCATTCCTGTGCCGCGGCCTCGCAAAGTCTACAACTTCGAAAGAGGAGATTATAATAGTATTATCGCTGCCCTACAATGTGAACTCGACAGCTTTGTTCAGATTAGCGGTAGCCGAAATGTAGATGAATTGTGGTCCGACTTCTTACCAAATACTTTACCAAATACCTTACCAAATACTTTCGGTAAAACGCAGAAGGTCTAAGCCATGGTTCACGAAAGAAATAAAGACACTTATTAACAAAAGAAATCGCATGTTTAGAACCTATAGAGACCAGACTAACTCTCCTCCTTTTCAGAGACTTGAGCGGTTGAGTGCGGAAATCAAGTCTAAAATCAAAATAGCAAAAAAAGAGTTCTTTGTTTCACTAGGACCGAAAATTGCAAGTAATCCAAAAACTCTGTGGCATTTAGTTAAAGCCAATAACAAAGACGAGGTCGGAATACCTCCGATAAAAGATGAAGGTAACATTCTTACTAGTGATGCAGATAAGGCAACCTGTTTTAATCAGTATTTCACCTCTGTTTTCTCGGACTTAGCACCAGGGCTTACTTCAGTTACTACGGGTACTGAGACCATGCCTGACATTATGATTAGTAGGTCTGGTATCTTTAATCTTCTGCGAAAGCTAAAACACAATTCTGCTCCTGGCCCTGATGGAATACCGAACTTTGTTCTTAAATCTTGTGCAGACATTATATCTTATTATTTATCCATATTGTTCACAAAATCTCTGGCCACAACTGAACTCCCCCATGAATGGAAAATAGGGAATGTAGTTCCAATTCATAAGAAAGGACTGAGGGACTGCGTCTCAAATTACAGACCAATTTCCTTAACTAGCGTTTCCTGTAAGACACTTGAACACATAATTTACACTAATATTTGTTCCCATCTTGATAATAACAATTTCTTTGTAGATTATCAGCATGGGTTTAGATCAGGGAGGTCGTGTGTTACCCAACTAATTGAATTTTCTGAAGACATATTTAGCTCATTCGATAATGGTTTCCAAACTGACTGCATTCTCCTTGATTTTCAGAAAGCATTCGACAAAGTTTGTCACGCTCTTCTCTTTTGCAAACTATCTGCTCTCGGTTTACCTCAGCATATTCTTTTCTGGCTGCAAAATTACCTAACTGGCCGTTCGCAGAAAGTAATCGTAAATGGAGCTGAATCTGCTACCGCTTCTGTGACATCCGGGGTACCACAGGGCTCTGTATTAGGGCCTCTTCTTTTTTAATTTACGTTAATGACATTGGTACTGGAATAACTTCAAAAATCAGGCTCTACGCTGATGATTGTGCTTTATACAGGGAAATTAAACATGATTCAGATCGATTAGCTTTACAGTCCGACCTCCATAGAATATCCCATTGGTGTCAAAACTGGCTTATGTCTCTAAACGTTTCCAAGTGCTCTTATATCCGTTTCACCAGAAAGCGTAATTTCATGCAGTCAAATTATTACATCGATGGTCAGCCCCTCGCGTCAGTTAACGAAGCTAAATACCTAGGTGTCACATTTTCTTCAGACTTAACATGGAATCATCACGTTCAATGTATAACCCAGAAGGCAGGTCGCGTTCTGGACTTTATTAAAAGAAACTTCAAACAAGCCCCACAAAACGTTAGGAAAACACTTTACGTTACCAATGTCCGCCCTATTCTTGAATATGCCTGTATTGTGTGGGACCCTCCCACACAGCATCTTATTAACAGTATAGAAGCCATTCAGAATCGTGCCGCTCGCTTTGTAACTAGTTGTTACCAATTTCCCAGCAGCATCTCCGGTATAAAACGTCAGATTAACTGGGAGGACCTTTCCCTGCGCCGTGAACGATTTCGCCTTTTATTCTTGCGGGACGTTCTGTACAACGAAACACCGTTAGCTAAAAGTAGATATTTACAGACACCGGGTTATGTATCTGAGCGGCGAGATCACAGCCTAAAGATTAAAGAAATTTTTGCCCGCACATCTGTTTATAAGAAGTCGTTTTTTCCGTGCACTATCAGTAAATGGAACCAGCTGCGTCCTGACATTGTTGAAACTGCTGATCGTGCAAAGTTTGTCGATGCACTTAGTCATTACGCGTAACTTTCTTCATCTTTCCCCTTTGTGTCTACTCATTGATTACCCGTGTATGTTGCGTGTGTTTATTTATTACTTTGGAGCAATTATTGATTGTCCGCGTTTGTTTCTTGTATTTGTTATCACTCTGATGCTTTGAAATGGGTTTCTATCGTTCCTCAATTCTGCAATGCCCATCAGGACAATGTATTTGATGCCTGTACTGTTTACACTTTAGAACTTTGGCGCTGACAAGTGTTCCAGTTTTCTGCCTCGTCCCCCCTACTGTAATGCCCACCAGGGCGATATGTAGGTACTTGAATAAATAAATAAATAAATAAAAAATGACACGACCAAAAAACAACAATTTATATACACTTATAAAAACACATCAAACAACTTATCACAAGTAAAGAGATTTCAGTCTTCACATTCACACCTAATGCACAGGCATATCGACCTAATTTGCTCCAAAGCACCAGCTTACCGCATATAAAAATGCCTAATAAGACCAATTCTTGAGCATACATGCGCTGTTTGGTCACCCTATAATGTGCGTGATGTAAAAAAACCTGAGTCTCTTCAAAGAAAAGCAATAAGATTTATTTACAGCAGCAAGAGAAACTAAATGAAGCGTTTTCAGTGTACTGCGATTGAAGTGAGAAATGGCAAATTTAATTTCAAGAAAATCGTTGTCATGACACTTACGACCAAAAAAAACCATTTAACTACACTTATAAAAACAGATCAAACAACTTATCACAAGTAAAGAGATTTCAGTCTTCACATTCACACCTAATGCACAGGCATATCGACCTAATTTGCTCCAAAGCACAAGCTTACCGCATATAAATATGCCTAATAAGACAAATTCTTGAGCATACATGCACTGTTTGGTCACCCTATCATGTGCGTGATGTAAAAAAAACCTGAGTCTCTTCAAAGAAAAGCAATAAGATTTATATACGGCGGGAACAGAAACTAAATGAAGCGTTTTCAGTGTTCTGCGATTCAAGTGAGAAATGGCAAATTTAATTTCAAGAAAATCGTTGTCATGACACTTACGACCAAAAAACACCATTTAAATACACTTATAAAAACAGCTCAAACAACTTATCACAAGTAATGAGATTTCAGTCTTCACATTCACACCTAATGCACAGGCATATCGACCTAATTTGCTCCAAAGCACAAGCTTACCGCATATAAATATGCCTAATAAGACCAATTCTTGAGCATACATGCACTGTTTGGTCACCCTTTCATGTGCGTGATGTAAAAAAAACCTGTGTCTCTTCAAAGAAAAGCAATAAGATTTATTTACGGCAGCAAGAGAAACTAAATGAAGCGTTTTCAGTGTTTTGCGATCGAAGTGATAAATGGCAAATTTAATTTCAAGAATATCGTTGTCATGACACTTACGACCAAAAAAGAACCATTTAAATACACTTATAAAAACAGATCAAACAACTTATCACAAGTAAAGAGATTTCAGTCTTCACATTCACACCTAATGCACAGGCATATCGACCTAATTTGCTCCAAAGCACAAGCTTACCGCATATAAAAATGCCTAATAAGATCAATTCTTGAGCATGCATGCGCTGTTTGGTCACCCTTTCATGTGCGTGATGTAAAAAAACCTGTGTCTCTTCAAAGAAAAGCAATAAGATTTATTTACGGCAGGAAGAGAAACTAAATGAAGAGTTTTCAGTGTTCTGCTATTCAAGTGAGAAATGGCAAATTTAATTTCAAGAAAATCGTTGTCATGACACTTACGACCAAAAAAACCATTTAAATACACTTATAAAAAAAGCTCAAACAACTTATCACAATTAAAGAGATTTCAGTCTTTGGGAGTAACATTCACACCTAATGCACAGGCATATCGACCTAATTTGCTCCAAACCACAAGCTTACCGCATATAAAAATGCCTAATAAGATCAATTCTAGAGCATACATACCCTGTTTGGTCACCCTATCATGTGAGTGATGTAAAAAAAACCTGAGTCTCTTCAAAAAAAGCAATAAGATTTATTTACGGCAGCAAGAGAAACTAAATGAAGCGTTTTCAGTGTTCTGCGATTCAAGTGAGAAATGGCAAATTTAATTTCAAGAAAATTGTTGTCATGACACTTACGACCAAAAACGAACCATTTAAATACACTTATAAAAACAGATCAAACAACTTATCACAAGTAAAGAGATTTCAGTATCTGGGAATAACATTCACACCTAATCCACAGGCATATCGACCTAATTTGCTCAAAAGCACAAGCTTACTGCATATAAAAATGCCTAATAAGACCAATTCTTGATCATACATGCGCTGTTTGGTCACCCTATCATGTGCGTGATGTAAAAAAACCTGAGTCTCTTCAAAGAAAAGCAATAAGATTTATTTACGGCAGCAAGAGAAACTAAATGAAGCGTTTTCAGTGTTCTGCGATTGAAGTGATAAATGGCAAATTTAATTTCAAGAAAATCGTTGTCATGACACCGCATATAAAAATGCCTAATAAGATCAATTCTTGAGCATGCATGCGCTGTTTGGTCACCCTTTCATGTGCGTGATGTAAAAAAAACCTGTGTCTCTTCAAAGAAAAGCAATAAGATTTATTTACGGCAGCAAGAGAAACTAAATGAAGCGTTTTCAGTGTTTTGCGATCGAAGTGATAAATGGCAAATTTAATTTCAAGAATATCGTTGTCATGACACTTACGACCAAAAAAGAACCATTTAAATACACTTATAAAAACAGATCAAACAACTTATCACAAGTAAAGAGATTTCAGTCTTCACATTCACACCTAATGCACAGGCATATCGACCTAATTTGCTCCAAAGCACAAGCTTACCGCATATAAATATGCCTAATAAGACCAATTCTTGAGCATACATGCACTGTTTGGTCACCCTATCATGTGCGTGATGTAAAAAAAACCTGAGTCTCTTCAAAGAAAAGCAATAAGATTTATTTACGCAGGAAGAGAAACTAAATGAAGCGTTTTCAGTGTTCTGCTATTCAAGTGAGAAATGGCAAATTTAATTTCATGAAAATCGTTGTCATGACACTTACGACCAAAAAAACCATTTAAATACACTTATAAAAACAGCTCAAACAACTTATCACAATTAAAGAGATTTCAGTCTTTGGGAGTAAGATTCACACCTAATGCACAGGCATATCGACCTAATTTACTCCAAAGCACAAGCTTACCGCATATAAAAATGCCTAATAAGATCAATTCTAGAGCATACATACCCTGTTTGGTCACCCTATCATGTGAGTGATGTAAAAAAACATGAGTCTCTTCGAAAAAAGCAATAAGATTTATTTACGGCAGCTAGAGAAACTAAATGAAGCGTTTTCAGTGTTTTGCGATTCTAGTGAGAAATGGCAAATTTAATTTCAAGAATATTGTTGTCATGACAATTACGACTAAAAACGAACCATTTAAATACACTTATAAAAACAGATCAAACAACTTATCACAAGTAAAAATATTTCAGTATCTGGGAGTAACATTCACACCTAATCCACAGGCATATCGACCTAATTTGCTCCAAAGCACAAGCTAACCGCATATAAAAATGCCTAATAAGATCAATTTTTGAGCATACATGCCCTGTTTCGTCACCCTATCATGTAAGTGATGTAAAAAAAAACCTGAGTCTCTTCAAAAAAAGCAATAAGATTTATTTACGGCAGCAAGAGCAACTAAATGAAGCGTTTTCAGTGTTCTGCGATTCAAGTGAGAAATGGCAAATTTAATTTCAAGAAAATCGTTGTCATGAAACTTACGACCAAAAAAGAACCATTTAAATACACTTATAAAAACAGATCAAACAACCTATCACAAGTAGAGAGATTTCAGTATCTGGGAGTAACACTCACACCTAATCCACAGGCATATCGACCTAATTTGCTCCAACGCACAAGCTTACCGCATATAAAAATGCCTAATAAGATCAATTCTTGAGCATACATGCCCTGTTTCGTCACCCTATCATGTGAGTGATGTAAAAAAACCTGAGTCTCTTCAAAGAAAAGCAATAAGATTTATTTACGGCAGCAAGAGAATGTAAAATAAAGCGTTTTCAGAGTTCTGCGATTGAAGTGAGAAATGGCAAATTTAATTTCAAGAAAATCGTTGTGATGACACTTACGACCAAAAAAGAACCATTTAAATACACTTATAAAAACAGATCAAACAACTTATCACAAGTAAAGAGATTTCAGTATTGGGTGTAACATTCACACCTAATCCACAGGCATATCGACCTAATTTGCTCCAAAGCACAACCTTACCGCATATAAAAATGCCTAATAAGACCAATTCTTGAGCATACATGCGCTGTTTGGTCACCCTATCATGTGCGTGATGTAAAAAAACCTGAGTCTCTTCAAAGAAAAGCAATAAGATTTATTTACGGCAGCAAGAGAAACTAAATGAAGCGTTTTCAGTGTTCTGCGATTGAAGTGAGAAATGGTAAATTTAATTTCAAGAAAACTGTTGTCATGACACGTACGACCAAAAAAGAACCATTTAAATACACTATAAAAACAGATCAAGCAACTTATCACAAGTAAAGAGATTTCAGTAAGGCATGTTGACGGGCTAGTTGGTTATTCATCTTGAAACTTGGGAAAAAACCCACCTAGGCGCAAATGATTTCACGACACAAAAAGAGACGAGGAGACAACGGACAGGCGCCACGTTAACACGTGCAAGTGTGCACCTCGACTGAAAAAGGCGAGGATTCTGGGCAAGAGCAAATTCAAGCAGGCGAGGCTTTTATTTTAAGCCTTTCACATAAAGAAAAACGCAGCCTTGTGCGTGAGTGACACATCAGTTAGGTAGTATGCGGCGGAGTACGATTTTCTGAGCAATAATGTACGTGCTAGGCGATAAGTCAGGGCTGCGATAAGGCACGTGGTGTGTAGATGTGGGCGTTGCCTGAGACTATAAATGTATGTGTTTTTTCGAGAAATAAATAGTTGGAAGTAATGGCGCCTGTCTGTTGTCTCCTCGTCTCTTTTTGTGTCGTGAAATCATTTGCGTCTAGGTGGGTTTTTCCCAAGTTTCAAAAGAGATTTCAGTATTTGGGAGTAACATTCCCATCTAATGCACAGGCATATCGACCTAATTTGCTCCAAAGCACAAGCTTACTGCATATAAAAATGCCTAATAAGATCAATTCTAGAGCATACATACCCTGTTTGGTCACCCTATCATGTGAGTGATGTAAAAAAAACCTGAGTCTCTTCAAAAAAAGCAATAAGATTTATTTACGGCAGCAAGAGAAACTAAATGAAGCGTTTTCAGTGTTCTGCGATTCAAGTGAGAAATGGCAAATTTAATTTCAAGAAAATCGTTGTCATGACACTTACGACCAAAAACGAACCATTTAAATACACTTATAAAAACAGATCAAACAACTTATCACAAGTAAAGAGATTTCAGTATCCGGGAATAACATTCACACCTAATCCACAGGCATATCGACCTAATTTGCTCAAAAGCACAAGCTTACCGCATATAAAAATGCCTAATAAGACCAATTCTTGATCATACATGCGCTGTTTGGTCACCCTATCATGTGCGTGATGTAAAAAAACCTGAGTCTCTTCAAAGAAAAGCAATAAGATTTATTTACGGCAGGAACAGAAACTAAATGAAGCGTTTTCAGTGTTTTGCGATCGAAGTGAGAAATGGCAAATTTAATTTAAAAAAAATCGTTGTCATCGAGGGGACACGACACTGCTCGTCGCACCATGCGCTCACTTGTGCTTTTCGTACAGGTAATCTTCGCTACCTGTTCACGACGTGCGGGTGATTTCATCGACTGCCCCTCATCGCCTTATCTGCTGGAGCATGCAAGCCTGGAATTGCACGCCTCTCCGCCCCCACGAAAAAGCCCGGTCTTCATGCCAAAGTTGGAACACAGTGGAATTCACGTCTGCCAACCTGGAACTGCAGCAGACGTATTTAAACGCCCACCACCGGCATTTCCATTGGGACACGACACTGCTCGTCGCACCATGCGCTCACTTGTGCTTTTCGTACAGGTAATCTTCGCTACCTGTTCACGACGTGCGGGTGATTTCATCGACTGCCCCTCATCGCCTTATCTGCTGGAGCATGCAAGCCTGGAATTGCACGCCTCTCCGCCCCCACGAAAAAGCCCGGTCTTCATGCCAAGGTTGGAACACAGTGGAATTCACGTCTGCCAACCTGGAACTGCAGCAGACGTATTTAAACGCCCACCACCGGCATTTCCATTGGGACACGACACTGCTCGTCGCACCATGCGCTCACTTGTGCTTTTCGTACAGGTTAGTTACCGTCAGAATTCTCTTTGCATTAAGACGTCAAACCCTTGCTTTTTCGCAGTGTCGTGCCCCATTGAGCTCTTTCATGTTAAAAAATGGTTATTGTGCTTCGCTGAGTGCTCTGCGCTGCTTGTGTGCAATGTTTACCTTTCCAAATTGCTCATTTTCTTATCAGGTGATGTCGAGTTAAACCCTGGCCCCTCAGTTGCATGTGATTCCTGTACGCAGACAGATACTCTAGATCTGTCAATGGTTCTACAAGCCATAAGTAGAATTGAGTCGGGCCAGGTGCAGATTCTATCGGACCTTGCGGAAATACGCAATAGACAAAGTTCTACTGATGAAGAAATCAAAGGCCTTTCGGAGAGAGTCAAAGTACTGGAGCAATGTGTTAATGTGAATTCAACTGGCGACACTGCGCAAGTCCCGTCTACCGAAATAGCGACCTTGAAGGCTACTCTTGATGATGCCGAAAACAGACTTCGAAAGAACAATCTTCTCTTTTTTGGTTTCAAAGATAACGTATCTGTGACGTGGAAGCAATCCGAAGAGGCTGTTGTCTCCCTTTGTGCTACTAAACTTGGTATCTCAATCGACCCAGTTAACATAGATCATGCTCACAGGGTTGGCTCTTTCCAAGAGGACAAAAGTCGCCCCATTATTGTGCGTTTTGCCAGATTTAAAGACAAGGATGCTGTTCTTGGTTTGTGTCACAAGCTCAAAGATACTGACTTTTATGTTCGCGAAGACCTTTCACGCCCACTTCGTCTCGCCCGCAAAAAGCTGCTTGATTTTGCAAGTGGCCAAGACTTATCTTATAAATTGCGGCACAACAAACTTGTCATTGATGGTAAAAGCTATGTCTACGATGCTAGCTCAGATACTGTGATTCTACAAAAAAAGTAGCACGCAATCAATCTCGACCGCGTCAACCTGCATGTGATGCTCGTATTAAATCTAACCCCCGTTTTTCCTCTCATCAGGCAGGCATCAGTGTCATGCTTATCAATTGTCGAAGTGTAAAGAATAAAAGTGATGAACTAGCTGCTTTAATATCTTCTTCGAACACGGATGTTGTTATCGCCTGCGAATCATGGTTAGATGAATCCATTTGCAGCGCTGAAGTGTTTCCTTCTGAATATGTGTCTTACCGAAAAGATAGAAACACACACGGAGGAGGCGTGTTCTTGCTCGTAAGGCAAAATATAGCAAGCTTTGCGGTCACTACTGGTGATATCAAATGTGAATCGGTGTGGTGTAAATTGGTGCTTGAAAATCATGAATACCTTACTATCGGCGCTTTTTATCGCCCGCCTAATAACGACTCCCATTCCCTCAATGCCCTTTCGAATGTTTTGCTGAAAGTTACAACTGATTATTTCCTGATCGGAGGGGACTTTAACATGCCTGACGTTCAGTGGCAGAATAAATTACCAGTGCTCTCCTCCCACTCGTCTTTGTCCTACGCCTTTAATAATCTTATCTCAACACATGGTCTTTTTCAATTTGTGGCAACTCCGACCAGACGACAAAGAGGGACAAGTTCTATTCTTGATCTCTTGTTTTCAAACTCCCCTTCATTGCTCGACTCTCTCTCGGTTGTGCCTGGAATAAGCGATCATGACGTTGTAGTAGCCCGCGTTGTAAGTCCAAAACCGATCATTCCTGTGTCGCGGCCTCGCAAAGTCTACAACTTCGAAAGAGGAGATTATAATAGTATTATCGTTGCCCTACAATGTGAACTCGACAGCTTTGTTCAGATTAGCGGTAGCCGAAATGTAGATGAATTGTGGTCCGACTTCAAAGATAAGGTCCTGAGCTTAATTGATACTTATATACCTTACCAAATACTTTCGGTAAAACGCAGAAGGTCTAAGCCATGGTTCACGAAAGAAATAAAGACACTTATTAACAAAAGAAGTCGCATGTTTAGAACCTATAGAGACCAGACTAACTCTCCTGCTTTTCAGAGACTTGAGCGGTTGAGTGCGGAAATCAAGTCTAAAATCAAAATAGCAAAAAAAGAGTTCTTTGTTTCACTAGGATCGAAAATTGCAAGTAATCCAAAAACTCTGTGGCATTTAGTTAAAGCCAATAACAAAGACGAGGTCGGAATACCTCCGATAAAAGATGAAGGTAACATTCTTACTAGTGATGCAGATAAGGCAACCTGTTTTAATCAGTATTTCACCTCTGTTTTCTCGGACTTAGCACCAGGGCTTACTTCAGTTACTACGGGTACTGAGACCATGCCTGACATTATGATTAGTAGGTCTGGTATCTTTAATCTTCTGCGAAAGCTAAAACACAATTCTGCTCCTGGCCCTGATGGAATACCGAACTTTGTTCTTAAATCTTGTGCAGACATTATATCTTATTATTTATCCATATTGTTCGCAAAATCTCTGGCCACAACTGAACTCCCCCATGAATGGAAAATAGGGAATGTAGTTCCAATTCATAAGAAAGGACTGAGGGACTGCGTCTCAAATTACAGACCAATTTCCTTAACTAGCGTTTCCTGTAAGACACTTGAACACATAATTTAGACTAATATTTGTTCCCATCTTGATAATAACAATTTCTTTGTAGATTATCAGCATGGGTTTAGATCAGGGAGGTCGTGTGTTACCCAACTAATTGAATTTTCTGAAGACATATTTAGCTCATTCGATAATGGTTTCCAAACTGACTGCATTCTCCTTGATTTTCAGAAAGCATTCGACAAAGTTTGTCACGCTCTTCTCTTTTGCAAACTATCTGCTCTCGGTTTACCTCAGCATATTCTTTTCTGGCTGCAAAATTACCTAACTGGCCATTCGCAGAAAGTAATCGTAAATGGAGCTGAATCTGCTACCGCTTCTGTGACATCCGGGGTACCACAGGGCTCTGTATTAGGGCCTCTTCTTTTTTAATTTACGTTAATGACATTGGTACTGGAATAACTTCAAAAATCAGGCTCTACGCTGATGATTGTGTTTTATACAGGGAAATTAAACATGATTCAGATCGATTAGCTTTACAGTCCGACCTCCATAGAATATCCCATTGGTGTCAAAACTGGCTTATGTCTCTAAACGTTTCCAAGTGCTCTTATATCCGTTTCACCAGAAAGCGTAATTTCATGCAGTCAAATTATTACATCGATGGTCAGCCCCTCGCGTCAGTTAACGAAGCTAAATACCTAGGTGTCACATTTTCTTCAGACTTAACATGGAATCATCACGTTCAATGTATAACCCAGAAGGCAGGTCGCGTTCTGGACTTTATTAAAAGAAACTTCAAACAAGCCCCACAAAACGTTAGGAAAACACTTTACGTTACCAATGTCCGCCCTATTCTTGAATATGCCTGTATTGTGTGGGACCCTCCCACACAGCATCTTATTAACAGTATAGAAGCCATTCAGAATCGTGCCGCTCGCTTTGTAACTAGTTGTTACCAATTTCCCAGCAGCATCTCCGGTATAAAACGTCAGATTAACTGGGAGGACCTTTCCCTGCGCCGTGAACGATTTCGCCTTTTATTCTTGCGGGACGTTCTGTACAACGAAACACCGTTAGCTAAAAGTAGATATTTACAGACACCGGGTTATGTATCTGAGCGGCGAGATCACAGCCTAAAGATTAAAGAAATTTTTGCCCGCACATCTGTTTATAAGAAGTCGTTTTTTCCGTGCACTATCAGTAAATGGAACCAGCTGCGTCCTGACATTGTTGAAACTGCTGATCGTGCAAAGTTTGTCGATGCACTTAGTCATTACGCGTAACTTTCTTCATCTTTCCCCTTTGTGTCTACTCATTGATTACCCGTGTATGTTGCGTGTGTTTATTTATTACTTTGGAGCAATTATTGATTGCCCGCGTTTGTTTCTTGTATTTGTTATCACTCTGATGCTTTGAAATGGGTTTCTATCGTTCCTCAATTCTGCAATGCCCATCAGGACAATGTATTTGATGCCTGTACTGTTTACACTTTAGAACTTTGGCGCTGACAAGTGTTCCAGTTTTCTGCCTCGTCCCCCCTACTGTAATGCCCACCAGGGCGATATGTAGGTACTTGAATAAATAAATAAATAAATAAAAAATGACACGACCAAAAAAGAACAATTTATATACACTTATAAAAACACATCAAACAACTTATCACAAGTAAAGAGATTTCAGTCTTCACATTCACACCTAATGCACAGGCATATCGACCTAATTTGCTCCAAAGCACCAGCTTACCGCATATAAAAATGCCTAATAAGACCAATTCTTGAGCATACATGCGCTGTTTGGTCACCCTATAATGTGCGTGATGTAAAAAAACCTGAGTCTCTTCAAAGAAAAGCAATAAGATTTATTTACAGCAGCAAGAGAAACTAAATGAAGCGTTTTCAGTGTTCTGCGATTGAAGTGAGAAATGGCAAATTTAATTTCAAGAAAATCGTTGTCATGACACTTACGACCAAAAAAAACCATTTAACTACACTTATAAAAACAGATCAAACAACTTATCACAAGTAAAGAGATTTCAGTCTTCACATTCACACCTAATGCACAGGCATATCGACCTAATTTGCTCCAAAGCACAAGCTTACCGCATATAAATATGCCTAATAAGACAAATTCTTGAGCATACATGCACTGTTTGGTCACCCTATCATGTGCGTGATGTAAAAAAAACCTGAGTCTCTTCAAAGAAAAGCAATAAGATTTATATACGGCGGGAACAGAAACTAAATGAAGCGTTTTCAGTGTTCTGCGATTCAAGTGAGAAATGGCAAATTTAATTTCAAGAAAATCGTTGTCATGACACTTACGACCAAAAAAAACCATTTAAATACACTTATAAAAACAGCTCAAACAACTTATCACAAGTAAAGAGAATTCAGTCTTTGGGAGTAACATTCACACCTAATGCACAGGCATATCGACCTAATTTGCTCCAAAGCACAAGCTTACCGCATATAAAATGCCTAATAAGATCAATTCTAGAGCATACATGCCCTGTTTGGTCACCCTATCATGTGAGTGATGTAATAAAAACCTGAGTCTCTTCAAAAAAAGCAATAAGATTTATTTACGGCAGCAAGAGAAACTAAATGAAGCGTTTTCAGTGTTCTGCGATTGAAGTGATAAATGGCAAATTTAATTTCAAGAAAATCGTTGTCATGACACTTACGACCAAAAAAGAACCACTTAAATACACTTATAAAAACAGATCAAACAACTTATCACAAGTAAAGAGATTTCAGTATCTGGGAGTAACATTCATATCTAATGCACAGGCATATGACCTAATTTGCTCCAAAGCACAAGCTTACCGCATATAAAAATGCCTAATAAGATCAATTCTTGAGCATGCATGCGCTGTTTGGTCACCCTTTCATGTGCGTGATGTAAAAAAACCTGTGTCTCTTCAAAGAAAAGCAATAAGATTTATTTACGGCAGGAAGAGAAACTAAATGAAGAGTTTTCAGTGTTCTGCTATTCAAGTGAGAAATGGCAAATTTAATTTCAAGAAAATCGTTGTCATGACACTTACGACCAAAAAAACCATTTAAATACACTTATAAAAAAAGCTCAAACAACTTATCACAATTAAAGAGATTTCAGTCTTTGGGAGTAACATTCACACCTAATGCACAGGCATATCGGCCTAATTTGCTCCAAACCACAAGCTTACCGCATATAAAAATGCCTAATAAGATCAATTCTAGAGCATACATACCCTGTTTGGTCACCCTATCATGTGAGTGATGTAAAAAAAACCTGAGTCTCTTCAAAAAAAGCAATAAGATTTATTTACGGCAGCAAGAGAAACTAAATGAAGCGTTTTCAGTGTTCTGCGATTCAAGTGAGAAATGGCAAATTTAATTTCAAGAAAATTGTTTTCATGACACTTACGACCAAAAACGAACCATTTAAATACACTTATAAAAACAGATCAAACAACTTATCACAAGTAAAGAGATTTCAGTATCTGGGAATAACATTCACACCTAATCCACAGGCATATCGACCTAATTTGCTCAAAAGCACAAGCTTACTGCATATAAAAATGCCTAATAAGACCAATTCTTGATCATACATGCGCTGTTTGGTCACCCTATCATGTGCGTGATGTAAAAAAACCTGAGTCTCTTCAAAGAAAAGCAATAAGATTTATTTACGGCAGCAAGAGAAACTAAATGAAGCGTTTTCAGTGTTCTGCGATTGAAGTGATAAATGGCAAATTTAATTTCAAGAAAATCGTTGTCATGACACCGCATATAAAAATGCCTAATAAGATCAATTCTTGAGCATGCATGCGCTGTTTGGTCACCCTTTCATGTGCGTGATGTAAAAAAAACCTGTGTCCCTTCAAAGAAAAGCAATAAGATTTATTTACGGCAGCAAGAGAAACTAAATGAAGCGTTTTCAGTGTTTTGCGATCGAAGTGATAAATGGCAAATTTAATTTCAAGAATATCGTTGTCATGACACTTATGACCAAAAAGAACCATTTAAATACACTTATAAAAACAGATCAAACAACTTATCACAAGTAAAGAGATTTCAGTCTTCACATTCACACCTAATGCACAGGCATATCGACCTAATTTGCTCCAAAGCACAAGCTTACCGCATATAAATATGCCTAATAAGACCAATTCTTGAGCATACATGCACTGTTTGGTCACCCTATCATGTGCGTGATGTAAAAAAACCTGAGTCTCTTCAAAGAAAAGCAATAAGATTTATTTACGCAGGAAGAGAAACTAAATGAAGCGTTTTCAGTGTTCTGCTATTCAAGTGAGAAATGGCAAATTTAATTTGATGAAAATCGTTGTCATGACACTTACGACCAAAAAAACCATTTAAATACACTTATAAAAACAGCTCAAACAACTTATCACAATTAAAGAGATTTCAGTCTTTGGGAGTAACATTCACACCTAATGCACAGGCATATCGACCTAATTTGCTCCAAAGCACAAGCTTACCGCATATAAAAATGCCTAATAAGATCAATTCTAGAGCATACATACCCTGTTTGGTCACCCTATCATGTGAGTGATGTAAAAAAACATGAGTCTCTTCGAAAAAAGCAATAAGATTTATTTACGGCAGCTAGAGAAACTAAATGAAGCGTTTTCAGTGTTTTGCGATTCTAGTGAGAAATGGCAAATTTAATTTCAAGAATATTGTTGTCATGACACTTACGACTAAAAACGAACCATTTAAATACACTTATAAAAACAGATCAAACAACTTATCACAAGTAAAAATATTTCAGTATCTGGGAGTAACATTCACACCTAATCCACAGGCATATCGACCTAATTTGCTCCAAAGCACAAGCTAACCGCATATAAAAATGCCTAATAAGATCAATTTTTGAGCATACATGCCCTGTTTCGTCACCCTATCATGTGAGTGATGTAAAAAAAAACCTGAGTCTCTTCAAAAAAAAGCAATAAGATTTATTTACGGCAGCAAGAGCAACTAAATGAAGCGTTTTCAGTGTTCTGCGATTCAAGTGAGAAATGGCAAATTTAATTTCAAGAAAATCGTTGTCATGAAACTTACGACCAAAAAAGAACCATTTAAATACACTTATAAAAACAGATCAAACAACCTATCACAAGTAAAGAGATTTCAGTATCTGGGAGTAACACTCACACCTAATCCACAGGCATATCGACCTAATTTGCTCCAACGCACAAGCTTACCGCATATAAAAATGCCTAATAAGATCAATTCTTGAACATACATGCCCTGTTTCGTCACCCTATCATGTGAGTGATGTAAAAAAACCTGAGTCTCTTCAAAGAAAAGCAATAAGATTTATTTACGGCAGCAAGAGAATGTAAAATAAAGCGTTTTCAGAGTTCTGCGATTGAAGTGAGAAATGGCAAATTTAATTTCAAGAAAATCGTTGTGATGACACTTACGACCAAAAAAGAACCATTTAAATACACTTATAAAAACAGATCAAACAACTTATCACAAGTAAAGAGATTTCAGTATTGGGTGTAACATTCACACCTAATCCACAGGCATATCGACCTAATTTGCTCCAAAGCACAACCTTACCGCATATAAAAATGCCTAATAAGACCAATTCTTGAGCATACATGCGCTGTTTGGTCACCCTATCATGTGCGTGATGTAAAAAAACCTGAGTCTCTTCAAAGAAAAGCAATAAGATTTATTTACGGCAGCAAGAGAAACTAAATGAAGCGTTTTCAGTGTTCTGCGATTGAAGTGAAAAATGGTAAATTTAATTTCAAGAAAACTGTTGTCATGACACTTACGACCAAAAAAGAACCATTTAAATACACTATAAAAACAGATCAAGCAACTTATCACAAGTAAAGAGATTTCAGTAAGGCATGTTGACGGGCTAGTTGGTTATTCAAATTGAAACTTGGGAAAAATCCCACCTAGGCGCAAATGATTTCACGACACAAAAAGAGACGAGGAGACAACGGACAGGCGCCACGTTAACACGTGCAAGTGTGCACCTCGACTGAAAAAGGCGAGGATTCTGGGCAAGAGCAAATTCAAGCAGGCGAGGCTTTTATTGGAAGCCTTTCACATAAAGAAAAAGGCAGCCTTGTGCGTGAGTGACACATCAGTTAGGTTGTATGCGGCGGAGTACGATTTTCTAAGCAATAATGTACGTGCTAGGCGATAAGTCAGGGCTGCGATAAGGCACGTGGTGTGTAGATGTGGGCGTTGCCTGAGACTATAAATGTATGTGTTTTTTCGAGCAATAAATAGTTGGAAGTAATGGCGCCTGTCCGTTGTCTCCACGTCTCTTTTTGTGTCGTGAAATCATTTGCGCCTAGGTGGGTTTTTCCCAAGTTTCAAAAAAGATTTCAGTATTTGGGAGTAACATTCCCACCTAACGCACAGGCATATCGACCTAATTTGCTCCAAAGCACAAGCTTACCGCATATAAAAATGCCTAATAAGACCAATTCTTGAGCATACATGCCCTGTTTGGTCACCCTTTCATGTGCGTGATCTAAAAAAACCTGAGTCTCTTCAAAGAAAAGCAATAAGATTTATTTACGGCAGCAAGAGAAACTAAATGAAGCGTTTTCAGTGTTCTGCGATTCAAGTGAGAAATGGCAAATTTAATTTCAAGAAAATCGTTGTCATGACACTTACGACCAAAAAAGAACCATTTAAATACACTTATAAAAACACATCAAACAACTTATCACAAGTAAAGAGATTTCAGTCTTCACATTCACACCTAATGCACAGGCATATCGACCTAATTTGCTACAAAGCACAATTTTACCGCATATAAATATGCCTAATAAGACCAATTCTTGAGCATACATTTATTTATTTATCATCATACCCACAGCGCCATTGGCTGGCATTACAGTGGGGGGGGTAGAAGAAAAAGTACACAAATGCCACCGCGTGCAGGTGGTTACAAAAAAAAGATAACAATGAGTTAGAAAGAACACGGAATTATTATACACAAACAAATGTCACAGCATGAAAGAAAATGAATCATTTGATAATATGGACACTACTTCCTCAGGCAGCTTGTTCCATTCCGAAACCGTTTTGGGGAAAAAAGACATTTTAAAAAGGTCAGTCCGGCACCTGTATTCTTTAACTTTAAGTGAATGATCTCTACGTAAAGACACGTAATCAGGGTTGGCTATATATTTGGTTCTGTCTATTCCAGTTCTAGAATGAAATATATTATGAAATAATTTTAAACGCAGTACTTTCCTACGTTTTTGAAGTGAGTCCCAACCCAAAGATTTTTTCGCGCTCGTTACACTAAAATATCGCCCATAGTTATTGAAAACAAAACGAACGGCCAAATTCTGAACTCTTTCTAGCTTTTGAACGATTGAACTATTTTGAACGATGTTTGGTCACCCTATCATGTGCGTGATGTAAAAAAAACCTGAGTCTCTTCAAAGAAAAGCAATAAGATTTATTTACGGCAGCAAGAGAAACTAAATGAAGCGTTTTCAGTGTTCTGCGATTGAAGTGAGAAATGGCAAATTTAATTTGAAGAAAATCGTTGTCATGACACGACCAAAAAAGAACCATTTAAATACACTTATAAAAAAGATCAAACAACTTATCACAAGTAAAGAGATTTCAGTCTTCACATTCACACCTAATGCACAGGCATATCGACCTAATTTGCTCCAAAGCACAAGCTTACCGCATATAAAAATGCCTAATAAGACCAATTCTTGAGCATGCATGCGCTGTTTGGTCACCCTTTCATGTGCGTGATGTAAAAAAGCCTGTGTCTCTTCAAAGAAAAGCAATAAGATTTATTTACGGCAGCAAGAGAAACTAAATGAAGCGTTTTCAGTGTTTTGCGATCGCAGTGAGAAATGGCAAATTTAACTTCAAAAAAATCGTTGTCATGACACTTACGACCAAAAAAGAACAATTTAAATACCCTTATAAAAACACATCAAACAACTTATCACAAGTAAAGAGATTTCAGTCTTCACATTCATACCTAATGCACAGGCATATCGACCTAATTTGCTCCAAAGCACCAGCTTACCGCATATAATAATGCCTAATAAGACCATTTCTTGAGCGTACATGCGCTGTTTGGTCATCCTATCATGTGCGTGATGTAAAAAAACCTGAGTCTCTTCAAAGAAAAGCAATAAGATTTATTTACAGCAGCAAGAGAAACTAAATGAAGCGTTTTCAGTGTTCTGCGATTGAAGTGAGAAATGGCAAATTTAATTTCAAGAAAATCGTTGTCATGAAACTTACGACCAAAAAAGAACCATTTAAATACACTTATAAAAACAGATCAAACAACTTATCACAAGTAAAGAGATTTCAGTCTTCACATTCACACCTAATGCACAGGCATATCGACCTAATTTGCTCCAAAGCACAAGCTTACCGCATATAAAAATGCCTAATAAGACCAATTCTTGAGCATGCATGCGCTGTTTGGTCACCCTTTCATGTGCGTGATGTAAAAAAACCTGTGTCTCTTCAAAGAAAAGCAATAAGATTTATTTACGGCAGCAAGAGAAACTAAATGAAGCGTTTTTATTTATTTATTTATTTATTTATTTATTTATTATTCCTCAAAGGTCCCTTTCGGGACATTACATGAGGGGTGGGGATAACACGGCAAAACAAAAATATTATACATTAATAAGAAATGGACAAATATTACATTGATGAATGGGCTTCCTCGATGGTGGTCTTGAAAAGTCGGTGAATCATGATGGTGGCCACTTCAGCAGGGAGGTTATTCCAGTCACGGGCAGTCTTTAAGAAAAATGATTGCTGGAATGTGGTGGTATGGGCACGTTCAGGGTAAACAGCGTTCGGGTGGTTATGGCGGGAAATGCGATGGACACGTGGAATTAATTGGTTGGCTTCTGTAAAGTTGTGGAAGAATTTATGAAATAAGCAGAGACGTGCTGTGTTCCGACGGGTGACTAGTGTAGGCAATTGCAATCGTGATTTCAGACCTGAGATGCTGGTATGATAGGAGTAGTCAGATGAGATGAACCTCGCGGCACGATTCTGAACAGACTCAATGGTATTAATTAGGTTAGCCTGATGGGGATCCCAGACAGAGTTAGCATATTCAAGTTTAGGTCTGACGAAAGTCTTGTAAGCGAGCGATTTGAGAGAACTTGGTGCTAGAGCAAGGTTGCGCCGAAGATACCCAAGGACACTGTTTGCGGAGTTAGTTATGTTGGTGATATGGAGAGTCCAAGTTAGATCACGAGAGATATGGACGCCTAAGTATTTGTAATGACTGACGGAAGAAATTGGGCAGTTATTAATAGTGTACACTGGCGCGATGAAGTTGGGACGACGGTGAAAAGAAATCAGTGAGGTCTTTGAAATATTAAGAGACATGAGCCACGTGTTACACCAATGTTGCACTTTTGAAAGGTCTTCTTGAAGAGTGACGATATCTGAAGAATTTGTTATGGGGCGATATATGACACAATCATCAGCAAACAGTCGGACGTTGGAAGAAAGACTAAGTGGAAGATCATTAATATATATTAGGAAAAGAAGGGGACCTAGTACACTTTCCTGTGGGACGCCAGACTTCACAGGTGAAAGAGATGATGAGTGACTATTAGCATATACGAACTGATGACGGTCAGTTAAAAAGGCACTAATCCAATTAACGATGAAGGGGTGCAGATTCAGACGGGAGAGTTTGTGTATTAAGCGACCATGAGAAACTTTATCGAACGCCTTTTCGAAATCAAGGAACACAGCGTCACAATGAATATTACGGTCTAAGTACGAGTGTAAATTGTGTAGGAAAAGGGCAAGCTGTGTCTCACATGAGCGGCCTTTAAGGAATCCATGTTGATTAGGATGGAAGAAATTTACAGAAGTTAAAAAGGCAGCAACATGCGAGTACAAAATATGCTCCATGATTTTGCAGCAAACGCAGGTGAGTGAAATCGGGCGATAATTTAACGGGGATGAACGGTTACCTTTTTTGAACACTGGAATGATTTTGCCGATACGCCAGTCACGTGGTAAAGATCCTGATGATAGCGATTGCTGAAAAATGAGCGACAAGATCACACTGCTAATATCTTTAGTATTCTTCAGAACTTTTGAATTTATGGCGTCGATACCTGAGGACGAAGTATTGGTTAGCGAGTCAATAATTTTTGCAATGCCTTGAGGTTCAAATGATATGCTTTCCATGACTGGATGATCCAAAAATGGGATATCGGGAAGGTTATCGGCAGGCTCATTGGTGAACACAGAAGAAAACGCAGAGTTAAGGACACTCGGCACATCAGAATCATTAATCGGAAATCCGGAATTATCACAGAGCGTAATGACAGAAGGTTCATGAGGCATAATGGTTTTCCAAAATCGCTTGGGGTTATTTTGTAGCATTGATGGTAAAGTGTTGGAGAAGAAGGTACGTTTTGCTTGCACTGTTTGAGTGTTGTAGTGTTTTTCGGCGCTGTAATACTTCGTCCATGCTAGGGGAGAGTTAGTGAGCTTAGCCTTTCGAAATAAGCGTTTTTTCTTGTTATTTAGTCGTTTTAGCGATACGTTAAACCATGGGGAACCAGCCCGCTCGGTTATTTCTATGGTTGGTATATATAGCTTTAAGAGACGCTGAAATTCCGATTTGAAAAGTATCCAGTTTGATTCGACGGAGCGAGAAGGAAACCCAGGTGTAAACTTATCTAAGAAGGCTGTTAAGTCGCGATTTATGCTTACGTAATTGCCTTTATCATAAAGTGTAATTGTCTTTTTAATTCTTTTGTGATTATTCATGCTGCAAGAGAAGGTAGTGTGAACTGCCAAATGATCACTCAGGCCATGCATACAAGTTATGGAGGAAAAATTCTCTGGATGAGTCGTTAGAACAAGGTCCAAAATGTTGGCGGAGTGATCTGTTACACGCGTAGGAGTGGTAACTAACTGTGTTAAACCGAACGTAAGGCACGTGTTTAGGAATTCGCTTGGTAGTGTACATTTGGTTAGCATGGACGCTGTATCAGACCAGTTTATTGACGGAAAGTTGAAATCGCCAAAGAGCATGATAGGAGTGTTTTGGTGTGTGGTGGTGATGGTGCTCAGCGCGTCATGGAAGAGAGGTACAAAGGAACTATCATAACTGGGCGGGTGGTAGCAGACACCAAAGATGACGTTTGGAAAAATTTCAGTGCAAATGAGCCAAATCATTTCAAGCGGGGATGAGATAGCTAAGCGGGAACAACGCAGTTCCGATTTCGTGGCTATAAGGACACCACCACCGCGCATGCTGTCATCTCTGTCTTTGCGAAAAACGTCAAAACCTGATAGTGAAGGCAGAATCTCAGAGTCACGAATGTTTGAACTAAGCCACGTTTCTGTTAGTAAAACGATATTGGAAGAAGACGAAGAAATTAGGCTGCATAAGCGATCTCGTTTAGGGATGACACTTCGAATCTTGGCTAACAAAAATGATAAAGGATATGGGTCATGATGGCTGGTTTTGCGCTTTGTTGTGACTGGTTGCTATTTTGTTAGTTCAATAACTTTGTCGGAATCATGGTCAAACACGTAAATCTTGTTTCCCACGAGCAGCCTGTCGTATCGCAGTTTAAATTTTGTGCTGAGACTTAGACTAAGGCCGAATTCGACGAGGGGTTTACGAGCAAGTCGTGTTCGGGGCGAGAAATCCTCAGCAATACTGAAGCCACTGTTTTTCAGCTTGCCACTTGCAGAGATTATGCGCTGCTTATCCTTGAAATGAGCAAACTTAACAATTATTGGCCTAGTCTTGCCGTTTTGAAAGCCACCTAACCGATGAGCGCGCTCAATATCTCGTGGTTCAACAGATTCTTCCAGCTGCTCCGCACAAAGGTCGATGACATGTTTCTCGGAAACATCCCATGCTTCCTTGCCTTTGTCTTCCAGACCGTAAAATATCAAATTACATCGACGTGACCTGTTTTCCGCTTCGTCAATCCGGGTAGACAATGTCAAGACGAAATCCTTACACTCCTTAGTCGTTGCCCTGATGCTCTCTACTTCATTTTTGACATCAGAGAAGCACGCGCAATCGGTTTCAATTTTCGTCAGTCAGTGTTTTGCGATCAGCGTTTTCAGTGTTTTGCGATCGAAGTGAGAAATGGCAAATTTAATTTCAAAAAAATCGTTGTCATGACACTTACGACCAAAAAAGAACAATTTAAATACCCTTATAAAAACACATCAAACAACTTATCACAAGTAAAGAGATTTCAGTCTTCACATTCATACCTAATGCACAGGCATATCGACCTAATTTGCTCCAAAGCACCAGCTTACCGCATATAATAATGCCTATTAAGACCATTTCTTGAGCATACATGCGCTGTTTGGTCATCCTATCATGTGCGTGATGTATAAAAACCTGAGTCTCTTCAAAGAAAAGCAATAAGATTTATTTACGGCAGCAAGAGAAACTAAATGAAGCGTTTTCAGTGTTCTGCGATTGAAGTGAGAAATGGCAAATTTAATTTCAAGAAAATCGTTGTCATGAAACTTACGACCAAAAAAGAACCATTTAGATACACTTATAAAAACAGATCAAACAACTTATCACAAGTAAAGAGATTTCAGTCTTCACATTCACACCTAATGCACAGGCATGTCGACCTAATTTGCTCCAAAGCACAAGCTTACCGCATATAAATATGCCTAATAAGACAAATTCTTGAGCATACATGCACTGTTTGGTCACCCTATCATGTGCGTGATGTAGAAAAAACCTGAGTCTCTTCAAAGAAAAGCAATAAGATTTATTTACGGCAGGAACAGAAAATAAATGAAGCGTTTTCAGTGTTCTGCGATTCAAGTGAGAAATGGCAAATTTAATTTCAAGAAAATCGTTGTCATGACACTTACGACCAAAAAAAACCATTTAAATACACTTATAAAAACAGCTCAAACAACTTATCACAAGTAAAGAGATTTCAGTCTTTGGGAGTAACATTCACACCTAATGCACAGGCATATCGACCTAATTTGCTCCAAAGCACAAGCTTACCGCATATAAAATGTCTAATAAGATCAATTCTAGAGCATACATGCCCTGTTTGGTCACCCTATCATGTGAGTGATGTAATAAAAACCTGAGTCTCTTCAAAAAAATCAATAAGATTTATTTACGGCAGCAAGAGAAACTAAATGAAGCGTTTTCAGTGTTCTGCGATTCAAGTGAGAAATGGCAAATTTAATTTCAAGAAAACTGTTGTCATGACACTTACGACCAAAAAAGAACCATTTAAATACACTATAAAAACAGATCAAGCAACTTATCACAAGTAAAGAGATTTCAGTAAGGCATGTTGACGGGCTAGTTGGTTATTCATCTTGAAACTTGGGAAAAAACCCACCTAGGCGCACATGATTTCACGACACAAAAAGAGACGAGGAGACAACGGACAGGCGCCACGTTAACACGTGCAAGTGTGCACCTCGACTGAAAAAGGCGAGGATTCTGGGCAAGAGCAAATTCAAGCAGGCGAGGCTTTTATTTTAAGCCTTTCACATAAAGAAAAACGCAGCCTTGTGCGTGAGTGACACATCAGTTAGGTAGTATGCGGCGGAGTACGATTTTCTGAGCAATAATGTACGTGCTAGGCGATAAGTCAGGGCTGCGATAAGGCACGTGGTGTGTAGATGTGGGCGTTGCCTGAGACTATAAATGTATGTGTTTTTTCGAGAAATAAATAGTTGGAAGTAATGGCGCCTGTCTGTTGTCTCCTCGTCTCTTTTTGTGTCGTGAAATCATTCGCCCCTAGGTGGGTTTTTCCCAAGTTTCAAAAGAGATTTCAGTATTTGGGAGTAACATTCCCACCTAATGCACAGGCATATCGACCTAATTTGCTCCAAAGCACAAGCTTACCGCATATAAAAATGCCTAATAAGACCAATTCTTGAGCATACATGCGCTGTTTGGTCGCCCTATCATGTGCGTGATGTAAAAAAACCTGAGTCTTCAAAGAAAAGCAATAAGATTTATTTACGGCAGCAAGAGAAACTAAATGAAGCGTTTTCAGTGTTCTGCGATTGAAGTGAGAAATGGCAAATTTAATTTCAAGAAAATCGTTGTCATAACACGACCAAAAAAGAACCATTTAAATACACTTATAAAAACAGATCAAACAACTTATCACAAGTAAAGAGATTTCAGTCTTCACATTCACACCTAATGCACAGGCATATCGACCTAATTTGCTCCAAAGCACAAGCTTACCGCATATAAAAATGCCTAATAAGACCAATTCTTGAGCATGCATGCGCTGTTTGGTCACCCTTTCATGTGCGTGATGTAAAAAAACCTGTGTCTCTTCAAAGAAAAGCAATAAGATTTATTTACAGCAGCAAGAGAAACTAAATGAAGCGTTTTCAGTGTTCTGCGATTGAAGTGAGAAATGGCAAATTTAATTTCAAGAAAATCGTTGTCATAACACGACCAAAAAAGAACCATTTAAATACACTTATAAAAACAGATCAAACAACTTATCACAAGTAAAGAGATTTCAGTCTTCACATTCACACCTAATGCACAGGCATATCGACCTAATTTGCTCCAAAGCACAAGCTTACCGCATATAAAAATGCCTAATAAGACCAATTCTTGAGCATACATGCGCTGTTTGGTCACCCTATCATGTGCGTGATGTAAAAAAACCTGAGTCTCTTCAAAGAAAAGCAATAAGATTTATTTACAGCAGCAAGAGAAACTAAATGAAGCGTTTTCAGTGTTCTGCCATTGAAGTGAGAAATGGTAAATTTAATTTCAAGAAAACTGTTGTCATGACACTTACGACCAAAAAAGAACCATTTAAATACACTATAAAAACAGATCAAGCAACTTATCACAAGTAAAGAGATTTCAGTAAGGCATGTTGACGGGCTAGTTGGTTATTCATCTTGAAACTTGGGAAAAAACCCACCTAGGCGCAAATGATTTCACGACACAAAAAGAGACGAGGAGACAACGGACAGGCGCCACGTTAACACGTGCAAGTGTGCACCTCGACTGAAAAAGGCGAGGATTCTGGGCAAGAGCAAATTCAAGCAGGCGAGGCTTTTATTTTAAGCCTTTCACATAAAGAAAAACGCAGCCTTGTGCGTGAGTGACACATCAGTTAGGTTGTATGCGGCGGAGTACGATTTTCTGAGCAGTAATGTACGTGCTAGGCGATAAGTCAGGGCTGCGATAAGGCACGTGGTGTGTAGATGTGGGCGTTGCCTGAGACTATAAATGTATGTGTTTTTTCGAGCAATAAATAGTTGGAAGTAATGGCACCTGTCCGTTGTCTCCTCGTCTCTTTTTGTGTCGTGAAATCATTCGCCCCTAGGTGGGTTTTTCCCAAGTTTCAAAAGAGATTTCAGTATTTGGGAGTAACATTCCCACCTAATGCACAGGCATATCGACCTAATTTGCTCCAAAGCACAAGCTTACCGCATATAAAAATGCCTAATAAGACCAATTCTTGAGCATACATGCGCTGTTTGGTCGCCCTATCATGTGCGTGATGTAAAAAAACCTGAGTCTTCAAAGAAAAGCAATAAGATTTATTTACGGCAGCAAGAGAAACTAATTGCAGTGTTTTCAGTGTTCTGCGATTGAAGTGAGAAATGGGAAATTTAATTTCAAGAAAACAGTTGTCATGACACTTACGACCAAAAAAGAACCATTTAAATACACTTATAAAAACAGATCAAACAACTTATCACAAGTAAAGAGATTTCAGTATCTGGGAGTAACATTCACACCTAATCCACAGGCATATCGACCTAATTTGCTCCAAAGCACAAGCTTACCGCATATAAAAATGCCTAATAAGATCAATTCTTGAGCATACATGCCCTGTTTCGTCACCCTATCATGTGAGTGATGTAAAAAAAACCTGAGTCTCTTCAAAAAAAAGCAATAAGATTTATTTACGGCAGCAAGAGAAACTAAATGAAGCGTTTTCAGTGTTCTGCAATTGAAGTGAGAAATGGCAAATTTAATTTCAAGAAAATCGTTGTCATGACACTTAGGACCAAAAAAGAACCATTTAAATACACTTATAAAAACAGATCAAACAACTTATCACAAGTAAAGAGCTTTCAGTATCTGGGAGTAATATTCACACCTAATCCACAGGCATATCGACCTAGTTTGCTCCAAAGCACAAGCTTACCGCATGTAAAAATTCCTAATAAGACCAATTCTTGATCATACATGCGCTGTTTGGTCACCCTATCATATGCGTGATGTAAAAAAACCTGAGTCTCTTCAAAGAAAAGCAATAAGATTTATTTACGGCAGCAAGAGAATGTAAAATAAAGCGTTTTCAGTGTTCTGCGATTGAAGTGAGAAATGGCAAATTTAATTTCAAGAAAATCGTTGTCATGACACTTACGACCAAAAAAGAACCATTTAAATACACTTATAAAAACAGATCAAACAACTTATCACAAGTAAAGAGATTTCAGTATCTGGGAGTAACATTCACACCTAATCCACAGGCATATCGACCTAATTTGCTCCAAAGCACAAGCTTACCGCATATAAAAATGCCTAATAAGATCAATTCTTGAGCATACATGCCCTGTTTCGTCACCCTATCATGTGAGTGATGTAAAAAAAACCTGAGTCTCTTCAAAAAAAAGCAATTAGATTTATTTACGGCAGCAAGAGAAACTAAATGAAGCGTTTTCAGTGTTCTGCAATTGAAGTGAGAAATGGCAAATTTAATTTCAAGAAAATCGTTGTCATGACACTTAGGACCAAAAAAGAACCATTTAAATACACTTATAAAAACAGATCAAAAAACTTATCACAAGTAAAGAGCTTTCAGTATCTGGGAGTAATATTCACACCTAATCCACAGGCATATCGACCTAATTTGCTCCAAAGCACAAGCTTACCGCATGTAAAAATTCCTAATAAGACCAATTCTTGATCATACATGCGCTGTTTGGTCACCCTATCATATGCGTGATGTAAAAAAACCTGAGTCTCTTCAAAGAAAAGCAATAAGATTTATTTACGGCAGCAAGAGAATGTAAAATAAAGCGTTTTCAGTGTTCTGCGATTGAAGTGAGAAATGGCAAATTTAATTTCAAGAAAATCGTTGTCATGACACTTACGACCAAAAAAGAACCATTTAAATACACTTATAAAAACAGATCAAACAACTTATCACAAGTAAAGAGATTTCAGTATCTGGGAGTAACATTCACACCTAATCCACAGGCATATCGACCTAATTTGCTCCAAAGCACAAGCTTACCGCATATAAAAATGCCTAATAAGACCAATTCTTGAGCATACAGGCGCTGTTTGGTCACCCTATCATGTGCGTGATGTAAAAAAACCTGAGTCTCTACAAAGAAAAGCAATAAGATTTATTTACGGCAGCAAGAGAAACTAAATGAAGCGTTTTCAGTGTTCTGCGATTGAAGTGAGAAATGGTAAATTTAATTTCAAGAAAACTGTTGTCATGACACTTACGACCAAAAAAGAACCATTTAAATACACTATAAAAACAGATCAAGCAACTTATCACAAGTAAAGAGATTTCAGTAAGGCATGTTGACGGGCTAGTTGCTTATTCATCTTGAAACTTGGGAAAGAACCCACCTAGGCGCAAATGATTTCACGACACAAAAAGAGACGAGGAGACAACGGACAGGCGCCACGTTAACACGTGCAAGTGTGCACCTCGACTGAAAAAGGCGAGGATTCTGGGCAAGAGCAAATTCAAGCAGGCGAGGCTTTTATTGGAAGCCTTTCACATAAAGAAAAAGGCAGCCTTGTGCGTGAGTGACACATCAGTTAGGTTGTTTGCGGCGGAGTACGATTTTCTGAGCAATAATGTACGTGCTAGGCGATAAGTCAGGGCTGCGATAAGGCACGTGGTGTGTAGATGTGGGCGTTGCCTGAGACTATAAATGTATGTGTTTTTTCGAGCAATAAATAGTTGGAAGTAATGGCACCTGTCCGTTGTCTCCTCGTCTCTTTTTGTGTCGTGAAATCATTCGCCCCTAGGTGGGTTTTTCCCAAGTTTCAAAAGAGATTTCAGTATTTGGGAGTAACATTCCCACCTAATGCACAGGCATATCGACCTAATTTGCTCCAAAGCACAAGCTTACCGCATATAAAAATGCCTAATAAGACCAATTCTTGAGCATACATGCGCTGTTTGGTCACCCTATCATGTGCGTGATGTAAAAAAACCTGAGTCTCTTCAAAGAAAAGCAATAAGATTTATTTACAGCAGCAAGAGAAACTAAATGAAGCGTTTTCAGTGTTCTGCCATTGAAGTGAGAAATGGTAAATTTAATTTCAAGAAAACTGTTGTCATGACACTTACGACCAAAAAAGAACCATTTAAATACACTATAAAAACAGATCAAGCAACTTATCACAAGTAAAGAGATTTCAGTAAGGCATGTTGACGGGCTAGTTGGTTATTCATCTTGAAACTTGGGAAAAAACCCACCTAGGCGCAAATGATTTCACGACACAAAAAGAGACGAGGAGACAACGGACAGGCGCCACGTTAACACGTGCAAGTGTGCACCTCGACTGAAAAAGGCGAGGATTCTGGGCAAGAGCAAATTCAAGCAGGCGAGGCTTTTATTTTAAGCCTTTCACATAAAGAAAAACGCAGCCTTGTGCGTGAGTGACACATCAGTTAGGTTGTATGCGGCGGAGTACGATTTTCTGAGCAGTAATGTACGTGCTAGGCGATAAGTCAGGGCTGCGATAAGGCACGTGGTGTGTAGATGTGGGCGTTGCCTGAGACTATAAATGTATGTGTTTTTTCGAGCAATAAATAGTTGGAAGTAATGGCACCTGTCCGTTGTCTCCTCGTCTCTTTTTGTGTCGTGAAATCATTCGCCCCTAGGTGGGTTTTTCCCAAGTTTCAAAAGAGATTTCAGTATTTGGGAGTAACATTCCCACCTAATGCACAGGCATATCGACCTAATTTGCTCCAAAGCACAAGCTTACCGCATATAAAAATGCCTAATAAGACCAATTCTTGAGCATACATGCGCTGTTTGGTCGCCCTATCATGTGCGTGATGTAAAAAAACCTGAGTCTTCAAAGAAAAGCAATAAGATTTATTTACGGCAGCAAGAGAAACTAATTGCAGTGTTTTCAGTGTTCTGCGATTGAAGTGAGAAATGGGAAATTTAATTTCAAGAAAACAGTTGTCATGACACTTACGACCAAAAAAGAACCATTTAAATACACTTATAAAAACAGATCAAACAACTTATCACAAGTAAAGAGATTTCAGTATCTGGGAGTAACATTCACACCTAATCCACAGGCATATCGACCTAATTTGCTCCAAAGCACAAGCTTACCGCATATAAAAATGCCTAATAAGATCAATTCTTGAGCATACATGCCCTGTTTCGTCACCCTATCATGTGAGTGATGTAAAAAAAACCTGAGTCTCTTCAAAAAAAAGCAATAAGATTTATTTACGGCAGCAAGAGAAACTAAATGAAGCGTTTTCAGTGTTCTGCAATTGAAGTGAGAAATGGCAAATTTAATTTCAAGAAAATCGTTGTCATGACACTTAGGACCAAAAAAGAACCATTTAAATACACTTATAAAAACAGATCAAACAACTTATCACAAGTAAAGAGCTTTCAGTATCTGGGAGTAATATTCACACCTAATCCACAGGCATATCGACCTAGTTTGCTCCAAAGCACAAGCTTACCGCATGTAAAAATTCCTAATAAGACCAATTCTTGATCATACATGCGCTGTTTGGTCACCCTATCATATGCGTGATGTAAAAAAACCTGAGTCTCTTCAAAGAAAAGCAATAAGATTTATTTACGGCAGCAAGAGAATGTAAAATAAAGCGTTTTCAGTGTTCTGCGATTGAAGTGAGAAATGGCAAATTTAATTTCAAGAAAATCGTTGTCATGACACTTACGACCAAAAAAGAACCATTTAAATACACTTATAAAAACAGATCAAACAACTTATCACAAGTAAAGAGATTTCAGTATCTGGGAGTAACATTCACACCTAATCCACAGGCATATCGACCTAATTTGCTCCAAAGCACAAGCTTACCGCATATAAAAATGCCTAATAAGATCAATTCTTGAGCATACATGCCCTGTTTCGTCACCCTATCATGTGAGTGATGTAAAAAAAACCTGAGTCTCTTCAAAAAAAAGCAATTAGATTTATTTACGGCAGCAAGAGAAACTAAATGAAGCGTTTTCAGTGTTCTGCAATTGAAGTGAGAAATGGCAAATTTAATTTCAAGAAAATCGTTGTCATGACACTTAGGACCAAAAAAGAACCATTTAAATACACTTATAAAAACAGATCAAAAAACTTATCACAAGTAAAGAGCTTTCAGTATCTGGGAGTAATATTCACACCTAATCCACAGGCATATCGACCTAATTTGCTCCAAAGCACAAGCTTACCGCATGTAAAAATTCCTAATAAGACCAATTCTTGATCATACATGCGCTGTTTGGTCACCCTATCATATGCGTGATGTAAAAAAACCTGAGTCTCTTCAAAGAAAAGCAATAAGATTTATTTACGGCAGCAAGAGAATGTAAAATAAAGCGTTTTCAGTGTTCTGCGATTGAAGTGAGAAATGGCAAATTTAATTTCAAGAAAATCGTTGTCATGACACTTACGACCAAAAAAGAACCATTTAAATACACTTATAAAAACAGATCAAACAACTTATCACAAGTAAAGAGATTTCAGTATCTGGGAGTAACATTCACACCTAATCCACAGGCATATCGACCTAATTTGCTCCAAAGCACAAGCTTACCGCATATAAAAATGCCTAATAAGACCAATTCTTGAGCATACAGGCGCTGTTTGGTCACCCTATCATGTGCGTGATGTAAAAAAACCTGAGTCTCTACAAAGAAAAGCAATAAGATTTATTTACGGCAGCAAGAGAAACTAAATGAAGCGTTTTCAGTGTTCTGCGATTGAAGTGAGAAATGGTAAATTTAATTTCAAGAAAACTGTTGTCATGACACTTACGACCAAAAAAGAACCATTTAAATACACTATAAAAACAGATCAAGCAACTTATCACAAGTAAAGAGATTTCAGTAAGGCATGTTGACGGGCTAGTTGCTTATTCATCTTGAAACTTGGGAAAGAACCCACCTAGGCGCAAATGATTTCACGACACAAAAAGAGACGAGGAGACAACGGACAGGCGCCACGTTAACACGTGCAAGTGTGCACCTCGACTGAAAAAGGCGAGGATTCTGGGCAAGAGCAAATTCAAGCAGGCGAGGCTTTTATTGGAAGCCTTTCACATAAAGAAAAAGGCAGCCTTGTGCGTGAGTGACACATCAGTTAGGTTGTTTGCGGCGGAGTACGATTTTCTGAGCAATAATGTACGTGCTAGGCGATAAGTCAGGGCTGCGATAAGGCACGTGGTGTGTAGATGTGGGCGTTGCCTGAGACTATAAATGTATGTGTTTTTTCGAGCAATAAATAGTTGGAAGTAATGGCACCTGTCCGTTGTCTCCTCGTCTCTTTTTGTGTCGTGAAATCATTCGCCCCTAGGTGGGTTTTTCCCAAGTTTCAAAAGAGATTTCAGTATTTGGGAGTAACATTCCCACCTAATGCACAGGCATATCGACCTAATTTGCTCCAAAGCACAAGCTTACCGCATATAAAAATGCCTAATAAGACCAATTCTTGAGCATACATGCGCTGTTTGGTCGCCCTATCATGTGCGTGATGTAAAAAAACCTGAGTCTTCAAAGAAAAGCAATAAGATTTATTTACGGCAGCAAGAGAAACTAATTGCAGTGTTTTCAGTGTTCTGCGATTGAAGTGAGAAATGGGAAATTTAATTTCAAGAAAACAGTTGTCATGACACTTACGACCAAAAAAGAACCATTTAAATACACTTATAAAAACAGATCAAACAACTTATCACAAGAAAAGAGATTTCAGTATCTGGGAGTAACATTCACACCTAATCCACAGGCATATCGACCTAATTTGCTCCAAAGCACAAGCTTACCGCATATAAAAATGCCTAATAAGATCAATTCTTGAGCATACATGCCCTGTTTCGTCACCCTATCATGTGAGTGATGTAAAAAAAACCTGAGTCTCTTCAAAAAAAAGCAATAAGATTTATTTACGGCAGCAAGAGAAACTAAATGAAGCGTTTTCAGTGTTCTGCAATTGAAGTGAGAAATGGCAAATTTAATTTCAAGAAAATCGTTGTCATGACACTTAGGACCAAAAAAGAACCATTTAAATACACTTATAAAAACAGATCAAACAACTTATCACAAGTAAAGAGCTTTCAGTATCTGGGAGTAATATTCACACCTAATCCACAGGCATATCGACCTAGTTTGCTCCAAAGCACAAGCTTACCGCATGTAAAAATTCCTAATAAGACCAATTCTTGATCATACATGCGCTGTTTGGTCACCCTATCATATGCGTGATGTAAAAAAACCTGAGTCTCTTCAAAGAAAAGCAATAAGATTTATTTACGGCAGCAAGAGAATGTAAAATAAAGCGTTTTCAGTGTTCTGCGATTGAAGTGAGAAATGGCAAATTTAATTTCAAGAAAATCGTTGTCATCACACTTACGACCAAAAAAGAACCATTTAAATACACTTATAAAAACAGATCAAACAACTTATCACAAGTAAAGAGATTTCAGTATCTGGGAGTAACATTCACACCTAATCCACAGGCATATCGACCTAATTTGCTCCAAAGCACAAGCTTACCGCATATAAAAATGCCTAATAAGATCAATTCTTGAGCATACATGCCCTGTTTCGTCACCCTATCATGTGAGTGATGTAAAAAAAACCTGAGTCTCTTCAAAAAAAAGCAATAAGATTTATTTACGGCAGCAAGAGAAACTAAATGAAGCGTTTTCAGTGTTCTGCAATTGAAGTGAGAAATGGCAAATTTAATTTCAAGAAAATCGTAGTCATGACACTTAGGACCAAAAAAGAACCATTTAAATACACTTATAAAAACAGATCAAACAACTTATCACAGGTAAAGAGATTTCAGTATCTGGGAGTAACATTCACACCTAATCCACAGGCATATCGACCTAATTTGCTCCAAAGCACAAGCTTACCGCATATAAAAATGCCTAATAAGACCAATTCTTGAGCATACAGGCGCTGTTTGGTCACCCTATCATGTGCGTGATGTAAAAAAACCTGAGTCTCTACAAAGAAAAGCAATAAGATTTATTTACGGCAGCAAGAGAAACTAAATGAAGCGTTTTCAGTGTTCTGCGATTGAAGTGAGAAATGGTAAATTTAATTTCAAGAAAACTGTTGTCATGACACTTACGACCAAAAAAGAACCATTTAAATACACTATAAAAACAGATCAAGCAACTTATCACAAGTAAAGAGATTTCAGTAAGGCATGTTGACGGGCTAGTTGCTTATTCATCTTGAAACTTGGGAAAGAACCCACCTAGGCGCAAATGATTTCACGACACAAAAAGAGACGAGGAGACAACGGACAGGCGCCACGTTAACACGTGCAAGTGTGCACCTCGACTGAAAAAGGCGAGGATTCTGGGCAAGAGCAAATTCAAGCAGGCGAGGCTTTCATTGGAAGCTTTTCACATAAAGAAAAAGGCAGCCTTGTGCGTGAGTGACACATCAGTTAGGTTGTATGCGGCGGAGTACGATTTTCTGAGCAATAATGTACGTGCTAGGCGATAAGTCAGGGCTGCGATAAGGCACGTGGTGTGTAGATGTGGGCGTTGCCTGAGACTATAAATGTATGTGTTTTTTCGAGCAATAAATAGTTGGAAGTAATGGCACCTGTCCGTTCTCTCCTCGTCTCTTTTTGTGTCGTGAAATCATTTGCGCCTAGGTGGGTTTTTCCCAAGTTTCAAAAGAGATTTCAGTATTTGGGAGTAACATTCCCACCTAATGCACAGGCATATCGACCTAATTTGCTCCAAAGCACAAGCTTACCGCATATAAAAATGCCTAATAAGACCAATTCTTGAGCATACATGCGCTGTTTGGTCGCCCTATCATGTGCGTGATGTAAAAAAACCTGAGTCTTCAAAGAAAAGCAATAAGATTTATTTACGGCAGCAAGAGAAACTAATTGCAGTGTTTTCAGTGTTCTGCGATTGAAGTGAGAAATGGGAAATTTAATTTCAAGAAAACAGTTGTCATGACACTTACGACCAAAAAAGAACCATTTAAATACACTTATAAAAACAGATCAAACAACTTATCACAAGAAAAGAGATTTCAGTATCTGGGAGTAACATTCACACCTAATCCACAGGCATATCGACCTAATTTGCTCCAAAGCACAAGCTTACCGCATATAAAAATGCCTAATAAGATCAATTCTTGAGCATACATGCCCTGTTTCGTCACCCTATCATGTGAGTGATGTAAAAAAAACCTGAGTCTCTTCAAAAAAAAGCAATAAGATTTATTTACGGCAGCAAGAGAAACTAAATGAAGCGTTTTCAGTGTTCTGCAATTGAAGTGAGAAATGGCAAATTTAATTTCAAGAAAATCGTTGTCATGACACTTAGGACCAAAAAAGAACCATTTAAATACACTTATAAAAACAGATCAAACAACTTATCACAAGTAAAGAGCTTTCAGTATCTGGGAGTAATATTCACACCTAATCCACAGGCATATCGACCTAGTTTGCTCCAAAGCACAAGCTTACCGCATGTAAAAATTCCTAATAAGACCAATTCTTGATCATACATGCGCTGTTTGGTCACCCTATCATATGCGTGATGTAAAAAAACCTGAGTCTCTTCAAAGAAAAGCAATAAGATTTATTTACGGCAGCAAGAGAATGTAAAATAAAGCGTTTTCAGTGTTCTGCGATTGAAGTGAGAAATGGCAAATTTAATTTCAAGAAAATCGTTGTCATGACACTTACGACCAAAAAAGAACCATTTAAATACACTTATAAAAACAGATCAAACAACTTATCACAAGTAAAGAGATTTCAGTATCTGGGAGTAACATTCACACCTAATCCACAGGCATATCGACCTAATTTGCTCCAAAGCACAAGCTTACCGCATATAAAAATGCCTAATAAGATCAATTCTTGAGCATACATGCCCTGTTTCGTCACCCTATCATGTGAGTGATGTAAAAAAAACCTGAGTCTCTTCAAAAAAAAGCAATAAGACTTATTTACGGCAGCAAGAGAAACTAAATGAAGCGTTTTCAGTGTTCTGCAATTGAAGTGAGAAATGGCAAATTTAATTTCAAGAAAATCGTTGTCATGACACTTAGGACCAAAAAAGAACCATTTAAATACACTTATAAAAACAGATCAAACAACTTATCACAAGTAAAGAGCTTTCAGTATCTGGGAGTAATATTCACACCTAATCCACAGGCATATCGACCTAATTTGCTCCAAAGCACAAGCTTACCGCATGTAAAAATTCCTAATAAGACCAATTCTTGATCATACATGCGCTGTTTGGTCACCCTATCATATGCGTGATGTAAAAAAACCTGAGTCTCTTCAAAGAAAAGCAATAAGATTTATTTACGGCAGCAAGAGAATGTAAAATAAAGCGTTTTCAGTGTTCTGCGATTGAAGTGAGAAATGGCAAATTTAATTTCAAGAAAATCGTTGTCATGACACTTACGACCAAAAAAGAACCATTTAAATACACTTATAAAAACAGATCAAACAACTTATCACAAGTAAAGAGATTTCAGTATCTGGGAGTAACATTCACACCTAATCCACAGGCATATCGACCTAATTTGCTCCAAAGCACAAGCTTACCGCATATAAAAATGCCTAATAAGACCAATTCTTGAGCATACAGGCGCTGTTTGGTCACCCTATCATGTGCGTGATGTAAAAAAACCTGAGTCTCTACAAAGAAAAGCAATAAGATTTATTTACGGCAGCAAGAGAAACTAAATGAAGCGTTTTCAGTGTTCTGCGATTGAAGTGAGAAATGGTAAATTTAATTTCAAGAAAACTGTTGTCATGACACTTACGACCAAAAAAGAACCATTTAAATACACTATAAAAACAGATCAAGCAACTTATCACAAGTAAAGAGATTTCAGTAAGGCATGTTGACGGGCTAGTTGCTTATTCATCTTGAAACTTGGGAAAAAACCCACCTAGGCGCAAATGATTTCACGACACAAAAAGAGACGAGGAGACAACGGACAGGCGCCACGTTAACACGTGCAAGTGTGCACCTCGACTGAAAAAGGCGAGGATTCTGGGCAAGAGCAAATTCAAGCAGGCGAGGCTTTTATTGGAAGCCTTTCACATAAAGAAAAAGGCAGCCTTGTGCGTGAGTGACACATCAGTTAGGTTGTATGCGGCGGAGTACGATTTTCTGAGCAATAATGTACGTGCTAGGCGATAAGTCAGGGCTGCGATAAGGCACGTGGTGTGTAGATGTGGGCGTTGCCTGAGACTATAAATGTATGTGTTTTTTCGAGCAATAAATAGTTGGAAGTAATGGCACCTGTCCGTTGTCTCCTCGTCTCTTTTTGTGTCGTGAAATCATTCGCCCCTAGGTGGGTTTTTCCCAAGTTTCAAAAGAGATTTCAGTATTTGGGAGTAACATTCCCACCTAATGCACAGGCATATCGACCTAATTTGCTCCAAAGCACAAGCTTACCGCATATAAAAATGCCTAATAAGACCAATTCTTGAGCATACATGCGCTGTTTGGTCGCCCTATCATGTGCGTGATGTAAAAAAACCTGAGTCTTCAAAGAAAAGCAATAAGATTTATTTACGGCAGCAAGAGAAACTAATTGCAGTGTTTTCAGTGTTCTGCGATTGAAGTGAGAAATGGGAAATTTAATTTCAAGAAAACAGTTGTCATGACACTTACGACCAAAAAAGAACCATTTAAATACACTTATAAAAACAGATCAAACAACTTATCACAAGAAAAGAGATTTCAGTATCTGGGAGTAACATTCACACCTAATCCACAGGCATATCGACCTAATTTGCTCCAAAGCACAAGCTTACCGCATATAAAAATGCCTAATAAGATCAATTCTTGAGCATACATGCCCTGTTTCGTCACCCTATCATGTGAGTGATGTAAAAAAAACCTGAGTCTCTTCAAAAAAAAGCAATAAGATTTATTTACGGCAGCAAGAGAAACTAAATGAAGCGTTTTCAGTGTTCTGCAATTGAAGTGAGAAATGGCAAATTTAATTTCAAGAAAATCGTTGTCATGACACTTAGGACCAAAAAAGAACCATTTAAATACACTTATAAAAACAGATCAAACAACTTATCACAAGTAAAGAGCTTTCAGTATCTGGGAGTAATATTCACACCTAATCCACAGGCATATCGACCTAGTTTGCTCCAAAGCACAAGCTTACCGCATGTAAAAATTCCTAATAAGACCAATTCTTGATCATACATGCGCTGTTTGGTCACCCTATCATATGCGTGATGTAAAAAAACCTGAGTCTCTTCAAAGAAAAGCAATAAGATTTATTTACGGCAGCAAGAGAATGTAAAATAAAGCGTTTTCAGTGTTCTGCGATTGAAGTGAGAAATGGCAAATTTAATTTCAAGAAAATCGTTGTCATCACACTTACGACCAAAAAAGAACCATTTAAATACACTTATAAAAACAGATCAAACAACTTATCACAAGTAAAGAGATTTCAGTATCTGGGAGTAACATTCACACCTAATCCACAGGCATATCGACCTAATTTGCTCCAAAGCACAAGCTTACCGCATATAAAAATGCCTAATAAGATCAATTCTTGAGCATACATGCCCTGTTTCGTCACCCTATCATGTGAGTGATGTAAAAAAAACCTGAGTCTCTTCAAAAAAAAGCAATAAGATTTATTTACGGCAGCAAGAGAAACTAAATGAAGCGTTTTCAGTGTTCTGCAATTGAAGTGAGAAATGGCAAATTTAATTTCAAGAAAATCGTTGTCATGACACTTAGGACCAAAAAAGAACCATTTAAATACACTTATAAAAACAGATCAAACAACTTATCACAAGTAAAGAGATTTCAGTATCTGGGAGTAACATTCACACCTAATCCACAGGCATATCGACCTAATTTGCTCCAAAGCACAAGCTTACCGCATATAAAAATGCCTAATAAGACCAATTCTTGAGCATACAGGCGCTGTTTGGTCACCCTATCATGTGCGTGATGTAAAAAAACCTGAGTCTCTACAAAGAAAAGCAATAAGATTTATTTACGGCAGCAAGAGAAACTAAATGAAGCGTTTTCAGTGTTCTGCGATTGAAGTGAGAAATGGTAAATTTAATTTCAAGAAAACTGTTGTCATGACACTTACGACCAAAAAAGAACCATTTAAATACACTATAAAAACAGATCAAGCAACTTATCACAAGTAAAGAGATTTCAGTAAGGCATGTTGACGGGCTAGTTGCTTATTCATCTTGAAACTTGGGAAAGAACCCACCTAGGCGCAAATGATTTCACGACACAAAAAGAGACGAGGAGACAACGGACAGGCGCCACGTTAACACGTGCAAGTGTGCACCTCGACTGAAAAAGGCGAGGATTCTGGGCAAGAGCAAATTCAAGCAGGCGAGGCTTTCATTGGAAGCTTTTCACATAAAGAAAAAGGCAGCCTTGTGCGTGAGTGACACATCAGTTAGGTTGTATGCGGCGGAGTACGATTTTCTGAGCAATAATGTACGTGCTAGGCGATAAGTCAGGGCTGCGATAAGGCACGTGGTGTGTAGATGTGGGCGTTGCCTGAGACTATAAATGTATGTGTTTTTTCGAGCAATAAATAGTTGGAAGTAATGGCACCTGTCCGTTCTCTCCTCGTCTCTTTTTGTGTCGTGAAATCATTTGCGCCTAGGTGGGTTTTTCCCAAGTTTCAAAAGAGATTTCAGTATTTGGGAGTAACATTCCCACCTAATGCACAGGCATATCGACCTAATTTGCTCCAAAGCACAAGCTTACCGCATATAAAAATGCCTAATAAGACCAATTCTTGAGCATACATGCGCTGTTTGGTCGCCCTATCATGTGCGTGATGTAAAAAAACCTGAGTCTTCAAAGAAAAGCAATAAGATTTATTTACGGCAGCAAGAGAAACTAATTGCAGTGTTTTCAGTGTTCTGCGATTGAAGTGAGAAATGGGAAATTTAATTTCAAGAAAACAGTTGTCATGACACTTACGACCAAAAAAGAACCATTTAAATACACTTATAAAAACAGATCAAACAACTTATCACAAGAAAAGAGATTTCAGTATCTGGGAGTAACATTCACACCTAATCCACAGGCATATCGACCTAATTTGCTCCAAAGCACAAGCTTACCGCATATAAAAATGCCTAATAAGATCAATTCTTGAGCATACATGCCCTGTTTCGTCACCCTATCATGTGAGTGATGTAAAAAAAACCTGAGTCTCTTCAAAAAAAAGCAATAAGATTTATTTACGGCAGCAAGAGAAACTAAATGAAGCGTTTTCAGTGTTCTGCAATTGAAGTGAGAAATGGCAAATTTAATTTCAAGAAAATCGTTGTCATGACACTTAGGACCAAAAAAGAACCATTTAAATACACTTATAAAAACAGATCAAACAACTTATCACAAGTAAAGAGCTTTCAGTATCTGGGAGTAATATTCACACCTAATCCACAGGCATATCGACCTAGTTTGCTCCAAAGCACAAGCTTACCGCATGTAAAAATTCCTAATAAGACCAATTCTTGATCATACATGCGCTGTTTGGTCACCCTATCATATGCGTGATGTAAAAAAACCTGAGTCTCTTCAAAGAAAAGCAATAAGATTTATTTACGGCAGCAAGAGAATGTAAAATAAAGCGTTTTCAGTGTTCTGCGATTGAAGTGAGAAATGGCAAATTTAATTTCAAGAAAATCGTTGTCATGACACTTACGACCAAAAAAGAACCATTTAAATACACTTATAAAAACAGATCAAACAACTTATCACAAGTAAAGAGATTTCAGTATCTGGGAGTAACATTCACACCTAATCCACAGGCATATCGACCTAATTTGCTCCAAAGCACAAGCTTACCGCATATAAAAATGCCTAATAAGATCAATTCTTGAGCATACATGCCCTGTTTCGTCACCCTATCATGTGAGTGATGTAAAAAAAACCTGAGTCTCTTCAAAAAAAAGCAATAAGACTTATTTACGGCAGCAAGAGAAACTAAATGAAGCGTTTTCAGTGTTCTGCAATTGAAGTGAGAAATGGCAAATTTAATTTCAAGAAAATCGTTGTCATGACACTTAGGACCAAAAAAGAACCATTTAAATACACTTATAAAAACAGATCAAACAACTTATCACAAGTAAAGAGCTTTCAGTATCTGGGAGTAATATTCACACCTAATCCACAGGCATATCGACCTAATTTGCTCCAAAGCACAAGCTTACCGCATGTAAAAATTCCTAATAAGACCAATTCTTGATCATACATGCGCTGTTTGGTCACCCTATCATATGCGTGATGTAAAAAAACCTGAGTCTCTTCAAAGAAAAGCAATAAGATTTATTTACGGCAGCAAGAGAATGTAAAATAAAGCGTTTTCAGTGTTCTGCGATTCAAGTGAGAAATGGCAAATTTAATTTCAAGAAAATCGTTGTCATGACACTTACGACCAAAAAAAACCATTTAAATACACTTATAAAAACAGCTCAAACAACTTATCACAAGTAAAGAGATTTCAGTCTTTGGGAGTAACATTCACACCTAATGCACAGGCATATCGACCTAATTTGCTCCAAAGCACAAGCTTACCGCATATAAAATGTCTAATAAGATCAATTCTAGACCATACATGCCCTGTCTGGTCACCCTATCATGTGAGTGATGTAATAAAAACCTGAGTCTCTTCAAAAAAAGCAATAAGATTTATTTACGGCAGCAAGAGAAACTAAATGAAGCGTTTTCAGTGTTCTGCGATTCAAGTGAGAAATGGCAAATTTAATTTCAACAAAATCGTTGTCATGACACTTACGACCAAAAAAGAACCATTTAAATACACTTATAAAAACAGATCAAACAACTTATCACAAGTAAAGAGATTTCAGTATCTAGGAGTAACATTCACACCTAATCCACAGGCATATCGACCTAATTTGCTCCAAAGCACAAGCTTACCGCATATAAAAATGCCTAATAAGTCCAATTCTTGAGCATACATGCGCTGTTTGGTCACCCTATCATGTGCGTGATGTAAAAAAACCTGAGTCTCTTCAAAGAAAAGCAATAAGATTTATTTACGGCAGCAAGAGAAACTAAATGAAGCGTTTTCAGTGTTCTGCGATTGAAGTGAGAAATGGTAAATTTAATTTCAAGAAAACTGTTGTCATGACACTTACGACCAAAAAAGAACCATTTAAATACACTATAAAAACAGATCAAGCAACTTATCACAAGTAAAGAGATTTCAGTAAGGCATGTTGACGGGCTAGTTGCTTATTCATCTTGAAACTTGGGAAAAAACCCACCTAGGCGCAAATGATTTCACGACACAAAAAGAGACGAGGAGACAACGGACAGGCGCCACGTTAACACGTGCAAGTGTGCACCTCGACTGAAAAAGGCGAGGATTCTGGGCAAGAGCAAATTCAAGCAGGCGAGGCTTTTATTGGAAGCCTTTCACATAAAGAAAAAGGCAGCCTTGTGCGTGAGTGACACATCAGTTAGGTTGTATGCGGCGGAGTACGATTTTCTGAGCAATAATGTACGTGCTAGGCGATAAGTCAGGGCTGCGATAAGGCACGTGGTGTGTAGATGTGGGCGTTGCCTGAGACTATAAATGTATGTGTTTTTTCGAGCAATAAATAGTTGGAAGTAATGGCGCCTGTCCGTTCTCTCCTCGTCTCTTTTTGTGTCGTGAAATCATTTGCGCCTAGGTGGGCTTTTCCCAAGTTTCAAAAGAGATTTCAGTATTTGGGAGTAACATTCCCACCTAATGCACAGGCATATCGACCTAATTTGCTCCAAAGCACAAGCTTACCGCATATAAAAATGCCTAATAAGACCAATTCTTGAGCATACATGCCCTGTTTGGTCACCCTTTCATGTGCGTGATCTAAAAAAACCTGAGTCTCTTCAAAGAAAAGCAATAAGATTTATTTACAGCAGCAAGAGAAACTAAATGAAGCGTTTTCAGTGTTCTGCGATTCAAGTGAGAAATGGCAAATTTAATTTCAAGAAAACAGTTGTCATGACACTTACGACCAAAAAAGAACCATTTAAATACACTTATAAAAACAGATCAAACAACTTATCACTAGTAAAGAGATTTCAGTATCTGGGAGTAACATTCACACCTAATCCACAGGCATATCGACCTAATTTGCTCCAAAGCACAAGCTTACCGCATATAAAAATGCCTAATAAGATCAATTCTTGAGCATACATGCGCTGTTTGGTCACCCTATCATGTGAGTGATGTAAAAAAACCTGAGTCTCTTCAAAGAAAAGCAATAAGATTTATTTACGGCAGCAAGAGAAACTAAATGAAGCGTTTTCAGTGTTCTGCGATTGAAGTGAGAAATGGTAAATTTAATTTCAAGAAAACTGTTGTCATGACACTTACGACCAAAAAAGAACCATTTAAATACACTATAAAAACAGATCAAGCAACTTATCACAAGTAAAGAGATTTCAGTAAGGCATGTTGACGGGCTAGTTGCTTATTCATCTTGAAACTTGGGAAAAAACCCACCTAGGCGCAAATGATTTCACGACACAAAAAGAGACGAGGAGACAACGGACAGGCGCCACGTTAACACGTGCAAGTGTGCACCTCGACTGAAAAAGGCGAGGATTCTGGGCAAGAGCAAATTCAAGCAGGCGAGGCTTTTATTGGAAGCCTTTCACATAAAGAAAAAGGCAGCCTTGTGCGTGAGTGACACATCAGTTAGGTTGTATGCGGCGGAGTACGATTTTCTGAGCAATAATGTACGTGCTAGGCGATAAGTCAGGGCTGCGATAAGGCACGTGGTGTGTAGATGTGGGCGTTGCCTGAGACTATAAATGTATGTGTTTTTTCGAGCAATAAATAGTTGGAAGTAATGGCGCCTGTCCGTTCTCTCCTCGTCTCTTTTTGTGTCGTGAAATCATTTGCGCCTGGGTGGGCTTTTCCCATGTTTCAAAAGAGATTTCAGTATTTGGGAGTAACATTCCCACCTAATGCACAGGCATATCGACCTAATTTGCTCCAAAGCACAAGCTTACCGCATATAAAAATGCCTAATAAGACCAATTCTTGAGCATACATTCCCTGTTTGGTCACCCTTTCATGTGCGTGGTCTAAAAAAACCTGAGTCTCTTCAAAGAAAAGCAATAAGATTTATTTACAGCAGCAAGAGAAACTAAATGAAGCGTTTTCAGTGTTCTGCGATTCAAGTGAGAAATGGCAAATTTAATTTCAAGAAAACAGTTGTCATGACACTTACGACCAAAAAAGAACCATTTAAATACACTTATAAAAACAGATCAAACAACTTATCACTAGTAAAGAGATTTCAGTATCTGGGAGTAACATTCACACCTAATCCACAGGCATATCGACCTAATTTGCTCCAAAGCACAAGCTTACCGCATATAAAAATGCCTAATAAGATCAATTCTTGAGCATACATGCCTTGTTTCGTCACCCTATCATGTGAGTGATGTAAAAAAACCTGAGTCTCTTCAAAAAAAAGCAATAAGATTTATTTACGGCAGCAAGAGAAACTAAATGAAGCGTTTTCAGTGTTCTGCGATTGAAGTGAGAAATGGCAAATTTAATTTCAAGAAAATCGTTGTCATGACACTTAGGACCAAAAAAGAACCATTTAAATACACTTATAAAAACAGATCAAACAACTTATCACAAGTAAAGAGCTTTCAGTATCTGGGAGTAATATTCACACCTAATCCACAGGCATATCGACCTAATTTCCTCCAAAGCACAAGCTTACCGCATGTAAAAATTCCTAATAAGACCAATTCTTGATCATACATGCGCTGTTTGGTCACCCTATCATATGCGTGATGTAAAAAAACCTGAGTCTCTTCAAAGAAAAGCAATAAGATTTATTTACGGCAGCAAGAGAATGTAAAATAAAGCGTTTTCAGTGTTCTGCGATTGAAGTGAGAAATGGCAAATTTAATTTCAAGAAAATCGTTGTCATGACACTTACGACCAAAAAAGAACCATTTAAATACACTTATAAAAACAGATCAAACAACTTATCACAAGTAAAGAGATTTCAGTATCTGGGAGTAACATTCACACCTAATCCACAGGCATATCGACCTAATTTGCTCCAAAGCACAAGCTTACCGCATATAAAAATGCCTAATAAGACCAATTCTTGAGCATACATGCGCTGTTTGGTCACCCTATCATGTGCGTGATGTAAAAAAACCTGAGTCTCTTCAAAGAAAAGCAATAAGATTTATTTACGGCAGCAAGAGAAACTAAATGAAGCGTTTTCAGTGTTCTGCGATTGAAGTGAGAAATGGTAAATTTAATTTCAAGAAAACTGTTGTCATGACACTTACGACCAAAAAAGAACCATTTAAATACACTATAAAAACAGATCAAGCAACTTATCACAAGTAAAGAGATTTCAGTAAGGCATGTTGACGGGCTAGTTGCTTATTCATCTTGAAACTTGGGAAAAAACCCACCTAGGCGCAAATGATTTCACGACACAAAAAGATACGAGGAGACAACGGACAGGCGCCACGTTAACACGTGCAAGTGTGCACCTCGACTGAAAAAGGCGAGGATTCTGGGCAAGAGCAAATTCAAGCAGGCGAGGCTTTTATTGGAAGCCTTTCACATAAAGAAAAAGGCAGCCTTGTGCGTGAGTGACACATCAGTTAGGTTGTATGCGGCGGAGTACGATTTTCTGAGCAATAATGTACGTGCTAGGCGATAAGTCAGGGCTGCGATAAGGCACGTGGTGTGTAGATGTGGGCGTTGCCTGAGACTATAAATGTATGTGTTTTTTCGAGCAATAAATAGTTGGAAGTAATGGCGCCTGTCCGTTCTCTCCTCGTCTCTTTTTGTGTCGTGAAATCATTTGCGCCTAGGTGGGTTTTTCCCAAGTTTCAAAAGAGATTTCAGTATTTGGGAGTAACATTCCCACCTAATGCACAGGCATATCGACCTAATTTGCTCCAAAGCACAAGCTTACCGCATATAAAAATGCCTAATAAGACCAATTCTTGAGCATACATGCCCTGTTTGGTCACCCTTTCATGTGCGTGATCTAAAAAAACCTGAGTCTCTTCAAAGAAAAGCAATAAGATTTATTTACAGCAGCAAGAGAAACTAAATGAAGCGTTTTCAGTGTTCTGCGATTCAAGTAAGAAATGGCAAATTTAATTTCAAGAAAATCGTTGTCATGACACTTACGACCAAAAAAGAACCATTTAAATACACTTATAAAAACACATCAAACAACTTATCACAAGTAAAGAGATTTCAGTCTTCACATTCACACCTAATGCACAGGCATATCGACCCAATTTGCTACAAAGCACAATTTTACCGCATATAAATATGCCTAATAAGACCAATTCTTGAGCATACATGCACTGTTTGGTCACCCTATCATGTGCGTGATGTAAAAAAAACCTGAGTCTCTTCAAAGAAAAGCAATAAGATTTATTTACGGCAGCAAGAGAAACTAAATGAAGCGTTTTCAGTGTTCTGCGATTGAAGTGAGAAATGGCAAATTTAATTTCAAGAAAATCGTTGTCATGACACGACCAAAAAAGAACCATTTAAATACACTTATAAAAAAGATCAAACAAGTTATCACAAGTAAAGAGATTTCAGTCTTCACATTCACACCTAATGCACAGGCATATCGACCTAATTTGCTCCAAAGCACAAGCTTACCGCATATAAAAATGCCTAATAAGACCAATTCTTGAGCATGCATGCGCTGTTTGGTCACCCTTTCATGTGCGTGATGTAAAAAAACCTGTGTCTCTTCAAAGAAAAGCAATAAGATTTATTTACGGCAGCAAGAGAAACTAAATGAAGCGTTTTCAGTGTTTTGCGATCGAAGTGAGAAATGGCAAATTTAATTTAAAAAAAATCGTCGTCATGACACTTACGACCAAAAAAGAACAATTTAAATACCCTTATAAAAACACATCAAACAACTTATCACAAGTAAAGAGATTTCAGTCTTCACATTCACACCTAATGCACAGGCATACCGACCCAATTTGCTACAAAGCACAATTTTACCGCATATAAATATGCCTAATAAGACCAATTCTTGAGCATACATGCACTGTTTGGTCACCCTATCATGTGCGTGATGTAAAAAAAACCTGAGTCTCTTCAAAGAAAAGCAATAAGATTTATTTACGGCAGCAAGAGAAACTAAATGAAGCGTTTTCAGTGTTCTGCGATTGAAGTGAGAAATGGCAAATTTAATTTCAAGAAAATCGTTGTCATGACACGACCAAAAAAGAACCATTTAAATACACTTATAAAAAAGATCAAACAAGTTATCACAAGTAAAGAGATTTCAGTCTTCACATTCACACCTAATGCACAGGCATATCGACCTAATTTGCTCCAAAGCACAAGCTTACCGCATATAAAAATGCCTAATAAGACCAATTCTTGAGCATGCATGCGCTGTTTGGTCACCCTTTCATGTGCGTGATGTAAAAAAACCTGTGTCTCTTCAAAGAAAAGCAATAAGATTTATTTACGGCAGCAAGAGAAACTAAATGAAGCGTTTTCAGTGTTTTGCGATCGAAGTGAGAAATGGCAAATTTAATTTTAAAAAAATCGTCGTCATGACACTTACGACCAAAAAAGAACAATTTAAATACCCTTATAAAAACACATCAAACAACTTATCACAAGTAAAGAGATTTCAGTCTTCACATTCACACCTAATGCACAGGCATATCGACCTAATTTGCTCCAAAGCACCAGCTTACCGCATATAAAAATGCCTAATAAGACAAATTCTTGAGCATACATGCACTGTTTGGTCACCCTATCATGTGCGTGATGTAAAAAAAACCTGAGTCTCTTCAAAGAAAAGCAATAAGATTTATTTACGGCAGGAACAGAAACTAAATGAAGCGTTTTCAGTGTTCTGCGATTCAAGTGAGAAATGGCAATTTTAATTTCAAGAAAATCGTTGTCATGACACTTACGACCAAAAAAAACCATTTAAATACACTTATATAAACAGCTCAAACAACTTATCACAAGTAAAGAGATTTCAGTCCTTGGGAGTAACATTCACACCTAATGCACAGGCATATCGACCTAATTTGCTCCAAAGCACAAGCTTACCGCATATAAAATGTCTAATAAGATCAATTCTAGAGCATACATGCCCTGTTTGGTCACCCTATCATGTGAGTGATGTAATAAAAACCTGAGTCTCTTCAAAAAAAGCAATAAGATTTATTTACGGCAGCAAGAGAAACTAAATGAAGCGTTTTCAGTGTTCTGCGATTCAAGTGAGAAATGGCAAATTTAATTTCAAGAAAATCGTTGTCATGACACTTACGACCAAAAACGAACCATTTAAATACACTTATAAAAACAGATCAAACAACTTATCACAAGTAAAGAGATTTCAGTATCTGGGTGTAACATTCACACCTAATCCACAGGCGTATCGACCTAATTTGCTCAAAAGCACAAGCTTACAGCATATAAAAATGCCTAATAAGACCAATTCTTGATCATACATGCGCTGTTTGGTCACCCTATCATGTGCGTGATGTAAAAAAACCTGAGTCTCTTCAAAGGAAAGCAATAAGATTTATTTACGGCAGCAAGAGAAACTAAATGAAGCGTGTTCAGTGTTCTGCGATTGAAGTGAGAAATGGCAAATTTAATTTCAAGAAAATCGTTGTCATGACACTTACGACCAAAAAAGAACCATTTAAATACACTTATAAAAACAGATCAAACAACTTATCACAAGTAAAGAGATTTCAGTATCTGGGAGTAACATTCACACCTAATCCACAGGCATATCGACCTAATTTGCTCCAAAGCACAAGCTTACCGCATATAAAAATGCCTAATAAGATCAATTCTTGAGCATGCATGCGCTGTTTGGTCACCCTTTCATGTGCGTGATGTAAATAAACCTGTGTCTCTTCAAAGAAAAGCAATAAGATTTATTTACGGCAGCAAGAGAAGCTAAATGAAGCGTTTTCAGTGTTTTGCGATCGAAGTGAGAAATGGCAAATTTAATTTCAAGAAAATCGTTGTCATGACACTTACGACCAAAAAAGAACCATTTAAATACACTTATAAAAACACATCAAACAACTTATCGCAAGTAAAGAGATGTCAGTCTTCACATTCGCACCTAATGCACAGGCATATCGACCTAATTTGCTCCAAAGCACCAGCTTACCGCATATAAAAATGCCCAATAAGACCAATTCTTGAGCATACATGCGCTGTTTGGTCACCCTATCATGTGCGTGATGTAAAAAAACCTGAGTCTCTTCAAAGAAAAGCAATAAGATTTATTTACAGCAGCAAGAGAAACTAAATGAAGCGTTTTCACTGTTCTGCGATTGAAGTGAGAAATGGCAAATTTAATTTCAAGAATAGCGTTGTCATGAAACTTACGACCAAAAAAGAACCATTTAAATACACTTATAAAAAGAGATCAAACAACTTATCACAAGTAAAGAGATTTCAGTATCTGGGAGTAACATTCACACCTAATCCACAGGCATTTCGACCTAATTTGCTCCAAAGCACAAGCTTACCGCATATAAAAATACCTAATAAGACCAATTCTTGAGCATACATGCGCTGTTTGGTCACCCTATCATGTGCGTAATGTAAAAAAACCTGAGTCTCTTCAAAAAAAGCAATAAGATTTATTTACGGCAGCAAGAGAAACTAAATGAAGCGTTTTCAGTGTTCTGCGATTCAAGTGAGAAATGGCAATTTTAATTTCAAGAAAATCGTTGTCATGACACTTACGACCAAAAAAAACCGTTTAAATACACTTATATAAACAGCTCAAACAACTTATCACAAGTAAAGAGATTTCAGTCCTTGGGAGTAACATTCACACCTAATGCACAGGCATATCGACCTAATTTGCTCCAAAGCACAAGCTTACCGCATATAAAATGTCTAATAAGATCAATTCTAGAGCATACATGCCCTGTTTGGTCACCCTATCATGTGCGTGATGTAAAAAAACCTGAGTCTCTTCAAAGAAAAGCAATAAGATTTATTTACAGCAGCAAGAGAAACTAAATGAAGCGTTTTCACTGTTCTGCGATTGAAGTGAGAAATGGCAAATTTAATTTCAAGAATAGCGTTGTCATGAAACTTACGACCAAAAAAGAACCATTTAAATACACTTATAAAAAGAGATCAAACAACTTATCACAAGTAAAGAGATTTCAGTATCTGGGGGTAACATTCACACCTAATCCACAGGCATTTCGACCTAATTTGCTCCAAAGCACAAGCTTACCGCATATAAAAATACCTAATAAGACCAATTCTTGAGCATACATGCGCTGTTTGGTCACCCTATCATGTGCGTAATGTAAAAAAACCTGAGTCTCTTCAAAAAAAGCAATAAGATTTATTTACGGCAGCAAGAGAAACTAAATGAAGCGTTTTCAGTGTTTTGCGATTCAAGTGAGAAATGGCAAATTTAATTTCAAGAATAGCGTTGTCATGACACTTACGACTAAAAACGAACCATTTAAATACACTTATAAAAACAGATCAAACAACTTATCACAAGTAAAGAGATTTCAGTATCTGGGAGTAACATTCACACCTAATCTACAGGCATATCGACCTAATTTGCTCCAAAGCACAAGCTTACCGCATATAAAAATGCCTAATAAGACCCATTCTTGAGCATACATGCGCTGTTTGGTCACCCTATCATGTGCGTGATGTAAAAAAACCTGAGTCTCTTCAAAGAAAAGCAATAAGATTTATTTACGGCAGGAACAGAAACTAAATGAAGCGTTTTCAGTGTTCTGCGATTCAAGTGAGAAATGGCAAATTTAATTTCAAGAAAATCGTTGTCATGACACTTACGACCAAAAAAAACATTTAAATACACTTATAAAAACAGCTCAAACAACTTATCACAAGTAAAGAGATTTCAGTCTTTGGGAGTAACATTCACACCTAATGCACAGGCATATAGACCTAATTTGCTCCAAAGCACAAGCTTACCGCATATAAAATGTCTAATAAGATCAATTATAGAGCATACATGCCCTGTTTGGTCACCCTATCATGTGCGTGATGTAAAAAAACCTGAGTCTCTTCAAAGAAAAGCAATAAGATTTATTTACGGCAGCAAGAGAAACTAAATGAAGCGTTTTCAGTGTTCTGCGATTCAAGTGAGAAATGGCAAATTTTATTTCAAGAAAATCGTTGTCGTGACACTTACGACCAAAAAAGAACCACTTAAATACACTGTAAAGAAGGACGTCGGGGACGGCGTCGAGGTCGGCGATGGAGCTGGGCGACCAAGACCGACACGATCTGCGCGATGGCAATTCCACAACCGCTTCTTCTTCATCGGCGTCCAGCGAAGGGGTCCATCTTCTTCTTCACAATGCCCCCCAGAGAAAAAGGAGCCATCCTGGCGACTTAAGGGGACGAAGAGACGATGGGGTCATAGAACGGCTTAAGGCGCTGCACATGTACAGTTTCACGGCCACGGCGCCGAAGATCAGAAGGTGGTGTAAGAGGCTCAACAATGTAATTGACTGGCGAAGTGCGCTCGACGACACGGTAGGGCCCATGGTACTTGGAGAGCAGTTTTGTTGAAAGGCCGGGACTGCTGGATGGAACCCATAGCCACACGAGCGAGCCGGGCTCGAAGTGTGGGGCATTCCTCTGAGTGGTGTCATGGTGATGTTTTTGGCGCCATTGAGAGTCGGTCGTGAACGATCGGGCAATCTGGCGGCATTCTTCGGCGTGCTGTGCAGCTTCGGTAACGGTGGTACATTCAGAGGCATCAGGTTTGTAGGGCAGCACTGTGTCGAGGGGAGCAGATGGATGCCGACCGTATAGCAAAAAGAACGGAGAGAAACCCGTGCTGGATTGCGTAGCAGTGTTGTATGCATAGGTGATATAAGGCAGCACAATGTCCCAGTCGGTGTGATCGGATCCAACGTACTTCGCGAACATGTCACCGAGGGTGCGATTAAATCGTTCAGTAAGACCGTTTGTTTGCGGATGGTAAGCGGTGCAAGTGCGACGAATGATTTTGCACTGAGCGAGCAGGGCTTGAACGACGTGAGATAAGAAAGCACGGCCTCTGTCGCTGAGCAATTCGCGAGGAGCACCGTGACGGAGAATGAAGTGCGTCAATAAGAAACCGGCCACATCACGGGCTGTTGCAGCTGGGAGCGCGGCAGTTTCGGCATATCTCGTCAGATGGTCGACCGCGACAATGACCCAGCGATTGCCGGCAGCTGTGTATGGAAGAGGGCCGTAGAAGTCAATGCCAATGCGGTCGAAGGGTCTAAGCGGACATACGAGAGGCTGTAACTCACCAGCCGAACGGTGAGAGGCAGGTTTGCGGCGTTGGCAAGCCAGGCACGATCGGACGTACCGAAGAACCGAGTTGTACATACCGCGCCAATAGTAGCGAAGACGGATTCGGGTGTACGTCTTGAAAACTCCGGCGTGACCGCACTGCGGATCGGCGTGGAAAGCTGTACATACTTCGGTCCGTAGATGGCGCGGGATCACGAGGAGCCATTTCCGTCCAGTTGAATTGTAGTTGCGCCGGTAAAGGAGGTGATCCCGAATCTCGTAGTGGGAAGCTTGGCGGCGAACGTCGCGTGAAGGGGTAACTTGCGAATGGTTGGAGAGGTAGTCAATAAGAGAGGCGATCCATGGGTCCTTTCGTTGTTCGGCGGGCATGTCACTGACGTCGAGCGTAAACACCACGGGGTCCAAGGCAGAGAGGCTAGCAAGGTCGGCTGGAAGCGGCGAGCGAGACAAAGCGTCGGCGTCTTTATGCTTGCGACCAGATCGGTAAACGACACGGATATCATATTCTTGGAGACGAAGAGCCCATCGTGCCAACCGGCCGGAGGGATCTTTGAGCGATGAAAGCCAGCAGAGGGCATGATGGTCAGTGACTACATCAAAAGGACGGCCGTAAAGGTAAGGTCGAAACTTTGTGAGTGCCCAGACAACGGCCAAGCACTCCTTTTCCGTTACTGAGTAGTTAGTTTCAGCTTTCGTGAGAGTACGGCTGGCATAAGCGACCACGTATTCGCCAAAGCCAGAGGGGCGCTGAGCAAGCACAGCGCCGAGGCCGACACCACTGGCGTCTGCGTGCACTTCGGTGGGCGCCTGGGGGTCAAAATGGCGCAGGATGGGCGGAGCTGTGAGGAGGCGGCGCAAGGTATTGTAGGCGGTGTCGCATGCTGGTGACCACAGCGAAAAGTCTGAGTTATGGCCAAGGAGCTGAGTCAGCGGGGCGACAATGGAAGCAAAGTTCCGTATAAAACGCCGGAAGTATGAGCACAAGCCCAAGAAGCTCCGGAGTTGCTTAATGGTAGTAGGTTTCGGGAAGGCAGTCACAGCTCGAAGTTTGGCGGGATCAGGGCGGATACCCTCCTTGGACACAACGTGGCCTAAAATAGTCAGCTCACGAGCAGCGAAACGACACTTCTTCAAGTTGAGCTGCAGACCGGCATTCGCAAGACATGTCAAGACCTGCTTCAGGCGAGAGAGGTGGGTCGCAAAGTCCGGCGAGAACACCACGATGTCGTCAAGGTAACACAGGCACGTCTTCCACTTCAGGCCACGCAGAATAGTGTCCATCATACGCTCGAATGTAGCAGGAGCATTACACAGACCGAAAGGCATGACGGTAAATTCAAAGAGGCCATCGGGGGTGACAAATGCGGTTTTAGGGCGATCTTCCGCAGCCATGGGTACCTGCCAGTAACCGGAGCGTAAATCGAGCGAAGAAAAGAGTTCAGCGCCTTGTAAACAGTCCAATGCATCATCTATACGCGGTAGAGGGTACACATCTTTCCGCGTGATTTTATTTAGGCGACGGTAATCAACGCAGAAGCGAATAGAACCGTCTTTCTTCCTCACCAGGACTACAGGAGAGGCCCACGGACTGCTAGAAGGCTCGATCACGCCATTCTGAAGCATAGTATCAACTTGGTCTTCAATAACTCGGCGCTCGGTGGCAGAGACACGATAGGGGCGCTGACGCAGAGGAGCATGAGAACCGGTGTCAGAGTGGGCAGGCCAGCAGCAGTATCGGCAACATGCTCAGCAACCATTTTTGTCTTGCTCTACAGATTTTGGCGGCCCTTCTGTGCGGACCAGTTCCACCGCGTGGCTACGACCCAGTGGCTACGTCGTTTGGCCTGGTCAACGAGCCCTCGCATCGCGGGAATGAATGGTGGCCCAGCGCCTACGCATCAAGGGCAATCGACGTGGATGTGTTCAGTGAGCCGGCATCGGAAAATCTGGCTCGTGCCAGGTGCCCGGCGATTACATTGTTTTCCGTTCCGCAACTGACAGCGCATCGCTTCATCTCGACAACTGTGACGTCACATCACATGGCTCAGCAAGCCCCTTTAAAAGAGCGAGCAACATCGACTTTCTTCAGTGGGCAGGCCAGCAGCAGTATCGGCAACATGCTCAGCAACCATTTTTGTCTTGCTCTACAGATTTTGGCGGCCCTTCTGTGCGGACCAGTTCCACCGCGTGGCTACGACCCAGTGGCTACGTCGTTTGACCTGGTCAACGAGCCCTCGCATCGCGGGAATGAATGGTGGCCCAGCGCCTACGCATCAAGGGCAATCGACGTGGATGTGTTCAGTGAGCCGGCATCGGAAAATCTGGCTCGTGCCAGGTGCCCGGCGATTACATTGTTTTCCGTTCCGCAACTGACAGCGCATCGCTTCATCTCGACAACTGTGACGTCACATCACATGGCTCAGCAAGCCCCTTTAAAAGAGCGAGCAACATCGACTTTCTTCAGTGGGCAGGCCAGCAGCAGTATCGGCAACATGCTCAGCAACCATTTTTGTCTTGCTCTACAGGTTAGTAAAAACGTTTCCATGTACTGTTATCGTAGTGACAACCGGTTTCTGTTGCTGCTGCCCTGCCCACAGTGTTTCAAATGTATTCTGGCGCACATTGCTTTATTGCCTACTAACCTACTTCTTTCGGGAGATATTGAGACAAACCCGGGACCAACTGAGAAGCAATTGCTGTCGGAACTGCTAGACGGCCAAAAGAAAGTGCAAGGAACTATTGAAGGAATTATCGACGGTCAGAACGAAATAAAAGAGCAAATGGTTACACTAAACAACAGAATAGATAGCATTGAACAACAGTTGTCCAAACTAGGCACGCTGTCAAAACAAGTAAGCGAAATAGAAAAAACAATAGCAGATTTTGACAGCCAGTTGTCCTTTCTGATGAATAAGGTGGACGACTTAGAAAACAGAAGCCGTCGCAATAATCTTATAATTTATGGTTTAGAAGAGTCAGAAAACGAGACGCTTGAAGAACTTGAAAACACAGTGAAAGACGACATAATAAAAGAGAAGATAGGTATAACACCTACAGGTATAGAAAGACTTCATAGGCTTGGGCGTAAATCCAGTGACAGATCTAGACCGGTTATCATAAAATTTCTTGACTATCGGGAAAAGGCATCCATTTTACAAGCAGCCTACAAACTAAAAGGATCGTCGTACTCTATCTCGGAAGACTTCTCAAAGCGCGTGCGTGACTTACGTAAACTTTTGTGGGACAGCGCAGCGGAAGAAAAAGCAAATGGCGCTAAGGTAAAGCTGGTCTTTGATAAAATTAGCATTGATAGTGTTATGTTTGCTTGGGATGCCCAGAAAGGAGAGCGTGTCAGATTGGTCAATAAGAAAAATAACTGACAGAAAAAGCATGATCCTACATCCTTGAAAATCTTAAACATTAACTGCAGAAGTGTAATCAATAAAGTAACCGAGCTTGAAGGGCTCCTTTTTACTAACGATTCAGACATTGCTGTGCTAACCGAAACATGGTTACATGATGCAATTTTCGACAGTGAATTCGTGCCTACTGGTTACAATGTACTCCGGAAAGACCGTACTGGAAGAGGTGGCGGCGTCTGTATGATATACAAGAAATCATTACGAGTTTTAAGGATGCCTGATGTGCCTAATGTAGAGTGCATTTTCAGTAAAACATATTGTGGTACAATCAGGTACATTATAGGTGTGTTGTACGGGCCCCCTTCTTCTTCCATATCGGTTTTAAATGATTTGAAAACTTACATGAACACATATTTAAAACCTGGCGATCGGATAATTCTAGCTGGCGACTTTAATCTGCCTAATATTGACTGGCGCACGATGTCCCTCAAAAACCATAACGACAAAACAGGTGATGCCATGTTGGACATAGCATTTGCATTTGATTTATCCCAACTTGTTGACGAGTACACCAGGGTACACGATAGCGCTAAATCTATACTGGACCTTTTCTTCGTAAGCGGATCTATTAGTACTAAAACAAAATGCGAAATAATCCCAGGAATCTCCGATCACCAGGCCGTGTTCCTTACCTTATTTGATGCCGCTATTGACAGCCATCCAAAGCAGTCATGTTTTCCTAACTTCTCACGCGCTGATGACACATCAATAATCGATACCTTATCCTTTTATTTTGATAGTTTTTCGAAGTCTACCGTAAATGTAGACGATCTGTGGATTTCTTTTAAGGATCTGGTTATGATGTGTATTAACAGTTTTGTGCCAAGCATTGTTAAAAAGACAAAACGTGACAATCCCTGGATTTCCCGCACTTCAATACAAATGCGTAGAAAATTAAAAAAGTTGAAAAAGAAAAGGCAAGCAGTTGTCCAACCTGAAGGCCTGCTGGATAAAATTTCCGCTCTGTCAAGTCAACTAAGAGGACAGGTAGCACTTGATAAAGAAAATTATTTTGGCGATTTGTTACCTAATTTTATAACTAGCTCACCTGAAAAATTTTGGCGTACAATCTCACCAGTATCTAGGGATTCTCATGCATTTGAAATCAATGGCACATTAACACATGACGGAAAGGTAATATCAACCGCCTTTAACGAATACTTCAAATCCGTTTTTACTAAGGATAATGGCATACAACCTGTGTTCGAAACATGCTTACCTCCGATGCCTGATCTTGTCATCAGTGAACAGGGTATAACTAAAATGCTTTTGAATCTTAACGTAAAAAAATCCCTTGGGCCTGATAAAATACCCAATGCATTCCTAACGAGGTATGCAGAATGGGTGTCCAAGTATTTATTTATAATTTTTTCTAGGTCTCTAAACGAAGGACAGGTTCCGGGCGACTGGAGGACAGCCAGAGTTCAACCAATTCATAAAAATGGAAACAAACAGCACATTAATAATTACCGACCGATTTCATTAACATCGACCGTTTGCAAAATTATGGAACACATAATACACACCCACATTTCCCATTTTCTTGAACAACACAATTTTATTACAAATTTCCAACACGGATTCCGGAAAGGTTATTCTACTTGTACCCAATTAGTTCAGACTATACACGATTTTGCGAATGCTATTAACAATAGTAGCCAAACAGATGCCATTTTTATGGATTTCGCCAAAGCATTTGATAAGGTCTCTCACAAAAAACTGCTTTCCAAAATTAATAGCACACTCAGAAATAACAAAATCATTAATTGGATTTCAGCATATTTGAGTAACCGTCAGCAATATGTCTCTTTTGGGGAACATTCCTCTCAAACTGTTTTTGTTGACTCTGGCGTCCCTCAGGGCTCAGTGCTTGGGCCACTCTTGTTTATCATTTACATTAACGACATCGTGAAAGACATTCCTGTTAATATTAAACTATATGCGGATGATTGTGTGCTATACTCCGAAATTAAAAACATGTCAGATCAGGTAAAACTTAATGAGGCTTTTCAGAAAATTAATGCCTGGTGTGATGCATGGCAGATGCCTATCAACTTTCAAAAAACCGTGTATATGAGAATCACTCACAAGAAAAGTCCACTGATGTTCCAATATTCATTTGATAACAACATTCTTTCCGAAGTCTCACACTACAAATATCTAGGGCTATGGATTACTAACAACCTTGACTGGACTAAACACATTGATCAAACTGTAAATAATGCAAACCGTAAACTTTTCTTTCTTAGGCGTGCATTGAGACTTTCCACACCCCGAGTTCGGCTTCTAGCGTATAAATCGATTGTCCTTCCAATACTAGATTATGCGGCAATAATCTGGGATCCATTCACCAAAACAAACGTAAATAAAATTGAAAAAATACAAAAGAAAGCAGTACGTTTTGTTTACAATAGCTATGGACGCACATCAGTAAGTGACCTCTTAAACAGGGCTGCTTTAATATCTATAACCGAAAGGAATCGCGTTGTTCGACTAAAGTTCTTATACCAATTGGTCAAAGGTCATTTTAAAATTAACATTGATGGACTAATATCCTTCTCTTCAGGTTATTCTACAAGACAACGTCACAATCTTACAATCACCCCTTTCACCCAGCGTAATAACTGCTTTAAATATTCCTTTTTTCCGCGAACAGTAACGGAGTGGAATCAACTTACTAACGACGAAGTCCTACAGCTATCTGTAACATCATTCATCGGCAACCTCAGTGCACAATAATGTCCTCTGTCATGCATTCCCGTTTCCCATTTTTTTATGACCTGATTTTAATATTGTGATCGTTTTGGTGCTCTTTCTTCATTTAATTAATTCCCTGTTGACCATGTTCACTGATGACTTGATAGTAGTGTATTTATATGCCCCAAACCTTATTGTACTTTTTTTGCTGTGTTACGTCATTGAGCCTTTCATTTTTGCTGTTGTGTTTTTGTTGCTTATTATTAATTTGTGGCCTTTGTACTTTTTTTTCTTAATATTTGTACTTACCTATATTCTGTATGCTCACCCTGCGAAAATCCCTTCCTGGGATTGCAGTATCAATAAATAATAATAATAATAAATAATAACTCGGCGCTCGGTGGCAGAGACACGATAGGGGCGCTGACGCAGAGGAGCATGAGAACCGGTGTCAATGTGGTGGGCGACAGTTGATGTGCGGCTCAAAGCAGGCTGATGAAAGTCGAATGAAGAACGGAACTGATGAAGCAGTGCGAGAAGTTCAGTGCGGTGAGGACCAGGAAGATTGGCGTCGATGGAGCGGAGGAAAACGTCAGGAAACGACTGGTCCGGCGCAAGAACAGGTGGTGTGAGTGCAGCCAAGTCACCAGGCTGCGAAGCGGAGGTTGCGTCAGCGGTGAGAATGGAATCAATGAGCTGTACGGTGCCGAGGCATTCCGCACGACGCAGGGAGACGGGAAAGGAGAACGGATTAGAAATCCAGAGCGCGGTGAGGCCAGCTGATATAGAAAGTACGGCATAAGGCAGGGGAAGACTTTTGCGGTTTATAAAGATGGGCGAGGGTGTGAAAAGGACATCGGCACTGCGGGGAAAATCACAAGCGGTGGGCACAAGGACGAAAGAGCACGCAGGGAGGTCAATATCTTCGGCAACGACGACTTTCGGAGAAGGAACGTTCGGCAACGGTACGTCAAGCGCAAAAAACTCCAGTTCGGCACGAGCACAGTTGATCACCGCATTGTTTCGCGACAGAAAATCCCAGCCCAAGATAAGATCATGAGAGCAGGAAGGCAAAACGACGAACTCTATTGCGTACACAACTTCCTGAATGACGACTCGTGCTGTGCACACCGCTATAGGGTTGACAGGCTGGGCACTTGCCGTGCAAAGTGAGAATCCGGAAATAGGTGTCGTTACTTTGCGCAATGAACGGCAAAGACTTGCAGCCATGGCAGAAACAGCAGCGCCGGTGTCGACCAGAGCCAGTACTATAACGCCGTCAACAGAAACTTCAAGTAGATTCGCGGGAGATACGTGAGGCCTTTGACAGTACGCTCGTTGCGCAGTTCTCGCCTCAGGAACTGCGGCAATCAGTTTTCCTCTTGCGCCAGATTGGGACGCCGTCGCAGCGGAGATAGGGAGCGGCGACGCGGCGAGGTTGAGCGGCGAGGAGAAAAGGAGCCACGGTCATTCGCGACGGAACTTGCAGATGGATCGGCGGCTGCGTACTGATTTCGGGGCGGCTGCCAGGAAGCTGACATTCGGCGCGGTACAAAATCGTCGTGAGTGCGACTTCTGCAGTACCGGGCAACATGGCCAGCAAACCCACAGGAATAACAGATGAGACGGTTGTCACTTGTTCGCCATGGATTGCGGCGCTGCGGAGGAATAAAAGGCTGTGGCGCCGGAATAAATTGCTGTACAGGTCCTGGAGGCGTAGCGTAGACCAAAGGGTAGCTAGCTGGTCGCGGTCAGGCAGCGACGGCAGCGTACGTCAGCGGTGCGACAGGAGCGGGCGTCATTGGTGAAGCGGCAGGGACGTCGGCATATGCGAGGGGCTCAACGGCTGGTGCAGGCTGAGGCATGGGAGCTGGTGGAGCGACAGAGGGAAGGGCCTCTGCCACGCGGTCGGCAATGACCTGTCGAAGAGGCGCCAAATTTTGGGACAGCTCGCAGTTCGTCGGAAGTAAAGATATCTGGCGAGCAACTTCCTCCCGGATGAAGTCTTTGAGCTGCTGCAGCAGCGTGGAGCTCCCACATGTAGAGGAGAGACCAGAAAGTGGTTCCACAGGCCCGGAAGGTGGTGGAGTGATGAGGCGCTGCTTGCGCAACTCATCGTAGCTCTGGCAAGATGAAGTCTTTGAGCTGCTGCAGCAGCGTGGAGCTCCCACATGTAGAGGAGAGACCAGAAAGTGGTTCCACAGGCCCGGAAGGTGGTGGAGTGATGAGGCGCTGCTTGCGCAACTTATTGTAGCTCTGGCAAAGGTTGACAACTTGGGAAACCGTAGTCAAATCCCGGGACGTTAGCATTTGAAAGGCGTCATGTTCGATGCCCTTCAGGATGTGCTTGATCTTGTCTATTTCGGACATCTGTGCGTTGACGCGACTGCAGAGATGGACGACATCTTCAATATAACTTGTGAATGTTTCGCCGAGCCGCTGTGATCGATCGTGCAGGCGTTGTTCGGCGCGGAGCTTGCGTACAGCGGGACGACCAAACACGGTGATAAGGTTAGCCTTGAATGTGTCCCATGTCGTGATATCGGCTTCGTGGTTACGATACCACAAGTTGGCAACGCCGGTCAAATAAAAGATGACATTGGTTAGCTTAGTGACGTCGTCCCACTTATTGTAGGAACTCACTCGCTCGTATGAAGCAAGCCAGTCATCGCAGTCCGTGTCGTCGGTGCCGCTAAAGAGCGCAGGGTCGCCCTGGCGTAAGGAGCCGGAGCAGACAACCGGCTGGGGCATCGGGGCGGCCGGTGGGTGTTCGTCTTCGGCCATACGAGCTCGTCTTGCCATACGTGAGGCAAGGAGATCAGGCAGCACCTCCACCAAATGTAAAGAAGGACGTCGGGGACGGCGTCGAGGTCGGCGATGGAGCTGGGCGACCAAGACCGACACGATCTGCGCGATGGCAATTCCACAACCGCTTCTTCTTCATCGGCGTCCAGCGAAGGGGTCCATCTTCTTCTTCACAACACTTATAAAAACAGATCAAACAACTTATCACAAGTAAAGAGATTTCAGTATCTGGGAGTAACATTCACACCTAATCCACAGGCATATCGACCTAATTTGCTCCAAAGCACAAGCTTACCGCATATAAAAATGCCTAATAAGATCAATTCTTGAGCATGCATGCGCTGTTTGGTCACCCTTTCATGTGCGTGATGTAAATAAACCTGTGTCTCTTCAAAGAAAAGCAATAAGATTTATTTACGGCAGCAAGAGAAGCTAAATGAAGCGTTTTCAGTGTTCTGCGATTCAAGTGAGAAATGGCAAATTTAATTTCAAGAAAATCGTTGTCATGAAACTTACGACCAAAAAAGAACCATTTAAATACACTTATAAAAAGAGATCAAACAACTTATCACAAGTAAAGAGATTTCAGTATCTGGGAGTAACATTCACACCTAATCCACAGGCATATCGACCTAATTTGCTCCAAAGCACCAGCTTACCGCATATAAAAATGCCTAATAAGACCAATTCTTGAGCATACATGCGCTGTTTGGTCACCCTATCATGTGAGTGATGTAAAAAAACCTGAGTCTCTTCAAAAAAAGCAATAAGATTTATTTACGGCAGCAAGAGAAACTAAATGAAGTGTTTTCAGTGTTCTGCGATTGAAGTGAGAAATGGCAAATTTAATTTCAAGAAAATCGTTGTCATGAAACTTACGACCAAAAAAGAACCATTTAAATACACTTATAAAAAGAGATCAAACAACTTATCACAAGTAAAGAGATTTCAGTATCTGGGAGTAACATTCACACCTAATCCACAGGCATTTCGACCTAATTTGCTCCAAAGCACAAGCTTACCGCATATAAAAATACCTAATAAGACCAATTCTTGAGCATACATGCGCTGTTTGGTCACCCTATCATGTGCGTAATGTAAAAAAACCTGAGTCTCTTCAAAGAAAAGCAATAAGATTTATTTACGGCAGCAAGAGAAAATAAATGAAGCGTTTTCAGTGTTTTGCGATTCAAGTGAGAAATGGCAAATTTAATTTCAAGAATAGTGTTGTCATGACACTTACGACTAAAAACGAACCATTTAAATACACTTATAAAAACAGATCAAACAACTTATCACAAGTAAAGAGATTTCAGTATCTGGGAGTAACATTCACACCTAATCCACAGGCATATCGACCTAATTTGCTCCAAAGCACAAGCTTACCGCATATAAAAATGCCTAATAAGACCAATTCTTCAGCATACATGCGCTGTTTGGTGGCCCTATCATGTGCGTGATGTAAAAAAACCTGAGTCTCTTCAAAGAAAAGCAATAAGATTTATTTACGGCAGCAAGAGAAACTAAATGAAGTGTTTTCAGTGTTCTGCGATTGAAGTGAGAAATGGCAAATTTAATTTCAAGAAAATCGCTGTCATGACACTTACGACTAAAAAAGAACCATTTAAATACACTTATAAAAACAGATCAAACAACTTATCACAAGTAAAGAGATTTCAGTATCTGGGAGTAACATTCACACCTAATCCACAGGCATATCGACCTAATTTGCTCCAAAGCACAAGCTTACCGCATATAAAAATACCTAATAAGACCAATTCTTGAGCATACATGCGCTGTTTGGTCGCCCTATCATGTGCGTGATGTAAAAAAACCTGAGTCTCTTCAAAGAAAAGCAATAAGATTTATTTACGGCAGCAAGAGAAACTAAATGAAGTGTTTTCAGTGTTCTGCGATTGAAGTGAGAAATGGCAAATTTAATTTCAAGAAAATCGTTGTCATGAAACTTACGACCAAAAAAGAACCATTTAAATACACTTATAAAAAGAGATCAAACAACTTATCACAAGTAAAGAGATTTCAGTATCTGGGAGTAACATTCACACCTAATCCACAGGCATTTCGACCTAATTTGCTCCAAAGCACAAGCTTACCGCATATAAAAATACCTAATAAGACCAATTCTTGAGCATACATGCGCTGTTTGGTCACCCTATCATGTGCGTAATGTAAAAAAACCTGAGTCTCTTCAAAGAAAAGCAATAAGATTTATTTACGGCAGCAAGAGAAGATAAATGAAGCGTTTTCAGTGTTCTGCGATTCAAGTGAGAAATGGCAAATTTAATTTCAAGAAAATCGTTGTCATGAAACTTACGACCAAAAAAGAACCATTTAAATACACTTATAAAAAGAGATCAAACAACTTATCACAAGTAAAGAGATTTCAGTATCTGGGAGTAACATTCACAACTAATCCACAGGCATATCGACCTAATTTGCTCCAAAGCACCAGCTTACCGCATATAAAAATGCCTAATAAGACCAATTCTTGAGCATACATGCGCTGTTTGGTCACCCTATCATGTGAGTGATGTAAAAAAACCTGAGTCTCTTCAAAAAAAGCAATAAGATTTATTTACGGCAGCAAGAGAAACTAAATGAAGTGTTTTCAGTGTTCTGCGATTGAAGTGAGAAATGGCAAATTTAATTTCAAGAAAATCGTTGTCATGAAACTTACGACCAAAAAAGAACCATTTAAATACACTTATAAAAAGAGATCAAACAACTTATCACAAGTAAAGAGATTTCAGTATCTGGGAGTAACATTCACACCTAATTCACAGGCATTTCGACCTAATTTGCTCCAAAGCACAAGCTTACCGCATATAAAAATACCTAATAAGAACAATTCTTGAGCATACATGCGCTGTTTGGTCACCCTATCATGTGCGTAATGTAAAAAAACCTGAGTCTCTTCAGAGAAAAGCAATAAGATTTATTTACGGCAGCAAGAGAAACTAAATGAAGTGTTTTCAGTGTTCTGCGATTGAAGTGAGAAATGGCAAATTTAATTTCAAGAAAATCGCTGTCATGACACTTACGACTAAAAAAGAACCATTTAAATACACTTATAAAAACAGATCAAACAACTTATCACAAGTAAAGAGATTTCAGTATCTGGGAGTAACATTCACACCTAATCCACAGGCATTTCGACCTAATTTGCTCCAAAGCACAAGCTTACCGCATATAAAAATACCTAATAAGACCAATTCTTGAGCATACATGCGCTGTTTGGTCACCCTATCATGTGCGTAATGTAAAAAAACCTGAGTCTCTTCAAAGAAAAGCAATAAGATTTATTTACGGCAGCAAGAGAAAATAAATGAAGCGTTTTCAGTGTTTTGCGATTCAAGTGAGAAATGGCAAATTTAATTTCAAGAATAGTGTTGTCATGACACTTACGACTAAAAACGAACCATTTAAATACACTTATAAAAACAGATCAAACAACTTATCACAAGTAAAGAGATTTCAGTATCTGGGAGTAACATTCACACCTAATCCACAGGCATATCGACCTAATTTGCTCCAAAGCACAAGCTTACCGCATATAAAAATGCCTAATAAGACCAATTCTTCAGCATACATGCGCTGTTTGGTGGCCCTATCATGTGCGTGATGTAAAAAAACCTGAGTCTCTTCAAAGAAAAGCAATAAGATTTATTTACGGCAGCAAGAGAAACTAAATGAAGTGTTTTCAGTGTTCTGCGATTGAAGTGAGAAATGGCAAATTTAATTTCAAGAAAATCGCTGTCATGACACTTACGACTAAAAAAGAACCATTTAAATACACTTATAAAAACAGATCAAACAACTTATCACAAGTAAAGAGATTTCAGTATCTGGGAGTAACATTCACACCTAATCCACAGGCATATCGACCTAATTTGCTCCAAAGCACAAGCTTACCGCATATAAAAATATCTAATAAGACCAATTCTTGAGCATACATGCGCTGTTTGGTCGCCCTATCATGTGCGTGATGTAAAAAAACCTGAGTCTCTTCAAAGAAAAGCAATAAGATTTATTTACGGCAGCAAGAGAAACTAAATGAAGTGTTTTCAGTGTTCTGCGATTGAAGTGAGAAATGGCAAATTTAATTTCAAGAAAATCGTTGTCATGAAACTTACGACCAAAAAAGAACCATTTAAATACACTTATAAAAAGAGATCAAACAACTTATCACAAGTAAAGAGATTTCAGTATCTGGGAGTAACATTCACACCTAATCCACAGGCATTTCGACCTAATTTGCTCCAAAGCAGAAGCTTACCGCATATAAAAATACCTAATAAGACCAATTCTTGAGCATACATGCGCTGTTTGGTCACCCTATCATGTGCGTAATGTAAAAAAACCTGAGTCTCTTCAAAGAAAAGCAATAAGATTTATTTACGGCAGCAAGAGAAGATAAATGAAGCGTTTTCAGTGTTCTGCGATTCAAGTGAGAAATGGCAAATTTAATTTCAAGAAAATCGTTGTCATGAAACTTACGACCAAAAAAGAACCATTTAAATACACTTATAAAAAGAGATCAAACAACTTATCACAAGTAAAGAGATTTCAGTATCTGGGAGTAACATTCACAACTAATCCACAGGCATATCGACCTAATTTGCTCCAAAGCACCAGCTTACCGCATATAAAAATGCCTAATAAGACCAATTCTTGAGCATACATGCGCTGTTTGGTCACCCTATCATGTGAGTGATGTAAAAAAACCTGAGTCTCTTCAAAAAAAGCAATAAGATTTATTTACGGCAGCAAGAGAAACTAAATGAAGTGTTTTCAGTGTTCTGCGATTGAAGTGAGAAATGGCAAATTTAATTTCAAGAAAATCGTTGTCATGAAACTTACGACCAAAAAAGAACCATTTAAATACACTTATAAAAAGAGATCAAACAACTTATCACAAGTAAAGAGATTTCAGTATCTGGGAGTAACATTCACACCTAATTCACAGGCATTTCGACCTAATTTGCTCCAAAGCACAAGCTTACCGCATATAAAAATACCTAATAAGAACAATTCTTGAGCATACATGCGCTGTTTGGTCACCCTATCATGTGCGTAATGTAAAAAAACCTGAGTCTCTTCAGAGAAAAGCAATAAGATTTATTTACGGCAGCAAGAGAAACTAAATGAAGTGTTTTCAGTGTTCTGCGATTGAAGTGAGAAATGGCAAATTTAATTTCAAGAAAATCGCTGTCATGACACTTACGACTAAAAAAGAACCATTTAAATACACTTATAAAAACAGATCAAACAACTTATCACAAGTAAAGAGATTTCAGTATCTGGGAGTAACATTCACACCTAATCCACAGGCATTTCGACCTAATTTGCTCCAAAGCACAAGCTTACCGCATATAAAAATACCTAATAAGACCAATTCTTGAGCATACATGCGCTGTTTGGTCACCCTATCATGTGCGTAATGTAAAAAAACCTGAGTCTCTTCAAAGAAAAGCAATAAGATTTATTTACGGCAGCAAGAGAAAATAAATGAAGCGTTTTCAGTGTTTTGCGATTCAAGTGAGAAATGGCAAATTTAATTTCAAGAATAGTGTTGTCATGACACTTACGACTAAAAACGAACCATTTAAATACACTTATAAAAACAGATCAAACAACTTATCACAAGTAAAGAGATTTCAGTATCTGGGAGTAACATTCACACCTAATCCACAGGCATATCGACCTAATTTGCTCCAAAGCACAAGCTTACCGCATATAAAAATGCCTAATAAGACCAATTCTTCAGCATACATGCGCTGTTTGGTGGCCCTATCATGTGCGTGATGTAAAAGAACCTGAGTCTCTTCAAAGAAAAGCAATAAGATTTATTTACGGCAGCAAGAGAAACTAAATGAAGTGTTTTCAGTGTTCTGCGATTGAAGTGAGAAATGGCAAATTTAATTTCAAGAAAATCGCTGTCATGACACTTACGACTAAAAAAGAACCATTTAAATACACTTATAAAAACAGATCAAACAACTTATCACAAGTAAAGAGATTTCAGTATCTGGGAGTAACATTCACACCTAATCCACAGGCATATCGACCTAATTTGCTCCAAAGCACAAGCTTACCGCATATAAAAATACCTAATAAGACCAATTCTTGAGCATACATGCGCTGTTTGGTCGCCCTATCATGTGCGTGATGTAAAAAAACTTGAGTCTCTTCAAAGAAAAGCAATAAGATTTATTTACGGCAGCAAGAGAAACTAAATGAAGTGTTTTCAGTGTTCTGCGATTGAAGTGAGAAATGGCAAATTTAATTTCAAGAAAATCGTTGTCATGAAACTTACGACCAAAAAAGAACCATTTAAATACACTTATAAAAAGAGATCAAACAACTTATCACAAGTAAAGAGATTTCAGTATCTGGGAGTAACATTCACACCTAATCCACAGGCATTTCGACCTAATTTGCTCCAAAGCACAAGCTTACCGCATATAAAAATACCTAATAAGACCAATTCTTGAGCATACATGCGCTGTTTGGTCACCCTATCATGTGCGTAATGTAAAAAAACCTGAGTCTCTTCAAAGAAAAGCAATAAGATTTATTTACGGCAGCAAGAGAAGATAAATGAAGCGTTTTCAGTGTTCTGCGATTCAAGTGAGAAATGGCAAATTTAATTTCAAGAAAATCGTTGTCATGAAACTTACGACCAAAAAAGAACCATTTAAATACACTTATAAAAAGAGATCAAACAACTTATCACAAGTAAAGAGATTTCAGTATCTGGGAGTAACATTCACAACTAATCCACAGGCATATCGACCTAATTTGCTCCAAAGCACCAGCTTACCGCATATAAAAATGCCTAATAAGACCAATTCTTGAGCATACATGCGCTGTTTGGTCACCCTATCATGTGAGTGATGTAAAAAAACCTGAGTCTCTTCAAAAAAAGCAATAAGATTTATTTACGGCAGCAAGAGAAACTAAATGAAGTGTTTTCAGTGTTCTGCGATTGAAGTGAGAAGTGGCAAATTTAATTTCAAGAAAATCGTTGTCATGAAACTTACGACCAAAAAAGAACCATTTAAATACACTTATAAAAAGAGATCAAACAACTTATCACAAGTAAAGAGATTTCAGTATCTGGGAGTAACATTCACACCTAATTCACAGGCATTTCGACCTAATTTGCTCCAAAGCACAAGCTTACCGCATATAAAAATACCTAATAAGACCAATTCTTGAGCATACATGCGCTGTTTGGTCACCCTATCATGTGCGTAATGTAAAAAAACCTGAGTCTCTTCAAAGAAAAGCAATAAGATTTATTTACGGCAGCAAGAGAAACTAAATGAAGTGTTTTCAGTGTTCTGCGATTGAAGTGAGAAATGGCAAATTTAATTTCAAGAAAATCGCTGTCATGACACTTACGACTAAAAAAGAACCATTTAAATACACTTATAAAAACAGATCAAACAACTTATCACAAGTAAAGAGATTTCAGTATCTGGGAGTAACATTCACACCTAATCCACAGGCATATCGACCTAATTTGCTCCAAAGCACAAGCTTACCGCATATAAAAATGCCTAATAAGACCAATTCTTGAGCATACATGCGCTGTTTGGTCGCCCTATCATGTACGTGATGTAAAAAAACCTGAGTCTCTTCAAAGAAAAGCAATAAGATTTATTTACGGCAGCAAGAGAAACTAAATGAAGTGTTTTCAGTGTTCTGCGATTGAAGTGAGAAATGGCAAATTTAATTTCAAGAAAATCGTTGTCATGAAACTTACGACCAAAAAAGAACCATTTAAATACACTTATAAAAAGAGATCAAACAACTTATCACAAGTAAAGAGATTTCAGTATCTGGGAGTAACATTCACACCTAATCCACAGGCATTTCGACCTAATTTGCTCCAAAGCACAAGCTTACCGCATATAAAAATACCTAATAAGACCAATTCTTGAGCATACATGCGCTGTTTGGTCACCCTATCATGTGCGTAATGTAAAAAAACCTGAGTCTCTTCAAAGAAAAGCAATAAGATTTATTTACGGCAGCAAGAGAAAATAAATGAAGCGTTTTCAGTGTTCTGCGATTGAAGTGAGAAATGGCAAATTTAATTTCAAGAAAATCGTTGTCATGACACTTACGACCAAAAAAGAACCATTTAAATACACTTATAACAACAGATGAAACAACTTATCACAAGTAAAGCGATTTCAGTCTTCACATTCACATCTAATGCACAGGCATATGACCTAATTTGCTCCAAAGCACCAGCTTACCACATATAAAAATGCCTAATAAGACAAATTCTTGAGCATACATGCCCTGTTTGGTCACCCTATCATATGAGTGATGTAAAAAAACCTGAGTCTCTTCAAAAAAAGCAATAAGATTTATTTACGGAAGCAAGAGAAACTAAATGAAGCGTTTTCAGTGTTTTGCGATTCAAGTGAGAAATGGCAAATTTAATTTCAAGAATATCGTTGTCATGACACTTACGACTAAAAACGAACCATTTAAATACACTTCTAAAAACAGATCAAACAACTTATCACAAGTAAAGAGATTTCAGTATCTGGGAGTAACATTCACACCTAATCCACAGGCATTTCGACCTAATTTGCTCCAAAGCACAAGCTTACCGCATATAAAAATGCCTAATAAGACCCATTCTTGAGCATACATGCGCTGTTTGGTCACCCTATCATGTGCGTGATGTAAAAAAACCTGAGTCTCTTCAAAGAAAAGCAATAAGATTTATTTACGGCAGGAACAGAAACTAAATGAAGCGTTTTCAGTGTTCTGCGATTCAAGTGAGAAATGGCAAATTTAATTTCAAGAAAATCGTTGTCATGACACTTACGACCAAAAAAAAAACATTTAAATACACTTATAAAAACAGCTCAAACAACTTATCACAAGTAAAGATATTTCAGTCTTTGGGAGTAACATTCACACCTAATCCACAGGCATATCGACCTAATTTGCTCAAAAGCACAAGCTTACCGCATATAAAAATGCCTAATAAGACCAATTCTTGATCATACATGCGCTGTTTGGTCACCCTATCATGTGCGTGATGTAAAAAAACCTGAGTCTCTTCAAAGAAAAGCAATAAGATTTATTTACGGCAGCAAGAGAAGCTAAATGAAGCGTTTTCAGTGTTCTGCGATTCAAGTGAGAAATGGCAAATTTAATTTCAAGAAAATCGTTGTCATGAAACTTACGACCAAAAAAGAACCATTTAAATACACTTATAAAAAGAGATCAAACAACTTATCACAAGTAAAGATATTTCAGTCTGTGGGAGTAACATTCACACCTAATGCACAGGCATATCGACCTAATTTGCTCCAAAGCACAAGCTTACCGCATATAAAATGTCTAATAAGATCAATTCTAGAGCATACATGCCCTGTTTGGTCACCCTATCATGTGAGTGATGTAATAAAAACCTGAGTCTCTTCAAAAAAAGCAATAAGATTTATTTACGGCAGCAAGAGAAACTAAATGAAGCGTTTTCAGTGTTCTGCGATTCAAGTGAGAAATGGCAAATTTAATTTCAAGAAAATCGTTGTCATGACACTTACAACCAAAAACGAACCATTTAAATACACTTATAAAAACAGATCAAACAACTTATCACAAGTAAAGAGATTTCAGTATTTGGGAGTAACATTCACACCTAATCCACAGGCATATCGACCTAATTTGCTCAAAAGCACAAGCTTACCGCATATAAAAATGCCTAATAAGACCAATTCTTGATCATACATGCGCTGTTTGGCCACCCTATCTTGTGCGTGATGTAAAAAAACCTGAGTCTCTTCAAAGAAAAGCAATAAGATTTATTTACGGCAGCAAGAGAAGCTAAATGAAGCGTTTTCACTGTTCTGCGATTCAAGTGAGAAATGGCAAATTTAATTTCAAGAAAATCGTTGTCATGAAACTTACGACCAAAAAAGAACCATTTAAATACACTTATAAAAAGAGATCAAACAACTTATCACAAGTAAAGAGATTTCAGTATCTGGGAGTAACATTCACACCTAATCCACAGGCATTTCGACCTAATTTGCTCCAAAGCACAAGCTTACCGCATATAAAAATACCTAATAAGACCAATTCTTGAGCATACATGCGCTGTTTGGTCACCCTATCATGTGCGTAATGTAAAAAAACCTGAGTCTCTTCAAAGAAAAGCAATAAGATTTATTTACGGCAGCAAGAGAAAATAAATGAAGCGTTTTCAGTGTTCTGCGATTGAAGTGAGAAATGGCAAATTTAATTTCAAGAAAATCGTTGTCATGACACTTACGACCAAAAAAGAACCATTTAAATACACTTATAACAACAGATGAAACAACTTATCACAAGTAAAGCGATTTCAGTCTTCACATTCACATCTAATGCACAGGCATATGACCTAATTTGCTCCAAAGCACCAGCTTACCACATATAAAAATGCCTAATAAGACAAATTCTTGAGCATACATGCCCTGTTTGGTCACCCTATCATGTGAGTGATGTAAAAAAACCTGAGTCTCTTCAAAAAAAGCAATAAGATTTATTTACGGCAGCAAGAGAAACTAAATGAAGCGTTTTCAGTGTTTTGCGATTCAAGTGAGAAATGGCAAATTTAATTTCAAGAATATCGTTGTCATGACACTTACGACTAAAAACGAACCATTTAAATACACTTATAAAAACAGATCAAACAACTTATCACAAGTAAAGAGATTTAAGTATCTGGGAGTAACATTCACACCTAATCCACAGGCATATCGACCTAATTTGCTCCAAAGCACAAGCTTACCGCATATAAAAATGCCTAATAAGACCAATTCTTGATCATACATGCGCTGTTTGGTCACCCTATCATGTGCGTGATGTAAAAAAACTGAGTCTCTTCAAAGAAAAGCAATAAGACTTATTTACGGCAGCAAGAGAAACTAAATGAAGCGTTTTCAGTGTTCTGCGATTGAAGTTAGAAATGGCGAATTTAATTTCAAGAAAATCGTTGTCATGAAACTTACGACCAAAAACAACCATTTAAATACACTTATAAAAACAGATCAAACAACTTATCACAAGTAAAAATATTTCAGTATCTGGGAGTAACATTCACACCTAATCCACAGGCATATCGACCTAATTTGCTCCAAAGCACAAGCTTACCGCATATAAAAATGCCTAATAAGACCAATTCTTGAGCATACATGCGCTGTTTGGTCGCCCTATCATGTGCGTGATGTAAAAAAACCTGAGTCTCTTCAAAGAAAAGCAATAAGATTTATTTACGGCAGCAAGAGAAACTAAATGAAGTGTTTTCAGTGTTCTGCGATTGAAGTGAGAAATGGCAAATTTAATTTCAAGAAAATCGCTGTCATGACACTTACGACTAAAAGAGAACCATTTAAATACACTTATAAAAACAGATCAAACAACTTATCACAAGTAAAGAGATTTCAGTATCTGGGAGTAACATTCACACCTAATCCACAGGCATTTCGACCTAATTTGCTCAAAAGCACAAGCTTACCGCATATAAAAATGCCTAATAAGACCCATTCTTGAGCATACATGCGCTGTTTGGTCACCCTATCATGTGCGTGATGTAAAAAAACCTGAGTCTCTTCAAAGAAAAGCAATAAGATTTATTTACGGCAGGAACAGAAACTAAATGAAGCGTTTTCAGTGTTCTGCGATTCAAGTGAGAAATGGCAAATTTAATTTCAAGAAAATCGTTGTCATGACACTTACGACCAAAAAAAAAACATTTAAATACACTTATAAAAACAGCTCAAACAACTTATCACAAGTAAAGATATTTCAGTCTTTGGGAGTAACATTCACACCTAATGCACAGGCATATCGACCTAATTTCCTCCAAAGCACAAGCTTACCGCATATAAAATGTCTAATAAGATCAATTCTAGAGCATACATGCCCTGTTTGGTCACCCTATCATGTGAGTGATGTAATAAAAACCTGAGTCTCTTCAAAAAAAGCAATAAGATTTATTTACGGCAGCAAGAGAAACTAAATGAAGCGTTTTCAGTGTTCTGCGATTCAAGTGAGAAATGGCAAATTTAATTTCAAGAAAATCGTTGTCATGACATTTACGACCAAAAACGAACCATTTAAATACACTTATAAAAACAGATCAAACAACTTATCACAAGTAAAGAGATTTCAGTATTTGGGAGTAACATTCACACCTAATCCACAGGCATATCGACCTAATTTGCTCAAAAGCACAAGCTTACCGCATATAAAAATGCCTAATAAGACCAATTCTTGATCATACATGCGCTGTTTGGTCACCTTATCATGTGCGTGATGTAAAAAAACCTGAGTCTCTTCAAAGAAAAGCAATAAGATTTATTTACGGCAGCAAGAGAAGCTAAATGAAGCGTTTTCAGTGTTCTGCGATTCAAGTGAGAAATGGCAAATTTAATTTCAAGAAAATCGTTGTCATGAAACTTACGACCAAAAAAGAACCATTTAAATACACTTATAAAAAGAGATCAAACAACTTATCACAAGTAAAGATATTTCAGTCTGTGGGAGTAACATTCACACCTAATGCACAGGCATATCGACCTAATTTGCTCCAAAGCACAAGCTTACCGCATATAAAATGTCTAATAAGATCAATTCTAGAGCATACATGCCCTGTTTGGTCACCCTATCATGTGAGTGATGTAATAAAAACCTGAGTCTCTTCAAAAAAAGCAATAAGATTTATTTACGGCAGCAAGAGAAACTAAATGAAGCGTTTTCAGTGTTCTGCGATTCAAGTGAGAAATGGCAAATTTAATTTCAAGAAAATCGTTGTCATGACACTTACAACCAAAAACGAACCATTTAAATACACTTATAAAAACAGATCAAACAACTTATCACAAGTAAAGAGATTTCAGTATTGGGAGTAACATTCACACCTAATCCACAGGCATATCGACCTAATTTGCTCAAAAGCACAAGCTTACCGCATATAAAAATGCCTAATAAGACCAATTCTTGATCATACATGCGCTGTTTGGTCACCCTATCTTGTGCGTGATGTAAAAAAACCTGAGTCTCTTCAAAGAAAAGCAATAAGATTTATTTACGGCAGCAAGAGAAGCTAAATGAAGCGTTTTCAGTGTTCTGCGATTCAAGTGAGAAATGGCAAATTTAATTTCAAGAAAATCGTTGTCATGAAACTTACGACCAAAAAAGAACCATTTAAATACACTTATAAAAAGAGATCAAACAACTTATCACAAGTAAAGAGATTTCAGTATCTGGGAGTAACATTCACACCTAATCCACAGGCATATCGACCTAATTTGCTTCAAAGCACAAGCTTACCGCATATAAAAATGCCTAATAAGACCAATTCTTGAGCATACATGCGCTGTTTGGTGGCCCTGTCATGTGCGTGATGTAAAAAAACCTGAGTCTCTTCAAAGAAAAGCAATAAGATTTATTTACGGCAGCAAGAGAAACTAAATGAAGTGTTTTCAGTGTTCTCCGATTGAAGTGAGAAATGGCAAATTTAATTTCAAGAAAATCGCTGTCATGACACTTACGACTAAAAAAGAACAGTTTAAATACACTTGCCGCCGCGGTGGCTCAGCGGTTATGGTGCTCGGCTGCTGACCCGAAAGACGCGGGTTCGATCCCGGCCGCGGCGGCTGGAATTTCTTTGGAGGAGAAATTCTAGAGGCCCGTGTACTGTGCGATGTCAGTGCACGTTAAAGAACCCCAGGTGGTCGAAATTTCCGGAGCCCTCCACTACGGCGTCTCTCATAGCCTTAGTCGCTTTGGGACGTTAAACCCCATAAACCAAACCAAACCAAACCAAATACACTTATAAAACCAGATCAAACAACTTATCACAAGTAAAAAGATTTCAGTATCTGGGAGTAACATTCACACCTAATCCACAGGCATATGGACCTAATTTGCTCCAAAGCACAAGCTTACCGCATATAAAAATGCCTAATAAGACCAATTCTTGAGCATACATGCGCTGTTTGGTCGCCCTATCATGTGCGTGATGTAAAAAAACCTGAGTCTCTTCAAAGAAAAGCAATAAGATTTATTTACGGCAGCAAGAGAAACTAAATGAAGTGTTTTCAGTGTTCTGCGATTGAAGTGAGAAATGGCAAATTTAATTTCAAGAAAATCGTTGTCATGAAACTTACGACCAAAAAAGAACCATTTAAATACACTTATAAAAAGAGATCAAACAACTTATCACAAGTAAAGAGATTTCAGTATCTGGGAGTAACATTCACACCTAATCCACAGGCATTTCGACCTAATTTGCTCCAAAGCACAAGCTTACCGCATATAAAAATACCTAATAAGACCAATTCTTGAGCATACATGCGCTGTTTGGTCACCCTATCATGTGCGTAATGTAAAAAAACCTGAGTCTCTTCAAAGAAAAGCAATAAGATTTATTTACGGCAGCAAGAGAAACTAAATGAAGTGTTTTCAGTGTTCTGCGATTGAAGTGAGAAATGGCAAATTTAATTTCAAGAAAATCGTTGTCATGACACTTACGACCAAAAAAAAAACATTTAAATACACTTATAAAAACAGCTCAAACAACTTATCACAAGTAAAGAGATTTCAGTATTTGTGAGTAACATTCACACCTAATCCATAGGCATATCGACCTACTTTGCTCAAAAGCACAAGCTTACCGCATATAAAAATGCCTAATAAGACCAATTCTTGATCATACATGCGCTGTTTGGTCACCCTATCTTGTGCGTGATATAAAAAAACCTGAGTCTCTTCAAAGAAAAGCAATAAGAGTTATTTACGGCAGGAACAGAAACTAAATGAAGCATTTTCAGTGTTCTGCGATTCAAGTGAGAAATGGCATATCGACCTAATTTCCTCCAAAGCACAAGCTTACCGCATATAAAATGTCTAATAAGATCAATTCTAGAGCATACATGCCCTGTTTGGTCACCCTATCATGTGAGTGATGTAATAAAAACCTGAGTCCCTTCAAAAAAAGCAATAAGATTTATTTACGGCAGCAAGAGAAACTAAATGAAGCGTTTTCAGTGTTCTGCGATTCAAGTGAGAAATGGCAAATTTAATTTCAAGAAAATCGTTGTCATGACACTTACAACCAAAAACGAACCATTTAAATACACTTATAAAAACAGATCAAACAACTTATCACAAGTAAAGAGATTTCAGTATTTGGGAGTAACATTCACACCTAATCCACAGGCATATCGACCTAATTTGCTCAAAAGCACAAGCTTACCGCATATAAAAATGCCTAATAAGACCAATTCTTGATCATACATGCGCTGTTTGGTCACCCTATCTTGTGCGTGATATAAAAAAACCTGAGTCTCTTCAAAGAAAAGCAATAAGATTTATTTACGGCAGCAAGAGAAGCTAAATGAAGCGTTTTCAGTGTTCTGCGATTCAAGTGAGAAATGGCAAATTTAATTTCAAGAAAATCGTTGTCATGAAACTTACGACCAAAAAAGAACCATTTAAATACACTTATAAAAACAGATCAAACAACTTATCACAAGTAAAGAGATTTCAGTATCTGGGAGTAACATTCACACCTAATCCACAGGCATTTCGACCTAATTTGCTCCAAAGCACAAGCTTACCGCATATAAAAATGCCTAATAAGACCCATTCTTGAGCATACATGCGCTGTTTGGTCACCCTATCATGTGCGTGATGTAAAAAAACCTGAGTCTCTTCAAAGAAAAGCAATAAGATTTATTTACGGCAGGAACAGAAACTAAATGAAGCGTTTTCAGTGTTCTGCGATTCAAGTGAGAAATGGCAAATTTAATTTCAAGAAAATCGTTGTCATGACACTTACGACCAAAAAAAAAACATTTAAATACACTTATAAAAACAGCTCAAACAACTTATCACAAGTAAAGATATTTCAGTCTTTGGGAGTAACATTCACACCTAATGCACAGGCATATCGACCTAATTTCCTCCAAAGCACAAGCTTACCGCATATAAAATGTCTAATAAGATCAATTCTAGAGCATACATGCCCTGTTTGGTCACCCTATCATGTGAGTGATGTAATAAAAACCTGAGTCTCTTCAAAAAAAGCAATAAGATTTATTTACGGCAGCAAGACAAACTAAATGACGCGTTTTCAGTGTTCTGCGATTCAAGTGAGAAATGGCAAATTTAATTTCAAGAAAATCGTTGTCATGACATTTACGACCAAAAACGAACCATTTAAATACACTTATAAAAACAGATCAAACAACTTATCACAAGTAAAGAGATTTCAGTATTTGGGAGTAACATTCACACCTAATCCACAGGCATATCGACCTAATTTGCTCAAAAGCACAAGCTTACCGCATATAAAAATGCCTAATAAGACCAATTCTTGATCATACATGCGCTGTTTGGTCACCTTATCATGTGCGTGATGTAAAAAAACCTGAGTCTCTTCAAAGAAAAGCAATAAGATTTATTTACGGCAGCAAGAGAAGCTAAATGAAGCGTTTTCAGTGTTCTGCGATTCAAGTGAGAAATGGCAAATTTAATTTCAAGAAAATCGTTGTCATGAAACTTACGACCAAAAAAGAACCATTTAAATACACTTATAAAAAGAGATCAAACAACTTATCACAAGTAAAGATATTTCAGTCTGTGGGAGTAACATTCACACCTAATGCACAGGCATATCGACCTAATTTGCTCCAAAGCACAAGCTTACCGCATATAAAGTCTAATAAGATCAATTCTAGAGCATACATGCCTTGTTTGGTCACCCTATCATGTGAGTGATGTAATAAAAACCTGAGTCTCTTCAAAAAAAGCAATAAGATTTATTTACGGCAGCAAGAGAAACTAAATGAAGCGTTTTCAGTGTTCTGCGATTCAAGTGAGGAATGGCAAATTTAATTTCAAGAAAATCGTTGTCATGACACTTACAACCAAAAACGAACCATTTAAATACACTTATAAAAACAGATCAAACAACTTATCACAAGTAAAGAGATTTCAGTATTTGGGAGTAACATTCACACCTAATCCACAGGCATATCGACCTAATTTGCTCAAAAGCACAAGCTTACCGCATATAAAAATGCCTAATAAGACCAATTCTTGATCATACATGCGCTGTTTGGTCACCCTATCTTGTGCGTGATGTAAAAAAACCTGAGTCTCTTCAAAGAAAAGCAATAAGATTTATTTACGGCAGCAAGAGAAGCTAAATGAAGCGTTTTCAGTGTTCTGCGATTCAAGTGAGAAATGGCAAATTTAATTTCAAGAAAATCGTTGTCATGAAACTTACGACCAAAAAAGAACCATTTAAATACACTTATAAAAAGAGATCAAACAACTTATCACAAGTAAAGAGATTTCAGTATCTGGGAGTAACATTCACACCTAATCCACAGGCATTTCGACCTAATTTGCTCCAAAGCACAAGCTTACCGCATATAAAAATACCTAATAAGACCAATTCTTGAGCATACATGCGCTGTTTGGTCACCCTATCATGTGCGTAATGTAAAAAAACCTGAGTCTCTTCAAAGAAAAGCAATAAGATTTATTTACGGCAGCAAGAGAAACTAAATGAAGTGTTTTCAGTGTTCTGCGATTGAAGTGAGAAATGGCAAATTTAATTTCAAGAAAATCGTTGTCATGACACTTACGACCACAAAAAAAACATTTAAATACACTTATAAAAACAGCTCAAACAACTTATCACAAGTAAAGAGATTTCAGTATTTGTGAGTAACATTCACACCTAATCCACAGGCATATCGACCTAATTTGCTTCAAAGCACAAGCTTACCGCATATAAAAATGCCTAATAAGACCAATTCTTGAGCATACATGCGCTGTTTGGTGGCCCTGTCATGTGCGTGATGTAAAAAAACCTGAGTCTCTTCAAAGAAAAGCAATAAGATTTATTTACGGCAGCAAGAGAAACTAAATGAAGTGTTTTCAGTGTTCTGCGATTGAAGTGAGAAATGGCAAATTTAATTTCAAGAAAATCGCTGTCATGACACTTACGACTAAAAAAGAACCGTTTAAATACACTTGCCGCCGCGGTGGCTCAGCGGTTATGGTGCTCGGCTGCTGACCCGAAAGACGCGGGTTCGATCCCGGCCGCGGCGACTGGAATTTCTTTGGAGGAGAAATTCTAGAGGCCCGTGTACTGTGCGATGTCAGTGCACGTTAAAGAACCCCAGGTGGTCGAAATTTCCGGAGCCCTCCACTACGGCGTCTCTCATAGCCTTAGTCGCTTTGGGACGTTAAACCCCATAAACCAAACCAAACCAAACCAAATACACTTATAAAAACAGATCAAACAACTTATCACAAGTAAAAAGATTTCAGTATCTGGGAGTAACATTCACACCTAATCCACAGGCATATGGACCTAATTTGCTCCAAAGCACAAGCTTACCGCATATAAAAATGCCTAATAAGACCAATTCTTGAGCATACATGCGCTGTTTGGTCGCCCTATCATGTGCGTGATGTAAAAAAACCTGAGTCTCTTCAAAGAAAAGCAATAAGATTTATTTACGGCAGCAAGAGAAACTAAATGAAGTGTTTTCAGTGTTCTGCGATTGAAGTGAGAAATGGCAAATTTAATTTCAAGAAAATCGTTGTCATGAAACTTACGACCAAAAAAGAACCATTTAAATACACTTATAAAAAGAGATCAAACAACTTATCACAAGTAAAGAGATTTCAGTATCTGGGAGTAACATTCACACCTAATCCACAGGCATTTCGACCTAATTTGCTCCAAAGCACAAGCTTACCGCATATAAAAATACCTAATAAGACCAATTCTTGAGCATACATGCGCTGTTTGGTCACCCTATCATGTGCGTAATGTAAAAAAACCTGAGTCTCTTCAAAGAAAAGCAATAAGATTTATTTACGGCAGCAAGAGAAACTAAATGAAGTGTTTTCAGTGTTCTGCGATTGAAGTGAGAAATGGCAAATTTAATTTCAAGAAAATCGTTGTCATGACACTTACGACCAAAAAAAAAACATTTAAATACACTTATAAAAACAGCTCAAACAACTTATCACAAGTAAAGAGATTTCAGTATTTGTGAGTAACATTCACACCTAATCCACAGGCATATCGACCTACTTTGCTCAAAAGCACAAGCTTACCGCATATAAAAATGCCTAATAAGACCAATTCTTGATCATACATGCGCTGTTTGGTCACCCTATCTTGTGCGTGATATAAAAAAACCTGAGTCTCTTCAAAGAAAAGCAATAAGAGTTATTTACGGCAGGAACAGAAACTAAATGAAGCATTTTCAGTGTTCTGCGATTCAAGTGAGAAATGGCATATCGACCTAATTTGCTCCAAAGCACAAGCTTACCGCATATAAAATGTCTAATAAGATCAATTCTAGAGCATACATGCCCTGTTTGGTCACCCTATCATGTGAGTGATGTAATAAAAACCTGAGTCCCTTCAAAAAAAGCAATAAGATTTATTTACGGCAGCAAGAGAAACTAAATGAAGCGTTTTCAGTGTTCTGCGATTCAAGTGAGAAATGGCAAATTTAATTTCAAGAAAATCGTTGTCATGACACTTACAACCAAAAACGAACCATTTAAATACACTTATAAAAACAGATCAAACAACTTATCACAAGTAAAGAGATTTCAGTATTTGGGAGTAACATTCACACCTAATCCACAGGCATATCGACCTAATTTGCTCAAAAGCACAAGCTTACCGCATATAAAAATGCCTAATAAGACCAATTCTTGATCATACATGCGCTGTTTGGTCACCCTATCTTGTGCGTGATATAAAAAAACCTGAGTCTCTTCAAAGAAAAGCAATAAGATTTATTTACGGCAGCAAGAGAAGCTAAATGAAGCGTTTTCAGTGTTCTGCGATTCAAGTGAGAAATGGCAAATTTAATTTCAAGAAAATCGTTGTCATGAAACTTACGACCAAAAAAGAACCATTTAAATACACTTATAAAAACAGATCAAACAACTTATCACAAGTAAAGAGATTTCAGTATCTGGGAGTAACATTCACACCTAATCCACAGGCATTTCGACCTAATTTGCTCCAAAGCACAAGCTTACCGCATATAAAAATGCCTAATAAGACCCATTCTTGAGCATACATGCGCTGTTTGGTCACCCTATCATGTGCGTGATGTAAAAAAACCTGAGTCTCTTCAAAGAAAAGCAATAAGATTTATTTACGGCAGGAACAGAAACTAAATGAAGCGTTTTCAGTGTTCTGCGATTCAAGTGAGAAATGGCAAATTTAATTTCAAGAAAATCGTTGTCATGACACTTACGACCAAAAAAAAAACATTTAAATACACTTATAAAAACAGCTCAAACAACTTATCACAAGTAAAGATATTTCAGTCTTTGGGAGTAACATTCACACCTAATGCACAGGCATATCGACCTAATTTCCTCCAAAGCACAAGCTTACCGCATATAAAATGTCTAATAAGATCAATTCTAGAGCATACATGCCCTGTTTGGTCACCCTATCATGTGAGTGATGTAATAAAAACCTGAGTCTCTTCAAAAAAAGCAATAAGATTTATTTACGGCAGCAAGAGAAACTAAATGAAGCGTTTTCAGTGTTCTGCGATTCAAGTGAGAAATGGCAAATTTAATTTCAAGAAAATCGTTGTCATGACATTTACGACCAAAAACGAACCATTTAAATACACTTATAAAATCAGATCAAACAACTTATCACAAGTAAAGAGATTTCAGTATTTGGGAGTAACATTCACACCTAATCCACAGGCATATCGACCTAATTTGCTCAAAAGCACAAGCTTACCGCATATAAAAATGCCTAATAAGACCAATTCTTGATCATACATGCGCTGTTTGGTCACCTTATCATGTGCGTGATGTAAAAAAACCTGAGTCTCTTCAAAGAAAAGCAATAAGATTTATTTACGGCAGCAAGAGAAGCTAAATGAAGCGTTTTCAGTGTTCTGCGATTCAAGTGAGAAATGGCAAATTTAATTTCAAGAAAATCGTTGTCATGAAACTTACGACCAAAAAAGAACCATTTAAATACACTTATAAAAAGAGATCAAACAACTTATCACAAGTAAAGATATTTCAGTCTGTGGGAGTAACATTCACACCTAATGCACAGGCATATCGACCTAATTTGCTCCAAAGCACAAGCTTACCGCATATAAAGTCTAATAAGATCAATTCTAGAGAATACATGCCCTGTTTGGTCACTCTATCATGTGAGTGATGTAATAAAAACCTGAGTCTCTTCAAAAAAAGCAATAAGATTTATTTACGGCAGCAAGAGAAACTAAATGAAGCGTTTTCAGTGTTCTGCGATTCAAGTGAGGAATGGCAAATTTAATTTCAAGAAAATCGTTGTCATGACACTTACAACCAAAAACGAAACATTTAAATACACTTATAAAAACAGATCAAACAACTTATCACAAGTAAAGAGATTTCAGTATTTGGGAGTAACATTCACACCTAATCCACAGGCATATCGACCTAATTTGCTCAAAAGCACAAGCTTACCGCATATAAAAATGCCTAATAAGACCAATTCTTGATCATACATGCGCTGTTTGGTCACCCTATCTTGTGCGTGATGTAAAAAAACCTGAGTCTCTTCAAAGGAAAGCAATAAGATTTATTTACGGCAGCAAGAGAAGCTAAATGAAGCGTTTTCAGTGTTCTGCGATTCAAGTGAGAAATGGCAAATTTAATTTCAAGAAAATCGTTGTCATGAAACTTACGACCAAAAAAGAACCATTTAAATACACTTATAAAAAGAGATCAAACAACTTATCACAAGTAAAGAGATTTCAGTATCTGGGAGTAACATTCACACCTAATCCACAGGCATTTCGACCTAATTTGCTCCAAAGCACAAGCTTACCGCATATAAAAATACCTAATAAGACCAATTCTTGAGCATACATGCGCTGTTTGGTCACCCTATCATGTGCGTAATGTAAAAAAACCTGAGTCTCTTCAAAGAAAAGCAATAAGATTTATTTACGGCAGCAAGAGAAAATAAATGAAGCGTTTTCAGTGTTTTGCGATTCAAGTGAGAAATGGCAAATTTAATTTCAAGAATAGTGTTGTCATGACACTTACGACTAAAAACGAACCATTTAAATACACTTATAAAAACAGATCAAACAACTTATCACAAGTAAAGAGATTTCAGTATCTGGGAGTAACATTCACACCTAATCCACAGGCATATCGACCTAATTTGCTTCAAAGCACAAGCTTACCGCATATAAAAATGCCTAATAAGACCAATTCTTGAGCATACATGCGCTGTTTGGTGGCCCTGTCATGTGCGTGATGTAAAAAAACCTGAGTCTCTTCAAAGAAAAGCAATAAGATTTATTTACGGCAGCAAGAGAAACTAAATGAAGTGTTTTCAGTGTTCTGCGATTGAAGTGAGAAATGGCAAATTTAATTTCAAGAAAATCGCTGTCATGACACTTACGACTAAAAAAGAACCGTTTAAATACACTTGCCGCCGCGGTGGCTCAGCGGTTATGGTGCTCGGCTGCTGACCCGAAAGACGCGGGTTCGATCCCGGCCGCGGCGACTGGAATTTCTTTGGAGGAGAAATTCTAGAGGCCCGTGTACTGTGCGATGTCAGTGCACGTTAAAGAACCCCAGGTGGTCGAAATTTCCGGAGCCCTCCACTACGGCGTCTCTCATAGCCTTAGTCGCTTTGGGACGTTAAACCCCATAAACCAAACCAAACCAAACCAAATACACTTATAAAAACAGATCAAACAACTTATCACAAGTAAAAAGATTTCAGTATCTGGGAGTAACATTCACACCTAATCCACAGGCTAATGGACCTAATTTGCTCCAAAGCACAAGCTTACCGCATATAAAAATGCCTAATAAGACCAATTCTTGAGCATACATGCGCTGTTTGGTCGCCCTATCATGTGCGTGATGTAAAAAAACCTGAGTCTCTTCAAAGAAAAGCAATAAGATTTATTTACGGCAGCAAGAGAAACTAAATGAAGTGTTTTCAGTGTTCTGCGATTGAAGTGAGAAATGGCAAATTTAATTTCAAGAAAATCGTTGTCATGAAACTTACGACCAAAAAAGAACCATTTAAATACACTTATAAAAAGAGATCAAACAACTTATCACAAGTAAAGAGATTTCAGTATCTGGGAGTAACATTCACACCTAATCCACAGGCATTTCGACCTAATTTGCTCCTAAGCACAAGCTTACCGCATATAAAAATACCTAATAAGACCAATTCTTGAGCATACATACGCTGTTTGGTCACCCTATCATGTGCGTAATGTAAAAAAACCTGAGTCTCTTCAAAGAAAAGCAATAAGATTTATTTACGGCAGCAAGAGAAACTAAATGAAGTGTTTTCAGTGTTCTGCGATTGAAGTGAGAAATGGCAAATTTAATTTCAAGAAAATCGTTGTCATGACACTTACGACCAAAAAAAAAACATTTAAATACACTTATAAAAACAGCTCAAACAACTTATCACAAGTAAAGAGATTTAAGTATCTGGGAGTAACATTCACACCTAATCCACAGGCATATCGACCTAATTTGCTCCAAAGCACAAGCTTACCGCATATAAAAATGCCTAATAAGACCAATTCTTGATCATACATGCGCTGTTTGGTCACCCTATCATGTGCGTGATGTAAAAAAACTGAGTCTCTTCAAAGAAAAGCAATAAGACTTATTTACGGCAGCAAGAGAAACTAAATGAAGCGTTTTCAGTGTTCTGCGATTGAAGTTAGAAATGGCGAATTTAATTTCAAGAAAATCGTTGTCATGAAACTTACGACCAAAAACAACCATTTAAATACACTTATAAAAACAGATCAAACAACTTATCACAAGTAAAAATATTTCAGTATCTGGGAGTAACATTCACACCTAATCCACAGGCATATCGACCTAATTTGCTCCAAAGCACAAGCTTACCGCATATAAAAATGCCTAATAAGACCAATTCTTGAGCATACATGCGCTGTTTGGTCGCCCTATCATGTGCGTGATGTAAAAAAACCTGAGTCTCTTCAAAGAAAAGCAATAAGATTTATTTACGGCAGCAAGAGAAACTAAATGAAGTGTTTTCAGTGTTCTGCGATTGAAGTGAGAAATGGCAAATTTAATTTCAAGAAAATCGCTGTCATGACACTTACGACTAAAAGAGAACCATTTAAATACACTTATAAAAACAGATCAAACAACTTATCACAAGTAAAGAGATTTCAGTATCTGGGAGTAACATTCACACCTAATCCACAGGCATTTCGACCTAATTTGCTCCAAAGCACAAGCTTACCGCATATAAAAATGCCTAATAAGACCCATTCTTGAGCATACATGCGCTGCTTGGTCACCCTATCATGTGCGTGATGTAAAAAAACCTGAGTCTCTTCAAAGAAAAGCAATAAGATTTATTTACGGCAGGAACAGAAACTAAATGAAGCGTTTTCAGTGTTCTGCGATTCAAGTGAGAAATGGCAAATTTAATTTCAAGAAAATCGTTGTCATGACACTTACGACCAAAAAAAAAACATTTAAATACACTTATAAAAACAGCTCAAACAACTTATCACAAGTAAAGATATTTCAGTCTTTGGGAGTAACATTCACACCTAATGCACAGGCATATCGACCTAATTTCCTCCAAAGCACAAGCTTACCGCATATAAAATGTCTAATAAGATCAATTCTAGAGCATACATGCCCTGTTTGGTCACCCTATCATGTGAGTGATGTAATAAAAACCTGAGTCTCTTCAAAAAAAGCAATAAGATTTATTTACGGCAGCAAGAGAAACTAAATGAAGCGTTTTCAGTGTTCTGCAATTCAAGTGAGAAATGGCAAATTTAATTTCAAGAAAATCGTTGTCATGACATTTACGACCAAAAACGAACCATTTAAATACACTTATAAAAACAGATCAAACAACTTATCACAAGTAAAGAGATTTCAGTATTTGGGAGTAACATTCACACCTAATCCACAGGCATATCGACCTAATTTGCTCAAAAGCACAAGCTTACCGCATATAAAAATGCCTAATAAGACCAATTCTTGATCATACATGCGCTGTTTGGTCACCTTATCATGTGCGTGATGTAAAAAAACCTGAGTCTCTTCAAAGAAAAGCAATAAGATTTATTTACGGCAGCAAGAGAAGCTAAATGAAGCGTTTTCAGTGTTCTGCGATTCAAGTGAGAAATGGCAAATTTAATTTCAAGAAAATCGTTGGCATGAAACTTACGACCAAAAAAGAACCATTTAAATACACTTATGAAAAGAGATCAAACAACTTATCACAAGTAAAGATATTTCAGTCTGTGGGAGTAACATTCACACCTAATGCACAGGCATATCGACCTAATTTGCTCCAAAGCACAAGCTTACCGCATATAAAATGTCTAATAAGATCAATTCTAGAGCATACATGCCCTGTTTGGTCACCCTATCATGTGAGTGATGTAATAAAACCTGAGTCTCTTCAAAAAAAGCAATAAGATTTATTTACGGCAGCAAGAGAAACTAAATGAAGCGTTTTCAGTGTTCTGCGATTCAAGTGAGAAATGGCAAATTTAATTTCAAGAAAATCGTTGTCATGACACTTACAACCAAAAACGAACCATTTAAATACACTTATAAAAACAGATCAAACAACTTATCACAAGTAAAGAGATTTCAGTATTTGGGAGTAACATTCACACCTAATCCACAGGCATATCGACCTAATTTGCTCAAAAGCACAAGCTTACCGCATATAAAAATGCCTAATAAGACCAATTCTTGATCATACATGCGCTGTTTGGTCACCCTATCTTGTGCGTGATGTAAAAAAACCTGAGTCTCTTCAAAGAAAAGCAATAAGATTTATTTACGGCAGCAAGAGAAGCTAAATGAAGCGTTTTCAGTGTTCTGCGATTCAAGTGAGAAATGGCAAATTTAATTTCAAGAAAATCGTTGTCATGAAACTTACGACCAAAAAAGAACCATTTAAATACACTTATAAAAAGAGATCAAACAACTTATCACAAGTAAAGAGATTTCAGTATCTGGGAGTAACATTCACACCTAATCCACAGGCATATCGACCTAATTTGCTTCAAAGCACAAGCTTACCGCATATAAAAATGCCTAATAAGACCAATTCTTGAGCATACATGCGCTGTTTGGTGGCCCTGTCATGTGCGTGATGTAAAAAAACCTGAGTCTCTTCAAAGAAAAGCAATAAGATTTATTTACGGCAGCAAGAGAAACTAAATGAAGTGTTTTCAGTGTTCTGCGATTGAAGTGAGAAATGGCAAATTTAATTTCAAGAAAATCGCTGTCATGACAGTTACGACTAAAAAAGAACCGTTTAAATACACTTGCCGCCGCGGTGGCTCAGCGGTTATGGTGCTCGGCTGCTGACCCGAAAGACGCGGGTTCGATCCCGGCCGCGGCGGCTGGAATTTCTTTGGAGGAGAAATTCTAGAGGCCCGTGTACTGTGCGATGTCAGTGCACGTTAAAGAACCCCAGGTGGTCGAAATTTCCGGAGCCCTCCACTACGGCGTCTCTCATAGCCTTAGTCGCTTTGGGACGTTAAACCCCATAAACCAAACCAAACCAAATACACTTATAAAACCAGATCAAACAACTTATCACAAGTAAAGAGATTTCAGTATCTGGGAGTAACATTCACACCTAATCCACAGGCATATCGACCTAATTTGCTTCAAAGCACAAGCTTACCGCATATAAAAATGCCTAATAAGACCAATTCTTGAGCATACATGCGCTGTTTGGTCGCCCTATCATGTGCGTGATGTAAAAAAACCTGAGTCTCTTCAAAGAAAAGCAATAAGATTTATTTACGGCAGCAAGAGAAACTAAATGAAGTGTTTTCAGTGTTCTGCGATTGAAGTGAGAAATGGCAAATTTAATTTCAAGAAAATCGTTGTCATGAAACTTACGACCAAAAAAGAACCATTTAAATACACTTATAAAAAGAGATCAAACAACTTATCACAAGTAAAGAGATTTCAGTATCTGGGAGTAACATTCACACCTAATCCACAGGCATTTCGACCTAATTTGCTCCAAAGCACAAGCTTACCGCATATAAAAATACCTAATAAGACCAATTCTTGAGCATACATGCGCTGTTTGGTCACCCTATCATGTGCGTAATGTAAAAAAACCTGAGTCTCTTCAAAGAAAAGCAATAAGATTTATTTACGGCAGCAAGAGAAACTAAATGAAGTGTTTTCAGTGTTCTGCGATTGAAGTGAGAAATGGCAAATTTAATTTCAAGAAAATCGTTGTCATGACACTTACGACCAAAAAAAACATTTAAATACACTTATAAAAACAGCTCAAACAACTTATCACAAGTAAAGAGATTTCAGTATTTGTGAGTAACATTCACACCTAATCCACAGGCATATCGACCTACTTTGCTCAAAAGCACAAGCTTACCGCATATAAAAATGCCTAATAAGACCAATTCTTGATCATACATGCGCTGTTTGGTCACCCTATCTTGTGCGTGATATAAAAAAACCTGAGTCTCTTCAAAGAAAAGCAATAAGATTTATTTACGGCAGGAACAGAAACTAAATGAAGCATTTTCAGTGTTCTGCGATTCAAGTGAGAAATGGCATATCGACCTAATTTGCTCCAAAGCACAAGCTTACCGCATATAAAATGTCTAATAAGATCAATTCTAGAGCATACATGCCCTGTTTGGTCACCCTATCATGTGAGTGATGTAATAAAAACCTGAGTCCCTTCAAAAAAAGCAATAAGATTTATTTACGGCAGCAAGAGAAACTAAATGAAGCGTTTTCAGTGTTCTGCGATTCAAGTGAGAAATGGCAAATTTAATTTCAAGAAAATCGTTGTCATGACACTTACAACCAAAAACGAACCATTTAAATACACTTATAAAAACAGATCAAACAACTTATCACAAGTAAAGAGATTTCAGTATTTGGGAGTAACATTCACACCTAATCCACAGGCATATCGACCTAATTTGCTCAAAAGCACAAGCTTACCGCATATAAAAATGCCTAATAAGACCAATTCTTGATCATACATGCGCTGTTTGGTCACCCTATCTTGTGCGTGATATAAAAAAACCTGAGTCTCTTCAAAGAAAAGCCATAAGATTTATTTACGGCAGCAAGAGAAGCTAAATGAAGCGTTTTCAGTGTTCTGCGATTCAAGTGAGAAATGGCAAATTTAATTTCAAGAAAATCGTTGTCATGAAACTTACGACCAAAAAAGAACCATTTAAATACACTTATAAAAACAGATCAAACAACTTATCACAAGTAAAGAGATTTCAGTATCTGGGAGTAACATTCACACCTAATCCACAGGCATTTCGACCTAATTTGCTCCAAAGCACAAGCTTACCGCATATAAAAATGCCTAATAAGACCCATTCTTGAGCATACATGCGCTGTTTGGTCACCCTATCATGTGCGTGATGTAAAAAAAACCTGAGTCTCTTCAAAGAAAAGCAATAAGATTTATTTACGGCAGGAACAGAAACTAAATGAAGCGTTTTCAGTGTTCTGCGATTCAAGTGAGAAATGGCAAATTTAATTTCAAGAAAATCGTTGTCATGACACTTACGACCAAAAAAAAAACATTTAAATACACTTATAAAAACAGCTCAAACAACTTATCACAAGTAAAGATATTTCAGTCTTTGGGAGTAACATTCACACCTAATGCACAGGCATATCGACCTAATTTCCTCCAAAGCACAAGCTTACCGCATATAAAATGTCTAATAAGATCAATTCTAGAGCATACATGCCCTGTTTGGTCACCCTATCATGTGAGTGATGTAATAAAAACCTGAGTCTCTTCAAAAAAAGCAATAAGATTTATTTACGGCAGCAAGAGAAACTAAATGAAGCGTTTTCAGTGTTCTGCGATTCAAGTGAGAAATGGCAAATTTAATTTCAAGAAAATCGTTGTCATGACATTTACGACCAAAAACGAACCATTTAAATACACTTATAAAAACAGATCAAACAACTTATCACAAGTAAAGAGATTTCAGTATTTGGGAGTAACATTCACACCTAATCCACAGGCATATCGACCTAATTTGCTCAAAAGCACAAGCTTACCGCATATAAAAATGCCTAATAAGACCAATTCTTGATCATACATGCGCTGTTTGGTCACCTTATCATGTGCGTGATGTAAAAAAACCTGAGTCTCTTCAAAGAAAAGCAATAAGATTTATTTACGGCAGCAAGAGAAGCTAAATGAAGCGTTTTCAGTGTTCTGCGATTCAAGTGAGAAATGGCAAATTTAATTTCAAGAAAATCGTTGTCATGAAACTTACGACCAAAAAAGAACCATTTAAATACACTTATAAAAAGAGATCAAACAACTTATCACAAGTAAAGATATTTCAGTCTGTGGGAGTAACATTCACACCTAATGCACAGGCATATCGACCTAATTTGCTCCAAAGCACAAGCTTACCGCATATAAAGTCTAATAAGATCAATTCTAGAGCATACATGCCCTGTTTGGTCACCCTATCATGTGAGTGATGTAATAAAAACCTGAGTCTCTTCAAAAAAAGCAATAAGATTTATTTACGGCAGCAAGAGAAACTAAATGAAGCGTTTTCAGTGTTCTGCGATTCAAGTGAGGAATGGCAAATTTAATTTCAAGAAAATCGTTGTCATGACACTTACAACCAAAAACGAACCATTTAAATACACTTATAAAAACAGATCAAACAACTTATCACAAGTAAAGAGATTTCAGTATTTGGGAGTAACATTCACACCTAATCCACAGGCATATCGACCTAATTTGCTCAAAAGCACAAGCTTACCGCATATAAAAATGCCTAATAAGACCAATTCTTGATCATACATGCGCTGTTTGGTCACCCTATCTTGTGCGTGATGTAAAAAAACCTGAGTCTCTTCAAAGAAAAGCAATAAGATTTATTTACGGCAGCAAGAGAAGCTAAATGAAGCGTTTTCAGTGTTCTGCGATTCAAGTGAGAAATGGCAAATTTAATTTCAAGAAAATCGTTGTCATGAAACTTACGACCAAAAAAGAACCATTTAAATACACTTATAAAAAGAGATCAAACAACTTATCACAAGTAAAGAGATTTCAGTATCTGGGAGTAACATTCACACCTAATCCACAGGCATTTCGACCTAATTTGCTCCAAAGCACAAGCTTACCGCATATAAAAATACCTAATAAGACCAATTCTTGAGCATACATGCGCTGTTTGGTCACCCTATCATGTGCGTAATGTAAAAAAACCTGAGTCTCTTCAAAGAAAAGCAATAAGATTTATTTACGGCAGCAAGAGAAAATAAATGAAGCGTTTTCAGTGTTTTGCGATTCAAGTGAGAAATGGCAAATTTAATTTCAAGAATAGTGTTGTCATGACACTTACGACTAAAAACGAACCATTTAAATACACTTATAAAAACAGATCAAACAACTTATCACAAGTAAAGAGATTTCAGTATCTGGGAGTAACATTCACACCTAATCCACAGGCATATCGACCTAATTTGCTTCAAAGCACAAGCTTACCGCATATAAAAATGCCTAATAAGACCAATTCTTGAGCATACATGCGCTGTTTGGTGGCCCTGTCATGTGCGTGATGTAAAAAAACCTGAGTCTCTTCAAAGAAAAGCAATAAGATTTATTTACGGCAGCAAGAGAAACTAAATGAAGTGTTTTCAGTGTTCTGCGATTGAAGTGAGAAATGGCAAATTTAATTTCAAGAAAATCGCTGTCATGACACTTACGACTAAAAAAGAACCGTTTAAATACACTTGCCGCCGCGGTGGCTCAGCGGTTATGGTGCTCGGCTGCTGACCCGAAAGACGCGGGTTCGATCCCGGCCGCGGCGACTGGAATTTCTTTGGAGGAGAAATTCTAGAGGCCCGTGTACTGTGCGATGTCAGTGCACGTTAAAGAACCCCAGGTGGTCGAAATTTCCGGAGCCCTCCACTACGGCGTCTCTCATAGCCTTAGTCGCTTTGGGACGTTAAACCCCATAAACCAAACCAAACCAAACGAAATACACTTATAAAAACAGATCAAACAACTTATCACAAGTAAAAAGATTTCAGTATCTGGGAGTAACATTCACACCTAATCCACAGGCATATGGACCTAATTTGCTCCAAAGCACAAGCTTACCGCATATAAAAATGCCTAATAAGACCAATTCTTGAGCATACATGCGCTGTTTGGTCGCCCTATCATGTGCGTGATGTAAAAAAACCTGAGTCTCTTCAAAGAAAAGCAATAAGATTTATTTACGGCAGCAAGAGAAACTAAATGAAGTGTTTTCAGTGTTCTGCGATTGAAGTGAGAAATGGCAAATTTAATTTCAAGAAAATCGTTGTCATGAAACTTACGACCAAAAAAGAACCATTTAAATACACTTATAAAAAGAGATCAAACAACTTATCACAAGTAAAGAGATTTCAGTATCTGGGAGTAACATTCACACCTAATCCACAGGCATTTCGACCTAATTTGCTCCTAAGCACAAGCTTACCGCATATAAAAATACCTAATAAGACCAATTCTTGAGCATACATGCGCTGTTTGGTCACCCTATCATGTGCGTAATGTAAAAAAACCTGAGTCTCTTCAAAGAAAAGCAATAAGATTTATTTACGGCAGCAAGAGAAACTAAATGAAGTGTTTTCAGTGTTCTGCGATTGAAGTGAGAAATGGCAAATTTAATTTCAAGAAAATCGTTGTCATGACACTTACGACCAAAAAAAAAACATTTAAATACACTTATAAAAACAGCTCAAACAACTTATCACAAGTAAAGAGATTTCAGTATTTGGGAGTAACATTCACACCTAATCCACAGGCATATCGACCTAATTTGCTCAAAAGCACAAGCTTACCGCATATAAAAATGCCTAATAAGACCAATTCTTGATCATACATGCGCTGTTTGGTCACCCTATCTTGTGCGTGATATAAAAAAACCTGAGTCTCTTCAAAGAAAAGCAATAAGATTTATTTACGGCAGGAACAGAAACTAAATGAAGCATTTTCAGTGTTCTGCGATTCAAGTGAGAAATGGCAAATTTAATTTCAAGAAAATCGTTGTCATGAAACTTACGACCAAAAAAGAACCATTTAAATACACTTATAAAAAGAGATCAAACAACTTATCACAAGTAAAGATATTTCAGTCTGTGGGAGTAACATTCACACCTAATGCACAGGCATATCGACCTAATTTGCTCCAAAGCACAAGCTTACCGCTATAAAATGTCTAATAAGATCAATTCTAGAGCATACATGCCCTGTTTGGTCACCCTATCATGTGAGTGATGTAATAAAAACCTGAGTCCCTTCAAAAAAAGCAATAAGATTTATTTACGGCAGCAAGAGAAACTAAATGAAGCGTTTTCAGTGTTCTCCGATTCAAGTGAGAAATGGCAAATTTAATTTCAAGAAAATCGTTGTCATGACACTTACAACCAAAAACGAACCATTTAAATACACTTATAAAAACAGATCAAACAACTTATCACAAGTAAAGAGATTTCAGTATTTGGGAGTAACATTCACACCTAATCCACAGGCATATCGACCTAATTTGCTCAAAAGCACAAGCTTACCGCATATAAAAATGCCTAATAAGACCAATTCTTGATCATACATGCGCTGTTTGGTCACCCTATCTTGTGCGTGATATAAAAAAACCTGAGTCTCTTCAAAGAAAAGCAATAAGATTTATTTACGGCAGCAAGAGAAGCTAAATGAAGCGTTTTCAGTGTTCTGCGATTCAAGTGAGAAATGGCAAATTTAATTTCAAGAAAATCGTTGTCATGAAACTTACGACCAAAAAAGAACCATTTAAATACACTTATAAAAAGAGATCAAACAACTTATCACAAGTAAAGAGATTTCAGTATCTGGGAGTAACATTCACACCTAATCCACAGGCATTTCGACCTAATTTGCTTCAAAGCACAAGCTTACCGCATATAAAAATACCTAATAACACCAATTCTTGAGCATACATGCGCTGTATGGTCACCCTATCATGTGCGTAATGTAAAAAAACCTGAGTCTCTTCAAAGAAAAGCAATAAGATTTATTTACGGCAGCAAGAGAAAATAAATGAAGCGTTTTCAGTGTTTTGCGATTCAAGTGAGAAATGGCAAATTTAATTTCAAGAATAGTGTTGTCATGACACTTACGACTAAAAACGAACCATTTAAATACACTTATAAAAACAGATCAAACAACTTATCACAAGTAAAGAGATTTCAGTATCTGGGAGTAACATTCACACCTAATCCACAGGCATATCGACCTAATTTGCTTCAAAGCACAAGCTTACCGCATATAAAAATGCCTAATAAGACCAATTCTTGAGCATACATGCGCTGTTTGGTGGCCCTATCATGTGCGTGATGTAAAAAAACCTGAGTCTCTTCAAAGAAAAGCAATAAGATTTATTTACGGCAGCAAGAGAAACTAAATGAAGTGTTTTCAGTGTTCTGCGATTGAAGTGAGAAATGGCAATTTTAATTTCAAGAAAATCGCTGTCATGACACTTACGACTAAAAAAGAACCATTTAAATACACTTATAAAAACAGATCAAACAACTTATCACAAGTAAAAAGATTTCAGTATCTGGGAGTAACATTCACACCTAATCCACAGGCATATGGACCTAATTTGCTCCAAAGCACAAGCTTACCGCATATAAAAATGCCTAATAAGACCAATTCTTGAGCATACATGCGCTGTTTGGTTGCCCTATCATGTGCGTGATGTAAAAAAACCTGAGTCTCTTCAAAGAAAAGCAATAAGATTTATTTACGGCAGCAAAAGAAACTAAATGAAGTGTTTTCAGTGTTCTGCGATTGAAGTGAGAAATGGCAAATTTAATTTCAAGAAAATCGTTGTCATGAAACTTACGACCAAAAAAGAACCATTTAAATACACTTATAAAAACAGATGAAGCAACTTATCACAAGTAAAGCGATTTCAGTCTTCACATTCACATCTAATGCACAGGCATATGACCTAATTTGCTCCAAAGCACCAGCTTACCACATAAAAATGCCTAATAAGACAAATTCTTGAGCATACATGCCCTGTTTGGTCACCCTATCATGTGAGTGATGTAAAAAAACCTGAGTCTCTTCAAAAAAAGCAATAAGATTTATTTACGGCAGAGAGAGAAACTAAATAAAGCGTTTTCAGTGTTTTGCGATTCAAGTGAGAAATGGCAAATTTAATTTCAAGAATATCGTTGTCATCACACTTACGACTAAAAACGAACCATTTAAATACACTTATAAAAACAGATCAAACAACTTATCACAAGTAAAGAGATTTCAGTATCTGGGAGTAACATTCACACCTAATCCACAGGCATATCGACCTAATTTGCTCCAAAGCACAAGCTTACCGCATATAAAAATGCCTAATAAGACCAATTCTTGATCATACATGCGCTGTTTGGTCACCCTATCATGTGCGTGATGTAAAAAAACTGAGTCTCTTCAAAGAAAAGCAATAAGACTTATTTACGGCAGCAAGAGAAACTAAATGAAGCGTTTTCAGTGTTCTGCGATTGAAGTTAGAAATGGCAAATTTAATTTCAAGAAAATCGTTGTCTTGAAACTTACGACCAAAAACAACCATTTAAATACACTTATAAAAACAGATCAAACAACTTATCACAAGTAAAAATACTTCAGTATCTGGGAGTAACATTCACACCTAATCCACAGGCATATCGACCTAATTTGCTCCAAAGCACAAGCTTACCGCATATAAAAATGCCTAATAAGACCAATTCTTGAGCATACATCCGCTGTTTGGTCGCCCTATCATGTGCGTGATGTAAAAAAACCTGAGTCTCTTCAAAGAAAAGCAATAAGATTTATTTACGGCAGCAAGAGAAACTAAATGAAGTGTTTTCAGTGTTCTGCGATTGAAGTGAGAAATGGCAAATTTAATTTCAAGAAAATCGCTGTCATGACACTTACGACTAAAAGAGAACCATTTAAATACACTTATAAAAACAGATCAAACAACTTATCACAAGTAAAGAGATTTCAGTATTTGGGAGTAACATTCACACCTAATCCACAGGCATATCGACCTAATTTGCTCAAAAGCACAAGCTTACCGCATATAAAAATGCCTAATAAGACCAATTCTTGATCATACATGCGCTGTTTGGTCACCCTATCATGTGCGTGATGTAAAAAAACCTGAGTCTCTTCAAAGAAAAGCAATAAGATTTATTTACGGCAGCAAGAGAAGCTAAATGAAGCGTTTTCAGTGTTCTGCGATTCAAGTGAGAAATGGCAAATTTAATTTCAAGAAAATCGTTGTCATGAAACTTACGACCAAAAAAGAACCATTTAAATACACTTATAAAAAGAGATCAAACAACTTATCACAAGTAAAGATATTTCAGTCTTTGGGAGTAACATTCACACCTAATGCACAGGCATATCGACCTAATTTGCTCCAAAGCACAAGCTTACCGCATATAAAATGTCTAATAAGATCAATTCTAGAGCATACATGCCCTGTTTGGTCACCCTATCATGTGAGTGATGTAATAAAAACCTGAGTCTCTTCAAAAAAAGCAATAAGATTTATTTACGGCAGCAAGAGAAACTAAATGAAGCGTTTTCAGTGTTCTGCGATTCAAGTGAGAAATGGCAAATTTAATTTCAAGAAAATCGTTGTCATGACACTTACGACCAAAAACGAACCATTTAAATACACTTATAAAAACAGATCAAACAACTTATCACAAGTAAAGAGATTTCAGTATTTGGGAGTAACATTCACACCTAATCCACAGGCATATCGACCTAATTTGCTCAAAAGCACAAGCTTACCGCATATAAAAATGCCTAATAAGACCAATTCTTGATCATACATGCGCTGTTTGGTCACCCTATCTTGTGCGTGATATAAAAAAACCTGAGTCTCTTCAAAGAAAAGCAATAAGATTTATTTACGGCAGCAAGAGAAGCTAAATGAAGCGTTTTCAGTGTTCTGCGATTCAAGTGAGAAATGGCAAATTTAATTTCAAGAAAATCGTTGTCATGAAACTTACGACCAAAAAAGAACCATTTAAATACACTTATAAAAACAGATCAAACAACTTATCACAAGTAAAGAGATTTCAGTATCTGGGAGTAACATTCACACCTAATCCACAGGCATTTCGACCTAATTTGCTCCAAAGCACAAGCTTACCGCATATAAAAATGCCTAATAAGACCCATTCTTGAGCATACATGCGCTGTTTGGTCACCCTATCATGTGCGTGATGTAAAAAAACCTGAGTCTCTTCAAAGAAAAGCAATAAGATTTATTTACGGCAGGAACAGAAACTAAATGAAGCGTTTTCAGTGTTCTGCGATTCAAGTGAGAAATGGCAAATTTAATTTCAAGAAAATCGTTGTCATGACACTTACGACCAAAAAAAAAACATTTAAATACACTTATAAAAACAGCTCAAACAACTTATCACAAGTAAAGATATTTCAGTCTTTGGGAGTAACATTCACACCTAATGCACAGGCATATCGACCTAATTTCCTCCAAAGCACAAGCTTACCGCATATAAAATGTCTAATAAGATCAATTCTAGAGCATACATGCCCTGTTTGGTCACCCTATCATGTGAGTGATGTAATAAAAACCTGAGTCTCTTCAAAAAAAGCAATAAGATTTATTTACGGCAGAGAGAGAAACTAAATAAAGCGTTTTCAGTGTTTTGTGATTCAAGTGAGAAATGGCAAATTTAATTTCAAGAATATCGTTGTCATCACACTTACGACTAAAAACGAACCATTTAAATACACTTATAAAAACAGATCAAACAACTTATCACAAGTAAAGAGATTTCAGTATCTGGGAGTAACATTCACACCTAATCCACAGGCATATCGACCTAATTTGCTCCAAAGCACAAGCTTACCGCATATAAAAATGCCTAATAAGACCAATTCTTGATCATACATGCGCTGTTTGGTCACCCTATCATGTGCGTGATGTAAAAAAACTGAGTCTCTTCAAAGAAAAGCAATAAGACTTATTTACGGCAGCAAGAGAAACTAAATGAAGCGTTTTCAGTGTTCTGCGATTGAAGTTAGAAATGGCAAATTTAATTTCAAGAAAATCGTTGTCTTGAAACTTACGACCAAAAACAACCATTTAAATACACTTATAAAAACAGATCAAACAACTTATCACAAGTAAAAATACTTCAGTATCTGGGAGTAACATTCACACCTAATCCACAGGCATATCGACCTAATTTGCTCCAAAGCACAAGCTTACCGCATATAAAAATGCCTAATAAGACCAATTCTTGAGCATACATCCGCTGTTTGGTCGCCCTATCATGTGCGTGATGTAAAAAACCTGAGTCTCTTCAAAGAAAAGCAATAAGATTTACTTACGGCAGCAAGAGAAACTAAATGAAGTGTTTTCAGTGTTCTGCGATTGAAGTGAGAAATGGCAAATTTAATTTCAAGAAAATCGCTGTCATGACACTTACGACTAAAAGAGAACCATTTAAATACACTTATAAAAACAGATCAAACAACTTATCACAAGTAAAGAGATTTCAGTATTTGGGAGTAACATTCACACCTAATCCACAGGCATATCGACCTAATTTGCTCAAAAGCACAAGCTTACCGCATATAAAAATGCCTAATAAGACCAATTCTTGATCATACATGCGCTGTTTGGTCACCCTATCATGTGCGTGATGTAAAAAAACCTGAGTCTCTTCAAAGAAAAGCAATAAGATTTATTTACGGCAGCAAGAGAAGCTAAATGAAGCGTTTTCAGTGTTCTGCGATTCAAGTGAGAAATGGCAAATTTAATTTCAAGAAAATCGTTGTCATGAAACTTACGACCAAAAAAGAACCATTTAAATACACTTATAAAAAGAGATCAAACAACTTATCACAAGTAAAGATATTTCAGTCTTTGGGAGTAACATTCACACCTAATGCACAGGCATATCGACCTAATTTGCTCCAAAGCACAAGCTTACCGCATATAAAATGTCTAATAAGATCAATTCTAGAGCATACATGCCCTGTTTGGTCACCCTATCATGTGAGTGATGTAATAAAAACCTGAGTCTCTTCAAAAAAAGCAATAAGATTTATTTACGGCAGCAAGAGAAACTAAATGAAGCGTTTTCAGTGTTCTGCGATTCAAGTGAGAAATGGCAAATTTAATTTCAAGAAAATCGTTGTCATGACACTTACGACCAAAAACGAACCATTTAAATACACTTATAAAAACAGATCAAACAACTTATCACAAGTAAAGAGATTTCAGTATTTGGGAGTAACATTCACACCTAATCCACAGGCATATCGACCTAATTTGCTCAAAAGCACAAGCTTACCGCATATAAAAATGCCTAATAAGACCAATTCTTGATCATACATGCGCTGTTTGGTCACCCTATCTTGTGCGTGATATAAAAAAACCTGAGTCTCTTCAAAGAAAAGCAATAAGATTTATTTACGGCAGCAAGAGAAGCTAAATGAAGCGTTTTCAGTGTTCTGCGATTCAAGTGAGAAATGGCAAATTTAATTTCAAGAAAATCGTTGTCATGAAACTTACGACCAAAAAAGAACCATTTAAATACACTTATAAAAACAGATCAAACAACTTATCACAAGTAAAGAGATTTCAGTATCTGGGAGTAACATTCACACCTAATCCACAGGCATTTCGACCTAATTTGCTCCAAAGCACAAGCTTACCGCATATAAAAATGCCTAATAAGACCCATTCTTGAGCATACATGCGCTGTTTGGTCACCCTATCATGTGCGTGATGTAAAAAAACCTGAGTCTCTTCAAAGAAAAGCAATAAGATTTATTTACGGCAGGAACAGAAACTAAATGAAGCGTTTTCAGTGTTCTGCGATTCAAGTGAGAAATGGCAAATTTAATTTCAAGAAAATCGTTGTCATGACACTTACGACCAAAAAAAAAACATTTAAATACACTTATAAAAACAGCTCAAACAACTTATCACAAGTAAAGATATTTCAGTCTTTGGGAGTAACATTCACACCTAATGCACAGGCATATCGACCTAATTTCCTCCAAAGCACAAGCTTACCGCATATAAAATGTCTAATAAGATCAATTCTAGAGCATACATGCCCTGTTTGGTCACCCTATCATGTGAGTGATGTAATAAAAACCTGAGTCTCTTCAAAAAAAGCAATAAGATTTATTTACGGCAGCAAGAGAAACTAAATGAAGCGTTTTCAGTGTTCTGCGATTCAAGTGAGAAATGGCAAATTTAATTTCAAGAAAATCGTTGTCATGACATTTACGACCAAAAACGAACCATTTAAATACACTTATAAAAACAGATCAAACAACTTATCACAAGTAAAGAGATTTCAGTATTTGGGAGTAACATTCACACCTAATCCACAGGCATATCGACCTAATTTGCTCAAAAGCACAAGCTTACCGCATATAAAAATGCCTAATAAGACCAATTCTTGATCATACATGCGCTGTTTGGTCACCTTATCATGTGCGTGATGTAAAAAAACCTCAGTCTCTTCAAAGAAAAGCAATAAGATTTATTTACGGCAGCAAGAGAAGCTAAATGAAGCGTTTTCAGTGTTCTGCGATTCAAGTGAGAAATGGCAAATTTAATTTCAAGAAAATCGTTGTCACGAAACTTACGACCAAAAAAGAACCATTTAAATACACTTATAAAAAGAGATCAAACAACTTATCACAAGTAAAGAGATTTCAGTATCTGGGAGTAACATTCACACCTAATCCACAGGCATTTCGACCTAATTTGCTCCAAAGCACAAGCTTACCGCATATAAAAATACCTAATAAGACCAATTCTTGAGCATACATGCGCTGTTTGGTCACCCTATCATGTGCGTAATGTAAAAAAACCTGAGTCTCTTCAAAGAAAAGCAATAAGATTTATTTACGGCAGCAAGAGAAAATAAATGAAGCGTTTTCAGTGTTTTGCGATTCAAGTGAGAAATGGCAAATTTAATTTCAAGAATAGTGTTGTCATGACACTTACGACTAAAAACGAACCATTTAAATACACTTATAAAAACAGATCAAACAACTTATCACAAGTAAAGAGATTTCAGTATCTGGGAGTAACATTCACACCTAATCCACAGGCATATCGACCTAATTTGCTTCAAAGCACAAGCTTACCGCATATAAAAATGCCTAATAAGACCAATTCTTGAGCATACATGCGCTGTTTGGTGGCCCTGTCATGTGCGTGATGTAAAAAAACCTGAGTCTCTTCAAAGAAAAGCAATAAGATTTATTTACGGCAGCAAGAGAAACTAAATGAAGTGTTTTCAGTGTTCTGCGATTGAAGTGAGAAATGGCAAATTTAATTTCAAGAAAATCGCTGTCATGACACTTACGACTAAAAAAGAACCGTTTAAATACACTTGCCGCCGCGGTGGCTCAGCGGTTATGGTGCTCGGCTGCTGACCCGAAAGACGCGGGTTCGATCCCGGCCGCGGCGACTGAAATTTCTTTGGAGGAGAAATTCTAGAGGCCCGTGTACTGTGCGATGTCAGTGCACGTTAAAGAACCCCAGGTGGTCGAAATTTCCGGAGCCCTCCACTACGGCGTCTCTCATAGCCTTAGTCGCTTTGGGACGTTAAACCCCATAAACCAAACCAAACCAAACCAAATACACTTATAAAAACAGATCAAACAACTTATCACAAGTAAAAAGATTTCAGTATCTGGGAGTAACATTCACACCTAATCCACAGGCATATGGACCTAATTTGCTCCAAAGCACAAGCTTACCGCATATAAAAATGCCTAATAAGACCAATTCTTGAGCATACATGCGCTGTTTGGTCGCCCTATCATGTGCGTGATGTAAAAAAACCTGAGTCTCTTCAAAGAAAAGCAATAAGATTTATTTACGGCAGCAAGAGAAACTAAATGAAGTGTTTTCAGTGTTCTGCGATTGAAGTGAGAAATGGCAAATTTAATTTCAAGAAAATCGTTGTCATGAAACTTACGACCAAAAAAGAACCATTTAAATACACTTATAAAAAGAGATCAAACAACTTATCACAAGTAAAGAGATTTCAGTATCTGGGAGTAACATTCACACCTAATCCACAGGCATTTCGACCTAATTTGCTCCTAAGCACAAGCTTACCGCATATAAAAATACCTAATAAGACCAATTCTTGAGCATACATGCGCTGTTTGGTCACCCTATCATGTGCGTAATGTAAAAAAACCTGAGTCTCTTCAAAGAAAAGCAATAAGATTTATTTACGGCAGCAAGAGAAACTAAATGAAGTGTTTTCAGTGTTCTGCGATTGAAGTGAGAAATGGCAAATTTAATTTCAAGAAAATCGTTGTCATGACACTTACGACCAAAAAAAAAACATTTAAATACACTTATAAAAACAGCTCAAACAACTTATCACAAGTAAAGAGATTTCAGTATTTGGGAGTAACATTCACACCTAATCCACAGGCATATCGACCTAATTTGCTCAAAAGCACAAGCTTACCGCATATAAAAATGCCTAATAAGACCAATTCTTGATCATACATGCGCTGTTTGGTCACCCTATCTTGTGCGTGATATAAAAAAAGCTGAGTCTCTTCAAAGAAAAGCAATAAGATTTATTTACGGCAGGAACAGAAACTAAATGAAGCATTTTCAGTGTTCTGCGATTCAAGTGAGAAATGGCAAATTTAATTTCAAGAAAATCGTTGTCATGAAACTTACGACCAAAAAAGAACCATTTAAATACACTTATAAAAAGAGATCAAACAACTTATCACAAGTAAAGATATTTCAGTCTGTGGGAGTAACATTCACACCTAATGCACAGGCATATCGACCTAATTTGCTCCAAAGCACAAGCTTACCGCTATAAAATGTCTAATAAGATCAATTCTAGAGCATACATGCCCTGTTTGGTCACCCTATCATGTGAGTGATGTAATAAAAACCTGAGTCCCTTCAAAAAAAGCAATAAGATTTATTTACGGCAGCAAGAGAAACTAAATGAAGCGTTTTCAGTGTTCTCCGATTCAAGTGAGAAATGGCAAATTTAATTTCAAGAAAATCGTTGTCATGACACTTACAACCAAAAACGAACCATTTAAATACACTTATAAAAACAGATCAAACAACTTATCACAAGTAAAGAGATTTCAGTATTTGGGAGTAACATTCACACCTAATCCACAGGCATATCGACCTAATTTGCTCAAAAGCACAAGCTTACCGCATATAAAAATGCCTAATAAGACCAATTCTTGATCATACATGCGCTGTTTGGTCACCCTATCTTGTGCGTGATATAAAAAAACCTGAGTCTCTTCAAAGAAAAGCAATAAGATTTATTTACGGCAGCAAGAGAAGCTAAATGAAGCGTTTTCAGTGTTCTGCGATTCAAGTGAGAAATGGCAAATTTAATTTCAAGAAAATCGTTGTCATGAAACTTACGACCAAAAAAGAACCATTTAAATACACTTATAAAAAGAGATCAAACAACTTATCACAAGTAAAGAGATTTCAGTATCTGGGAGTAACATTCACACCTAATCCACAGGCATTTCGACCTAATTTGCTTCAAAGCAAAAGCTTACCGCATATAAAAATACCTAATAACACCAATTCTTGAGCATACATGCGCTGTATGGTCACCCTATCATGTGCGTAATGTAAAAAAACCTGAGTCTCTTCAAAGAAAAGCAATAAGATTTATTTACGGCAGCAAGAGAAAATAAATGAAGCGTTTTCAGTGTTTTGCGATTCAAGTGAGAAATGGCAAATTTAATTTCAAGAATAGTGTTGTCATGACACTTACGACTAAAAACGAACCATTTAAATACACTTATAAAAACAGATCAAACAACTTATCACAAGTAAAGAGATTTCAGTATCTGGGAGTAACATTCACACCTAATCCACAGGCATATCGACCTAATTTGCTTCAAAGCACAAGCTTACCGCATATAAAAATGCCTAATAAGACCAATTCTTGAGCATACATGCGCTGTTTGGTGGCCCTATCATGTGCGTGATGTAAAAAAACCTGAGTCTCTTCAAAGAAAAGCAATAAGATTTATTTACGGCAGCAAGAGAAACTAAATGAAGTGTTTTCAGTGTTCTGCGATTGAAGTGAGAAATGGCAATTTTAATTTCAAGAAAATCGCTGTCATGACACTTACGACTAAAAAAGAACCATTTAAATACACTTATAAAAACAGATCAAACAACTTATCACAAGTAAAAAGATTTCAGTATCTGGGAGTAACATTCACACCTAATCCACAGGCATATGGACCTAATTTGCTCCAAAGCACAAGCTTACCGCATATAAAAATGCCTAATAAGACCAATTCTTGAGCATACATGCGCTGTTTGGTCGCCCTATCATGTGCGTGATGTAAAAAAACCTGAGTCTCTTCAAAGAAAAGCAATAAGATTTATTTACGGCAGCAAAAGAAACTAAATGAAGTGTTTTCAGTGTTCTGCGATTGAAGTGCGAAATGGCAAATTTAATTTCAAGAAAATCGTTGTCATGAAACTTACGACCAAAAAAGAACCATTTAAATACACTTATAAAAACAGATGAAGCAACTTATCACAAGTAAAGCGATTTCAGTCTTCACATTCACATCTAATGCACAGGCATATGACCTAATTTGCTCCAAAGCACCAGCTTACCACATAAAAATGCCTAATAAGACAAATTCTTGAGCATACATGCCCTGTTTGGTCACCCTATCATGTGAGTGATGTAAAAAAACCTGAGTCTCTTCAAAAAAAGCAATAAGATTTATTTACGGCAGAGAGAGAAACTAAATAAAGCGTTTTCAGTGTTTTGCGATTCAAGTGAGAAATGGCAAATTTAATTTCAAGAATATCGTTGTCATCACACTTACGACTAAAAACGAACCATTTAAATACACTTATAAAAACAGATCAAACAACTTATCACAAGTAAAGAGATTTCAGTATCTGGGAGTAACATTCACACCTAATCCACAGGCATATCGACCTAATTTGCTCCAAAGCACAAGCTTACCGCATATAAAAATGCCTAATAAGACCAATTCTTGATCATACATGCGCTGTTTGGTCACCCTATCATGTGCGTGATGTAAAAAAACTGAGTCTCTTCAAAGAAAAGCAATAAGACTTATTTACGGCAGCAAGAGAAACTAAATGAAGCGTTTTCAGTGTTCTGCGATTGAAGTTAGAAATGGCAAATTTAATTTCAAGAAAATCGTTGTCTTGAAACTTACGACCAAAAACAACCATTTAAATACACTTATAAAAACAGATCAAACAACTTATCACAAGTAAAAATACTTCAGTATCTGGGAGTAACATTCACACCTAATCCACAGGCATATCGACCTAATTTGCTCCAAAGCACAAGCTTACCGCATATAAAAATGCCTAATAAGACCAATTCTTGAGCATACATCCGCTGTTTGGTCGCCCTATCATGTGCGTGATGTAAAAAAACCTGAGTCTCTTCAAAGAAAAGCAATAAGATTTATTTACGGCAGCAAGAGAAACTAAATGAAGTGTTTTCAGTGTTCTGCGATTGAAGTGAGAAATGGCAAATTTAATTTCAAGAAAATCGCTGTCATGACACTTACGACTAAAAGAGAACCATTTAAATACACTTATAAAAACAGATCAAACAACTTATCACAAGTAAAGAGATTTCAGTATTTGGGAGTAACATTCACACCTAATCCACAGGCATATCGACCTAATTTGCTCAAAAGCACAAGCTTACCGCATATAAAAATGCCTAATAAGACCAATTCTTGATCATACATGCGCTGTTTGGTCACCCTATCATGTGCGTGATGTAAAAAAACCTGAGTCTCTTCAAAGAAAAGCAATAAGATTTATTTACGGCAGCAAGAGAAGCTAAATGAAGCGTTTTCAGTGTTCTGCGATTCAAGTGAGAAATGGCAAATTTAATTTCAAGAAAATCGTTGTCATGAAACTTACGACCAAAAAAGAACCATTTAAATACACTTATAAAAAGAGATCAAACAACTTATCACAAGTAAAGATATTTCAGTCTTTGGGAGTAACATTCACACCTAATGCACAGGCATATCGACCTAATTTGCTCCAAAGCACAAGCTTACCGCATATAAAATGTCTAATAAGATCAATTCTAGAGCATACATGCCCTGTTTGGTCACCCTATCATGTGAGTGATGTAATAAAAACCTGAGTCTCTTCAAAAAAAGCAATAAGATTTATTTACGGCAGCAAGAGAAACTAAATGAAGCGTTTTCAGTGTTCTGCGATTCAAGTGAGAAATGGCAAATTTAATTTCAAGAAAATCGTTGTCATGACACTTACGACCAAAAACGAACCATTTAAATACACTTATAAAAACAGATCAAACAACTTATCACAAGTAAAGAGATTTCAGTATTTGGGAGTAACATTCACACCTAATCCACAGGCATATCGACCTAATTTGCTCCAAAGCACAAGCTTACCGCATATAAAAATACCTAATAAGACCAATTCTTGAGCATACATGCGCTGTTTGGTCACCCTATCATGTGCGTAATGTAAAAAACCTGAGTCTCTTCAAAGAAAAGCAATAAGATTTATTTACGGCAGCAAGAGAAAATAAATGAAGCGTTTTCAGTGTTCTGCTATTGAAGTGAGAAATGGCAAAGTTAATTTCAAGAAAATCGTTGTCATGACACTTACGACCAAAAAAGAACCATTTAAATACACTTATAAAAACAGATGAAACAACTTATCACAAGTAAAGCGATTTCAGTCTTCACATTCACATCTAATGCACAGGCATATGACCTAATTTGCTCCAAAGCACCAGCTTACCACGTATAAAAATGCCTAATAAGACAAATTCTTGAGCATACATGCCCTGTTTGGTCACCCTATTATGTGAGTGATGTAAAAAAACCTGAGTCTCTTCAAAAAAAAGCAATAAGATTTATTTACGGCAGCAAGAGAAACTAAATGAAGCGTTTTCAGTGTTTTGCGATTCAAGTGAGAAATGGCAAATTTAATTTCAAGAATAGTGTTGTCATGACACTTACGACTAAAAACGAACCATTTAAATACACTTATAAAAACAGATCAAACAACTTATCACAAGTAAAGAGATTTCAGTATCTGGGAGTAACATTCACACCTAATCCACAGGCATATCGACCTAATTTGCTCCAAAGCACAAGCTTACCGCATATAAAAATGCCTAATAAGACCAATTCTTGAGCATACATGCGCTGTTTGGTCGCCCTATCATGTGCGTGATGTAAAAAAACCTGAGCCTCTTCAAAGAAAAGCAATAACATTTATTTACGGCAGCAAGAGAAACTAAATGAAGTGTTTTCAGTGTTCTGCGATTGAAGTGAGAAATGGCAAATTTAATTTCAAGAAAATCGCTGTCATGACACTTACGACTAAAAAAGAACCATTTAAATACACTTATAAAAACAGATCAAACAACTTATCACAAGTAAAGAGATTTCAGTATCTGGGAGTAACATTCACACCTAATCCACAGGCATATCGACCTAATTTGCTCCAAAGCACAAGCTTACCGCATATAAAAATGCCTAATAAGACCAATTCTTGATCATACATGCGCTGGTTGGTCACCCTATCATGTGCGTGATGTAAAAAAACTGAGTCTCTTCAAAGAAAAGCAATAAGACTTATTTACGGCAGCAAGAGAAACTAAATGAAGCGTTTTCAGTGTTCTGCGATTGAAGTGAGAAATGGCAAATTTAATTTCAAGAAAATCGTTGTCATGAAACTTACGACCAAAAACAACCATTTAAATACACTTATAAAAACAGATCAAACAACTTATCACAAGTAAAAATATTTCAGTATCTGGGAGTAACATTCACACCTAATCCACAGGCATATCGACCTAATTTGCTCCAAAGCACAAGCTTACCGCATATAAAAATGCCTAATAAGACCAATTCTTGAGCAAACATGCGCTGTTTGGTCGCCCTATCATGTGCGTGATGTAAAAAAACCTGAGTCTCTTCAAAGAAAAGCAATAAGATTTATTTACGGCAGCAAGAGAAACTAAATGAAGTGTTTTCAGTGTTCTGCGATTGAAGTGAGAAATGGCAAATTTAATTTCAAGAAAATCGCTGTCATGACACTTACGACTAAAAAAGAACCATTTAAATACACTTATAAAAACAGATCAAACAACTTATCACAAGTAAAGAGATTTCAGTATCTGGGAGTAACATTCACACCTAATCCACAGGCATTTCGACCTAATTTGCTCCAAAGCACAAGCTTACCGCATATAAAAATGCCTAATAAGACCCATTCTTGAGCATACATGCGCTGTTTGGTCACCCTATCATGTGAGTGATGTAATAAAAACCTGAGTCTCTTCAAAAAAAGCAATAAGATTTATTTACGGCAGCAAGAGAAACTAAATGAAGCGTTTTCAGTGTTCTGCGATTCGAGTGAGAAATGGCAAATTTAATTTCAAGAAAATCGTTGTCCAGACACTTACGACCAAAAACGAACCATTTAAATACACTTATAAAAACAGATCAAACAACTTATCACAAGTAAAGAGATTTCAGTATTTGGGAGTAACATTCACACCTAACCCACAGGCATATTCGACCTAATTTGCTCAAAAGCACAAGCTTACCGCATATAAAAATGCCTAATAAGACCAATTCTTGATCATACATGCGCTGTTTGGTCACCCTATCATGTGCGTGATGTAAAAAAAACCTGAGTCTCTTCAAAGAAAAGCAATAAGATTTATTTACGGCAGCAAGAGAAGCTAAATGAAGCGTTTTCAGTGTTCTGCGATTCAAGTGAGAAATGACAAATTTAATTTCAAGAAAATCGTTGTCATGAAACTTACGACCAAAAAAGAACCATTTAAATACACTTATAAAAAGAGATCAAACAACTTATCACAAGTAAAGAGATTTCAGTATCTGGGAGTAACATTCACACCTAATCCACAGGCATTTCGACCTAATTTGCTCCAAAGCACAAGCTTACCGCATATAAAAATACCTAATAAGACCAATTCTTGAGCATACATGCGCTGTTTGGTCACCCTATCATGTGCGTAATGTAAAAAAACCTGAGTCTCTTCAAAGAAAAGCAATAAGATTTATTTACGGCAGCAACAGAAACTAAATGAAGCGTTTTCAGTGTTTTGCGATTCAAGTGAGAAATGGCAAATTTAATTTCAAGAATAGTGTTGTCATGACACTTACGACTAAAAACGAACCATTTAAATACACTTATAAAAACAGATCAAACAACTTATCACAAGTAAAGAGATTTCAGTATCTGGGAGTAACATTCACACCTAATCTACAGGCATATCGACCTAATTTGCTCCAAAGCACAAGCTTACCGCATATAAAAATGCCTAATAAGACCAATTCTTGAGCATACATGCGCTGTTTGGTCGCCCTATCATGTGCGTGATGTAAAAAAACCTGAGTCTCTTCAAAGAAAAGCAATAAGATTTATTTACGGCAGCAAGAGAAACTAAATGAAGTGTTTTCAGTGTTCTGCGATTGAAGTGAGAAATGGCAAATTTAATTTCAAGAAAATCGCTGTCATGACACTTACGACTAAAAAAGAACCATTTAAATACACTTATAAAAACAGATCAAACAACTTATCACAAGTAAAGAGATTTCAGTATCTGGGAGTAACATTCACACCTAATCCACAGGCATATCGACCTAATTTGCTCCAAAGCACAAGCTTACCGCATATAAAAATGCCTAATAAGACCAATTCTTGATCATACATGCGCTGTTTGGTCACCCTATCATGTGCGTGATGTAAAAAAACTGAGTCTCTTCAAAGAAAAGCAATAAGACTTATTTACGGCAGCAAGAGAAACTAAATGAAGCGTTTTCAGTGTTCTGCGATTGAAGTGAGAAATGGCAAATTTAATTTCAAGAAAATCGTTGTTATGAAACTTACGACCAAAAACAACCATTTAAATACACTTATAAAAACAGATCAAACAACTTATCACAAGTAAAAATATTTCAGTATCTGGGAGTAACATTCACACCTAATCCACAGGCATATCGACCTAATTTGCTCCAAAGCACAAGCTTACCGCATATAAAAATGCCTAATAAGACCAATTCTTGAGCATACATGCGCTGTTTGGTCGCCCTATCATGTGCGTGATGTAAAAAAACCTGAGTCTCTTCAAAGAAAAGCAATAAGATTTATTTACGGCAGCAAGAGAAACTAAATGAAGTGTTTTCAGTGTTCTGCGATTGAAGTGAGAAATGGCAAATTTAATTTCAAGAAAATCGCTGTCATGACACTTACGACTAAAAAAGAACCATTTAAATACACTTATAAAAACAGATCAAACAACTTATCACAAGTAAAGAGATTTCAGTATCTGGGAGTAACATTCACACCTAATCCACAGGCATTTCGACCTAATTTGCTCCAAAGCACAAGCTTACCGCATATAAAAATGCCTAATAAGACCCATTCTTGAGCATACATGCGCTGTTTGGTCACCCTATCATGTGCGTGATGTAAAAAAACCTGAGTCTCTTCAAAGAAAAGCAATAAGATTTATTTACGGCAGGAACAGAAACTAAATGAAGCGTTTTCAGTGTTCTGCGATTCAAGTGAGAAATGGCAAATTTAATTTCAAGAAAATCGTTGTCATGACACTTACGACCAAAAAAAACCATTTAAATACACTTATAAAAACAGCTCAAACAACTTATCACAAGTAAAGAGATTTCAGTCTTTGGGAGTAACATTCACACCTAATGCACAGGCATATCGACCTAATTTGCTCCAAAGCCCCGCATATAAAATGTCTAATAAGATCAATTCTAGAGCATACATGCCCTGTTTGGTCACCCTATCATGTGAGTGATGTAATAAAAACCTGAGTCTCTTCAAAAAAAGCAATAAGATTTATTTACGGCAGCAAGAGAAACTAAATGAAGCGTTTTCAGTGTTCTGCGATTCAAGTGAGAAATGGCAAATTTAATTTCAAGAAAATCGTTGTCATGACACTTACGACCAAAAACGAACCACTTAAATACACTTATAAAAACAGATCAAACAACTTATCACAAGTAAAGAGATTTCAGTATTTGGGAGTAACATTCACACCTAATCCACAGGCATATCGACCTAATTTGTTCAAAAGCACAAGCTTACCGCATATAAAAATGCCTAATAAGACCAATTCTTGATTATACATGCGCTGTTTGGTCACCCTATCATGTGCGTGATGTAAAAAAACCTGAGTCTCTTCAAATAAAAGCAATAAGATTTATTTACGGCAGCAAGAGAAGCTAAATGAAGCGTTTTCAGTGTTCTGCGATTCAAGTGAGAAATGGCAAATTTAATTTCAAGAAAATCGTTGTCATGAAACTTACGACCAAAAAAGAACCATTTAAATACACTTATAAAAAGAGATCAAACAACTTATCACAAGTAAAGAGATTTCAGTATCTGGGAGTAACATTCACACCTAATCCACAGGCATTTCGACCTAATTTGCTCCAAAGCACAAGCTTACCGCATATAAAAATGCCTAATAAGACCAATTCTTGAGCATACATGCGCTGTTTGGTCACCCTATCATGTGCGTAATGTAAAAAAACCTGAGTCTCTTCAAAGAAAAGCAATAAGATTTATTTACGGCAGCAAGAGAAAATAAATGAAGCGTTTTCAGTGTTCTGCTATTGAAGTGAGAAATGGCAAAGTTAATTTCAAGAAAATCGTTGTCATGACACTTACGACCAAAAAAGAACCATTTAAATACACTTATAAAAACAGATGAAACAACTTATCACAAGTAAAGCGATTTCAGTCTTCACATTCACATCTAATGCACAGGCATATGACCTAATTTGCTCCAAAGCACCAGCTTACCACATATAAAAATGCCTAATAAGACCAATTCTTGAGCATACATGCCCTGTTTGGTCAACCTATCATGTGAGTGATGTAAAAAAACCTGAGTCTCTTCAAAAAAAGCAATAAGATTTATTTACGGCAGCAAGAGAAACTAAATGAAGCGTTTTCAGTGTTCTGCGATTCAAGTGAGAAATGGCAAATTTAATTTCAAGAAAATCGTTGTCATGACACTTACGACCAAAAACGAACCACTTAAATACACTTATAAAAACAGATCAAACAACTTATCACAAGTAAAGAGATTTCAGTATTTGGGAGTAACATTCACACCTAATCCACAGGCATATCGACCTAATTTGTTCAAAAGCACAAGCTTACCGCATATAAAAATGCCTAATAAGACCAATTCTTGATTATACATGCGCTGTTTGGTCACCCTATCATGTGCGTGATGTAAAAAAACCTGAGTCTCTTCAAAGAAAAGCAATAAGATTTATTTACGGCAGCAAGAGAAGCTAAATGAAGCGTTTTCAGTGTTCTGCGATTCAAGTGAGAAATGGCAAATTTAATTTCAAGAAAATCGTTGTCATGAAACTTACGACCAAAAAAGAACCATTTAAATACACTTATAAAAAGAGATCAAACAACTTATCACAAGTAAAGAGATTTCAGTATCTGGGAGTAACATTCACACCTAATCCACAGGCATTTCGACCTAATTTGCTCCAAAGCACAAGCTTACCGCATATAAAAATGCCTAATAAGACCAATTCTTGAGCATACATGCGCTGTTTGGTCACCCTATCATGTGCGTAATGTAAAAAAACCTGAGTCTCTTCAAAGAAAAGCAATAAGATTTATTTACGGCAGCAAGAGAAAATAAATGAAGCGTTTTCAGTGTTCTGCTATTGAAGTGAGAAATGGCAAAGTTAATTTCAAGAAAATCGTTGTCATGACACTTACGACCAAAAAAGAACCATTTAAATACACTTATAAAAACAGATGAAACAACTTATCACAAGTAAAGCGATTTCAGTCTTCACATTCACATCTAATGCACAGGCATATGACCTAATTTGCTCCAAAGCACCAGCTTACCACATATAAAAATGCCTAATAAGACCAATTCTTGAGCATACATGCCCTGTTTGGTCAACCTATCATGTGAGTGATGTAAAAAAACCTGAGTCTCTTCAAAAAAAGCAATAAGATTTATTTACGGCAGCAAGAGAAACTAAATGAAGCGTTTTCAGTGTTCTGCGATTCAAGTGAGAAATGGCAAATTTAATTTCAAGAAAATCGTTGTCATGAAACTTACGACCAAAAAAGAACCATTTAAATACACTTATAAAAAGAGATCAAACAACTTATCACAAGTAAAGAGATTTCAGTATCTGGGAGTAACATTCACACCTAATCCACAGGCATTTCGACCTAATTTGCTCCAAAGCACAAGCTTACCGCATATAAAAATACCTAATAAGACCAATTCTTGAGCATACATGCGCTGTTTGGTCACCCTATCATCTGCGTAATGTAAAAAAACCTGAGTCTCTTCAAAGAAAAGCAATAAGATTTATTTACGGCAGCAACAGAAACTAAATGAAGCGTTTTCAGTGTTTTGCGATTCAAGTGAGAAATGGCAAATTTAATTTCAAGAATAGTGTTGTCATGACACTTACGACTAAAAACGAACCATTTAAATACACTTATAAAAACAGATCAAACAACTTATCACAAGTAAAGAGATTTCAGTATCTGGGAGTAACATTCACACCTAATCCACAGGCATATCGACCTAATTTGCTCCAAAGCACAAGCTTACCGCATATAAAAATGCCTAATAAGACCAATTCTTGAGCATACATGCGCTGTTTGGTCGCCCTATCATGTGCGTGATGTAAAAAAACCTGAGTCTCTTCAAAGAAAAGCAATAAGATTTATTTACGGCAGCAAGAGAAACTAAATGAAGTGTTTTCAGTGTTCTGCGATTGAAGTGAGAAATGGCAAATTTAATTTCAAGAAAATCGCTGTCATGACACTTACGACTAAAAAAGAACCATTTAAATACACTTATAAAAACAGATCAAACAACTTATCACAAGTAAAGAGATTTCAGTATCTGGGAGTAACATTCACACCTAATCCACAGGCATATCGACCTAATTTGCTCCAAAGCACAAGCTTACCGCATATAAAAATGCCTAATAAGACCAATTCTTGATCATACATGCGCTGTTTGGTCACCCTATCATGTGCGTGATGTAAAAAAACTGAGTCTCTTCAAAGAAAAGCAATAAGACTTATTTACGGCAGCAAGAGAAACTAAATGAAGCGTTTTCAGTGTTCTGCGATTGAAGTGAGAAATGGCAAATTTAATTTCAAGAAAATCGTTGTTATGAAACTTACGACCAAAAACAACCATTTAAATACACTTATAAAAACAGATCAAACAACTTATCACAAGTAAAAATATTTCAGTATCTGGGAGTAACATTCACACCTAATCCACAGGCATATCGACCTAATTTGCTCCAAAGCACAAGCTTACCGCATATAAAAATGCCTAATAAGACCAATTCTTGAGCATACATGCGCTGTTTGGTCGCCCTATCATGTGCGTGATGTAAAAAAACCTGAGTCTCTTCAAAGAAAAGCAATAAGATTTATTTACGGCAGCAAGAGAAACTAAATGAAGTGTTTTCAGTGTTCTGCGATTGAAGTGAGAAATGGCAAATTTAATTTCAAGAAAATCGCTGTCATGACACTTACGACTAAAAAAGAACCATTTAAATACACTTATAAAAACAGATCAAACAACTTATCACAAGTAAAGAGATTTCAGTATCTGGGAGTAACATTCACACCTAATCCACAGGCATTTCGACCTAATTTGCTCCAAAGCACAAGCTTACCGCATATAAAAATGCCTAATAAGACCCATTCTTGAGCATACATGCGCTGTTTGGTCACCCTATCATGTGCGTGATGTAAAAAAACCTGAGTCTCTTCAAAGAAAAGCAATAAGATTTATTTACGGCAGGAACAGAAACTAAATGAAGCGTTTTCAGTGTTCTGCGATTCAAGTGAGAAATGGCAAATTTAATTTCAAGAAAATCGTTGTCATGACACTTACGACCAAAAAAAACCATTTAAATACACTTATAAAAACAGCTCAAACAACTTATCACAAGTAAAGAGATTTCAGTCTTTGGGAGTAACATTCACACCTAATGCACAGGCATATCGACCTAATTTGCTCCAAAGCACAAGATTACCGCATATAAAATGTCTAATAAGATCAATTCTAGAGCATACATGCCCTGTTTGGTCACCCTATCATGTGAGTGATGTAATAAAAACCTGAGTCTCTTCAAAAAAAGCAATAAGATTTATTTACGGCAGCAAGAGAAACTAAATGAAGCGTTTTCAGTGTTCTGCGATTCAAGTGAGAAATGGCAAATTTAATTTCAAGAAAATCGTTGTCATGACACTTACGACCAAAAACGAACCACTTAAATACACTTATAAAAACAGATCAAACAACTTATCACAAGTAAAGAGATTTCAGTATTTGGGAGTAACATTCACACCTAATCCACAGGCATATCGACCTAATTTGTTCAAAAGCACAAGCTTACCGCATATAAAAATGCCTAATAAGACCAATTCTTGATTATACATGCGCTGTTTGGTCACCCTATCATGTGCGTGATGTAAAAAAACCTGAGTCTCTTCAAAGAAAAGCAATAAGATTTATTTACGGCAGCAAGAGAAGCTAAATGAAGCGTTTTCAGTGTTCTGCGATTCAAGTGAGAAATGGCAAATTTAATTTCAAGAAAATCGTTGTCATGAAACTTACGACCAAAAAAGAACCATTTAAATACACTTATAAAAAGAGATCAAACAACTTATCACAAGTAAAGAGATTTCAGTATCTGGGAGTAACATTCACACCTAATCCACAGGCATTTCGACCTAATTTGCTCCAAAGCACAAGCTTACCGCATATAAAAATGCCTAATAAGACCAATTCTTGAGCATACATGCGCTGTTTGGTCACCCTATCATGTGCGTAATGTAAAAAAACCTGAGTCTCTTCAAAGAAAAGCAATAAGATTTATTTACGGCAGCAAGAGAAAATAAATGAAGCGTTTTCAGTGTTCTGCTATTGAAGTGAGAAATGGCAAAGTTAATTTCAAGAAAATCGTTGTCATGACACTTACGACCAAAAAAGAACCATTTAAATACACTTATAAAAACAGATGAAACAACTTATCACAAGTAAAGCGATTTCAGTCTTCACATTCACATCTAATGCACAGGCATATGACCTAATTTGCTCCAAAGCACCAGCTTACCACATATAAAAATGCCTAATAAGACCAATTCTTGAGCATACATGCCCTGTTTGGTCAACCTATCATGTGAGTGATGTAAAAAAACCTGAGTCTCTTCAAAAAAAGCAATAAGATTTATTTACGGCAGCAAGAGAAACTAAATGAAGCGTTTTCAGTGTTCTGCGATTCAAGTGAGAAATGGCAAATTTAATTTCAAGAAAATCGTTGTCATGACACTTACGACCAAAAACGAACCACTTAAATACACTTATAAAAACAGATCAAACAACTTATCACAAGTAAAGAGATTTCAGTATTTGGGAGTAACATTCACACCTAATCCACAGGCATATCGACCTAATTTGTTCAAAAGCACAAGCTTACCGCATATAAAAATGCCTAATAAGACCAATTCTTGATTATACATGCGCTGTTTGGTCACCCTATCATGTGCGTGATGTAAAAAAACCTGAGTCTCTTCAAAGAAAAGCAATAAGATTTATTTACGGCAGCAAGAGAAGCTAAATGAAGCGTTTTCAGTGTTCTGCGATTCAAGTGAGAAATGGCAAATTTAATTTCAAGAAAATCGTTGTCATGAAACTTACGACCAAAAAAGAACCATTTAAATACACTTATAAAAAGAGATCAAACAACTTATCACAAGTAAAGAGATTTCAGTATCTGGGAGTAACATTCACACCTAATCCACAGGCATTTCGACCTAATTTGCTCCAAAGCACAAGCTTACCGCATATAAAAATGCCTAATAAGACCAATTCTTGAGCATACATGCGCTGTTTGGTCACCCTATCATGTGCGTAATGTAAAAAAACCTGAGTCTCTTCAAAGAAAAGCAATAAGATTTATTTACGGCAGCAAGAGAAAATAAATGAAGCGTTTTCAGTGTTCTGCTATTGAAGTGAGAAATGGCAAAGTTAATTTCAAGAAAATCGTTGTCATGACACTTACGACCAAAAAAGAACCATTTAAATACACTTATAAAAACAGATGAAACAACTTATCACAAGTAAAGCGATTTCAGTCTTCACATTCACATCTAATGCACAGGCATATGACCTAATTTGCTCCAAAGCACCAGCTTACCACATATAAAAATGCCTAATAAGACCAATTCTTGAGCATACATGCCCTGTTTGGTCAACCTATCATGTGAGTGATGTAAAAAAACCTGAGTCTCTTCAAAAAAAGCAATAAGATTTATTTACGGCAGCAAGAGAAACTAAATGAAGCGTTTTCAGTGTTTTGCGATTCAAGTGAGAAATGGCAAATTTAATTTCAAGAATAGTGTTGTCATGACACTTACGACTAAAAACGAACCATTTAAATACACTTATAAAAACAGATCAAACAACTTATCACAAGTAAAGAGATTTCAGTATCTGGGAGTAACATTCACACCTAATCCACAGGCATATCGACCTAATTTGCTCCAAAGCACAAGCTTACCGCATATAAAAATGCCTAATAAGACCAATTCTTGAGCATACATGCGCTGTTTGGTCGCCCTATCATGTGCGTGATGTAAAAAAACCTGAGTCTCTTCAATGAAAAGCAATAAGATTTATTTACGGCAGCAAGAGAAACTAAATGAAGTGTTTTCAGTGTTCTGCGATTGAAGTGAGAAATGGCAAATTTAATTTCAAGAAAATCGCTGTCATGACACTTACGACTAAAAAAGAACCATTTAAATACACTTATAAAAACAGATCAAACAACTTATCACAAGTAAGGAGATTTCAGTATCTGGGAGTAACATTCACACCTAATCCACAGGCATATCGACCTAATTTGCTCCAAAGCACAAGCTTACCGCATATAAAAATGCCTAATAAGACCAATTCTTGATCATACATGCGCTGTTTGGTCACCCTATCATGTGCGTGATGTAAAAAAACTGAGTCTCTTCAAAGAAAAGCAATAAGACTTATTTACGGCAGCAAGAGAAACTAAATGAAGCGTTTTCAGTGTTCTGCGATTGAAGTGAGAAATGGCAAATTTAATTTCAAGAAAATCGTTGTCATGAAACTTACGACCAAAAACAACCATTTAAATACACTTATAAAAACAGATCAAACAACTTATCACAAGTAAAAATATTTCAGTATCTGGGAGTAACATTCACACCTAATCCACAGGCATATCGACCTAATTTGCTCCAAAGCACAAGCTTACCGCATATAAAAATGCCTAATAAGACCAATTCTTGAGCATACATGCGCTGTTTGGTCGCCCTATCATGTGCGTGATGTAAAAAAACCTGAGTCTCTTCAAAGAAAAGCAATAAGATTTATTTACGGCAGCAAGAGAAACTAAATGAAGTGTTTTCAGTGTTCTGCGATTGAAGTGAGAAATGGCAAATTTAATTTCAAGAAAATCGCTGTCATGACACTTACGACTAAAAAAGAACCATTTAAATACATTTATAAAAACAGATGAAACAACTTATCACAAGTAAAGCGATTTCAGTCTTCACATTCACATCTAATGCACAGGCATATGACCTAATTTGCTCCAAAGCACCAGCTTACCACATATAAAAATGCCTAATAAGACCAATTCTTGAGCATACATGCCCTGTTTGGTCACCCTATCATGTGAGTGATGTAAAAAAACCTGAGTCTCTTCAAAAAAAGCAATAAGATTTATTTACGGCAGCAAGAGAAAATAAATGAAGCGTTTTCAGTGTTCTGCTATTGAAGTGAGAAATGGCACAGTTAATTTCAAGAAAAGCGCTGTCATGACACTTACGACCAAAAAAGAACCATTTAAATACACTTATAAAAACAGATGAAACAACTTATCACAAGTAAAGCGATTTCAGTCTTCACATTCACATCTAATGCACAGGCATATGACCTAATTTGCTCCAAAGCACCAGCTTACCACATATAAAAATGCCTAATAAGACCAATTCTTGAGCATACATGCCCTGTTTGGTCACCCTATCATGTGAGTGATGTAAAAAAACCTGAGTCTCTTCAAAAAAAGCAATAAGATTTATTTACGGCAGCAGGAGAAGCTAAATGAAGCGTTTTCAGTGTTCTGCGATTCAAGTGAGAAATGGCAAATTTAATTTCAAGAAAATCGTTGTCATAAAACTTACGACCAAAAAAGAACCATTTAAATACTTTTATAAAAAGAGATCAAACAACTTATCACAAGTAAAGAGATTTCAGTATCTGGGAGTAACATTCACACCTAATCCACAGGCATATCGACCTAATTTGCTCCAAAGCACAAGATTACCGCATATAAAATGTCTAATAAGATCAATTCTAGAGCATACATGCCCTGTTTGGTCACCCTATCATGTGAGTGATGTAATAAAAACCTGAGTCTCTTCAAAAAAGCAATAAGATTTATTTACGGCAGCAAGAGAAACTAAATGAAGCGTTTTCAGTGTTCTGCGATTCAAGTGAGAAATGGCAAATTTAATTTCAAGAAAATCGTTGTCATGATACTTACGACCAAAAACGAACCACTTAAATACACTTATAAAAACAGATCAAACAACTTATCACAAGTAAAGAGATTTCAGTATTTGGGAGTAACATTCACACCTAATCCACAGGCATATGACCTAATTTGCTCAAAAGCACAAGCTTACCGCATATAAAAATGCCTAATAAGACCAATTCTTGATCATACATGCGCTGTTTGGTCACCCTATCATGTGCGTGATGTAAAAAAACCTGAGTCTCTTCAAAGAAAAGCAATAAGATTTATTTACGGCAGCAAGAGAAGCTAAATGAAGCGTTTTCAGTGTTCTGCGATTCAAGTGAGAAATGGCAAATTTAATTTCAAGAAAATCGTTGTCATGAAACTTACGACCAAAAAAGAACCATTTAAATACACTTATAAAAAGAGATCAAACAACTTATCACAAGTAAAGAGATTTCAGTATCTGGGAGTAACATTCACACCTAATCCACAGGCATTTCGACCTAATTTGCTCCAAAGCACAAGCTTACCGCATATAAAAATGCCTAATAAGACCAATTCTTGAGCATACATGCGCTGTTTGGTCACCCTATCATGTGCGTAATGTAAAAAAACCTGAGTCTCTTCAAAGAAAAGCAATAAGATTTATTTACGGCAGCAAGAGAAAATAAATGAAGCGTTTTCAGTGTTCTGCTATTGAAGTGAGAAATGGCAAAGTTAATTTCAAGAAAATCGTTGTCATGACACTTACGACCAAAAAAGAACCATTTAAATACACTTATAAAAACAGATGAAACAACTTATCACAAGTAAAGCGATTTCAGTCTTCACATTCACATCTAATGCACAGGCATATGACCTAATTTGCTCCAAAGCACCAGCTTACCACATATAAAAATTCCTAATAAGACCAATTCTTGAGCATACATGCCCTGTTTGGTCACCCTATCATGTGAGTGATGTAAAAAAACCTGAGTCTCTTCAAAAAAAGCAATAAGATTTATTTACGGCAGCAAGAGAAACTAAATGAAGCGTTTTCAGTGTTTTGCGATTCAAGTGAGAAATGGCAAATTTAATTTCAAGAATAGTGTTGTCATGACACTTACGACTAAAAACGAACCATTTAAATACACTTATAAAAACAGATCAAACAACTTATCACAAGTAAAGAGATTTCAGTATCTGGGAGTAACATTCACACCTAATCCACAGGCATATCGACCTAATTTGCTCCAAAGCACAAGCTTACCGCATATAAAAATGCCTAATAAGACCAATTCTTGAGCATACATGCGCTGTTTGGTCGCCCTATCATGTGCGTGATGTAAAAAAACCTGAGTCTCTTCAATGAAAAGCAATAAGATTTATTTACGGCAGCAAGAGAAACTAAATGAAGTGTTTTCAGTGTTCTGCGATTGAAGTGAGAAATGGCAAATTTAATTTCAAGAAAATCGCTGTCATGACACTTACGACTAAAAAAGAACCATTTAAATACACTTATAAAAACAGATCAAACAACTTATCACAAGTAAAGAGATTTCAGTATCTGGGAGTAACATTCACACCTAATCCACAGGCATATCGACCTAATTTGCTCCAAAGCACAAGCTTACCGCATATAAAAATGCCTAATAAGACCAATTCTTGATCATACATGCTCTGTTTGGTCACCCTATCATGTGCGTGATGTAAAAAAACTGAGTCTCTTCAAAGAAAAGCAATAAGACTTATTTACGGCAGCAAGAGAAACTAAATGAAGCGTTTTCAGTGTTCTGCGATTGAAGTGAGAAATGGCAAATTTAATTTCAAGAAAATCGTTGTCATGAAACTTACGACCAAAAACAACCATTTAAATACACTTATAAAAACAGATCAAACAACTTATCACAAGTAAAAATATTTCAGTATCTGGGAGTAACATTCACACCTAATCCACAGGCATATCGACCTAATTTGCTCCAAAGCACAAGCTTACCGCATATAAAAATGCCTAATAAGACCAATTCCTGAGCATACATTCGCTGTTTGGTCGCCCTATCATGTGCGTGATGTAAAAAAACCTGAGTCTCTTCAAAGAAAAGCAATAAGATTTATTTACGGCAGCAAGAGAAACTAAATGAAGTGTTTTCAGTGTTCTGCGATTGAAGTGAGAAATGGCAAATTTAATTTCAAGAAAATCGCTGTCATGACACTTACGACTAAAAAAGAACCATTTAAATACACTTATAAAAACAGATCAAACAACTTATCACAAGTAAAGAGATTTCAGTCTTTGGGAGTAAGATTCACATATAATGCACAGGCATATCGACCTAATTTGCTCCAAAGCACAAGCTTACCGCATATAAAATGTCTAATAAGATCAATTCTAGAGCATACATGCCCTGTTTGGTCACCCTATCATGTGAGTGATGTAATAAAAACCTGAGTCTCTTCAAAAAAAGCAATAAGATTTATTTACGGCAGCAAGAGAAACTAAATGAAGCGTTTTCAGTGTTCTGCGATTCAAGTGAGAAATGGCAAATTTAATTTCAAGAAAATCGTTGTCATGATACTGACGACCAAAAACGAACCATTTAAATACACTTATAAAAACAGATCAAACAACTTATCACAAGTAAAGAGATTTCAGTATTTGGGAGTAACATTCACACCTAATCCACAGGCATATCGACCTAATTTGCTCAAAAGCACAAGCTTACCGCATATAAAAATACCTAATAAGACCAATTCTTGAGCATACATGCGCTGTTTGGTCACCCTATCATGTGCGTAATGTAAAAAAACCTGAGTCTCTTCAAAGAAAAGCAATAAGATTTATTTACGGCAGCAAGAGAAAATAAATGAAGCGTTTTCAGTGTTCTGCGATTGAAGTGAGAAATGGCAAATTTAATTTCAAGAAAATCGTTGTCATAACACTTACGACCAAAAAAGAACCATTTAAATACACTTATAAAAACAGATGAAACAACTTATCACAAGTAAAGCGATTTCAGTCTTCACATTCACATCTAATGCACAGGCATATGACCTAATTTGCTCCAAAGCACCAGCTTACCACATATAAAAATGCCTAATAAGACCAATTCTTGAGCATACATGCCCTGTTTGGTCACCCTATCATGTGAGTGATGTAAAAAAACCTGAGTCTCTTCAAAAAAAGCAATAAGATTTATTTACGGCAGCAAGAGAAAATAAATGAAGCGTTTTCAGTGTTCTGCTATTGAAGTGAGAAATGGCAAAGTTAATTTCAAGAAAAGCGTTGTCATGACACTTACGACCAAAAAAGAACCATTTAAATACACTTATAAAAACAGATGAAACAACTTATCACAAGTAAAGCGATTTCAGTCTTCACATTCACATCTAATGCACAGGCATATGACCTAATTTGCTCCAAAGCACCAGCTTACCACATATAAAAATTCCTAATAAGACCAATTCTTGAGCATACATGCCCTGTTTGGTCACCCTATCATGTGAGTGATGTAAAAAAACCTGAGTCTCTTCAAAAAAAGCAATAAGATTTATTTACGGCAGCAAGAGAAACTAAATGAAGCGTTTTCAGTGTTTTGCGATTCAAGTGAGAAATGGCAAATTTAATTTCAAGAATAGTGTTGTCATGACACTTACGACTAAAAACGAACCATTTAAATACACTTATAAAAACAGATCAAACAACTTATCACAAGTAAAGAGATTTCAGTATCTGGGAGTAACATTCACACCTAATCCACAGGCATATCGACCTAATTTGCTCCAAAGCACAAGCTTACCGCATATAAAAATGCCTAATAAGACCAATTCTTGAGCATACATGCGCTGTTTGGTCGCCCTATCATGTGCGTGATGTAAAAAAACCTGAGTCTCTTCAATGAAAAGCAATAAGATTTATTTACGGCAGCAAGAGAAACTAAATGAAGTGTTTTCAGTGTTCTGCGATTGAAGTGAGAAATGGCAAATTTAATTTCAAGAAAATCGCTGTCATGACACTTACGACTAAAAAAGAACCATTTAAATACACTTATAAAAACAGATCAAACAACTTATCACAAGTAAAGAGATTTCAGTATCTGGGAGTAACATTCACACCTAATCCACAGGCATATCGACCTAATTTGCTCCAAAGCACAAGCTTACCGCATATAAAAATGCCTAATAAGACCAATTCTTGATCATACATGCGCTGTTTGGTCACCGTATCATGTGCGTGATGTAAAAAAACTGAGTCTCTTCAAAGAAAAGCAATAAGACTTATTTACGGCAGCAAGAGAAACTAAATGAAGCGTTTTCAGTGTTCTGCGATTGAAGTGAGAAATGGCAAATTTATTTTCAAGAAAATCGTTGTCATGAAACTTACGACCAAACACAACCATTTAAATACACTTATAAAAACAGATCAAACAACTTATCACAAGTAAAAATATTTCAGTATCTGGAAGTAACATTCACACCTAATCCACAGGCATATCGACCTAATTTGCTCCAAAGCACAAGCTTACCGCATATAAAAATGCCTAATAAGACCAATTCTTGAGCATACATGCCCTGTTTGGTCACCCTATCATGTGAGTGATGTAATAAAAACCTGAGTCTCTTCAAAAAAAGCAATAAGATTTATTTACGGCAGCAAGAGAAACTAAATGAAGCGTTTTCAGTGTTCTGCGATTCAAGTGAGAAATGGCAAATTTAATTTCAAGAAAATCGTTGTCATGACACTGACGACCAAAAACGAACCATTTAAATACACTTATAAAAACAGATCAAACAACTTATCACAAGTAAAGAGATTTCAGTATTTGGGAGTAACATTCACACCTAATCCACAGGCATATCGACCTAATTTGCTCAAAAGCACAAGCTTACCGCATATAAAGATACCTAATAAGACCAATTCTTGAGCATACATGCGCTGTTTGGTCACCCTATCATGTGCGTAATGTAAAAAAACCTGAGTCTCTTCAAAGAAAAGCAATAAGATTTATTTACGGCAGCAAGAGAAAATAAATGAAGCGTTTTCAGTGTTCTGCGATTGAAGTGAGAAATGGCAAATTTAATTTCAAGAAAATCGTTGTCATAACACTTACGACCAAAAAAGAACCATTTAAATACACTTATAAAAACAGATGAAACAACTTATCACAAGTAAAGCGATTTCAGTCTTCACATTCACATCTAATGCACAGGCATATGACCTAATTTGCTCCAAAGCACCAGCTTACCACATATAAAAATGCCTAATAAGACCAATTCTTGAGCATACATGCCCTGTTTGGTCACCCTATCATGTGAGTGATGTAAAAAAACCTGAGTCTCTTCAAAAAAAGCAATAAGATTTATTTACGGCAGCAAGAGAAAATAAATGAAGCGTTTTCAGTGTTCTGCTATTGAAGTGAGAAATGGCAAAGTTAATTTCAAGAAAAGCGTTGTCATGACACTTAGGACCAAAAAAGAACCATTTAAATACACTTATAAAAACAGATGAAACAACTTATCACAAGTAAAGCGATTTCAGTCTTCACATTCACATCTAATGCACAGGCATATGACCTAATTTGCTCTAAAGCACCAGCTTACCACATATAAAAATGCCTAATAAGACCAATTCTTGAGCATACATGCCCTGTTTGGTCACCCTATCATGTGAGTGATGTAAAAAAACCTGAGTCTCTTCAAAAAAAGCAATAAGATTTATTTACGGCAGCAGGAGAAGCTAAATGAAGCGTTTTCAGTGTTCTGCGATTCAAGTGAGAAATGGCAAATTTAATTTCAAGAAAATCGTTGTCATAAAACTTACGACCAAAAAAGAACCATTTAAATACACTTATAAAAAGAGATCAAACAACTTATCACAAGTAAAGAGATTTCAGTATCTGGGAGTAACATTCACACCTAATCCACAGGCATATCGACCTAATTTGCTCCAAAGCACAAGCTTACCGCATATAAAAATGCCTAATAAGACCAATTCTTGAGCATACATGCGCTGTTTGGTCGCCCTATCATGTGCGTGATGTAAAAAAACCTGAGTCTCTTCAAAGAAAAGCAGGAAGATTTATTTACGGCAGCAAGAGAAACTAAATGAAGTGTTTTCAGTGTTCTGCGATTGAAGTGAGAAATGGCAAATTTAATTTCAAGAAAATCGCTGTCATGACACTTACGACTAAAAAAGAACCATTTAAATACACTTATAAAAACAGATCAAACAACTTATCACAAGTAAAGAGATTTCAGTATCTGGGAGTAACATTCACACCTAATCCACAGGCATATCGACCTAATTTGCTCCAAAGCACAAGCTTACCGCATATAAAAATGCCTAATAAGATCAATTCTTGAGCATACATGCCCTGTTTCGTCACCCTATCATGTGAGTGATGTAAAAAAACCTGAGTCTCTTCAAAGAAAAGCAATAAGATTTATTTACGGCAGCAAGAGAATGTAAAATAAAGCGTTTTCAGAGTTCTGCGATTGAAGTGAGAAATGGCAAATTTAATTTCAAGAAAATCTTTGTCATGACACTTACGACCAAAAAAGAACCATTTAAATACACTTATAGAAACAGATCAAACAACTTATCACAAGTAAGGAGATTTCAGTAAGGCATGTTGACGGGCTAGTTGGTTATTCATCTTGAAACTTGGGAAAAAACCCACCTAGGCGCAAATGATTTCACGACACAAAAAGAGACGAGGAGACAACGGACAGGCGCCACGTTAACACGTGCAAGTGTGCACCTCGACTGAAAAAGGCGAGGATTGTGGGCAAGAGCAAATTCAAGCAGGCGAGGCTTTTATTTTAAGCCTTTCACATAAAGAAAAACGCAGCCTTGTGCGTGAGTGACACATCAGTTAGGTTGTATGCGGCGGAGTACGATTTTCTGAGCAATAATGTACGTGCTAGGCGATAATTCAGGGCTGCGATAAGGCACGTGGTGTGTAGATATGGGCGTTGCCTGAGACTATAAATGTATGTGTTTTTTCGAGCAATAAATAGTTGGAAGTAATGGCGCCTGTCCGTTGTCTCCTCGTCTCTTTTTGTGTCGTGAAATCATTTGCGCCTAGGTGGGTTTTTCCCAAGTTTCAAAAGAGATTTCAGTATTTGGGAGTAACATTCCCACCTAATGCACAGGCATATCGACCTAATTTGCTCCAAAGCACAAGCTTACCGCATATAAAAATGCCTAATAAGACCAATTCTTGAGCATGCATGCGCTGTTTGGTCACCCTTTCATGTGCGTGATGTAAATAAACCTGTGTCTCTTCAAAAAAAAGCAATAAGATTTATTTACGGCAGCAAGAGAAGCTAAATGAAGCGTTTTCAGTGTTCTGCAATTCAAGTGAGAAATGGCAAATTTAATTTCAAGAAAATCGTTGTCATGAAACTTACGACCAAAAAAGAACCATTTAAATACACTTATAAAAAGAGATCAAACAACTTATCACAAGTAAAGAGATTTCAGTATCTGGGAGTAACATTCACACCTAATCCACAGGCATTTCGACCTAATTTGCTCCAAAGCACATTTTACCGCATATAAAAATACCTAATAAGACCAATTCTTGAGCATACATGCCCTGTTTCGTCACCCTATCATGTGAGTGATGTAAAAAAACCTGAGTCTCATCAAAGAAAAGCAATAGGATTTATTTACGGCAGCAAGAGAATGTAAAATAAAGCATTTTCAGAGTTCTGCGATTGAAGTGAGAAATGGCAAATTTAATTTCAAGAAAATCGTTGTCATGACACTTACGACCAAAAAAGAACCATTTAAATACACTTATAAAAACAGATCAAACAACTTATCACAAGTAAAGAGATTTCAGTAAGGCATGTTGACGGGCTAGTTGGTTATTCATCTTGAAACTTGGGAAAAAACCCACCTAGGCGCAAATGATTTCACGACACAAAAAGAGACGAGGAGACAACGGACAGGCGCCACGTTAACACGTGCAAGTGTGCACCTCGACTGAAAAAGGCGAGGATTCTGGGCAAGAGCAAATTCAAGCAGGCGAGGCTTTTATTTTAAGCCTTTCACATAAAGAAAAACGCAGCCTTGTGCGTGAGTGACACATCAGTTAGGTTGTATGCGGCGGAGTACGATTTTCTGAGCAATAATGTACGTGCTAGGCGATAAGTCAGGGCTGCGATAAGGCACGTGGTGTGTAGATGTGGGCGTTGCCTGAGACTATAAATGTATGTGTTTTTTCGAGCAATAAATAGTTGGAAGTAATGGCGCCTGTCCGTTGTCTCCTCGTCTCTTTTTGTGTCGTGAAATCATTTGCGCCTAGGTGGGTTTTTCCCAAGTTTCAAAAGAGATTTCAGTATTTGGGAGTAACATTCCCACCTAATGCACAGGCATATCGACCTAATTTGCTCCAAAGCACAAGCTTACCGCATATAAAAATGCCTAATAAGACCAATTCTTGAGCATACATGCGCTGTTTGGTCGCCCTATCATGTGCGTGATGTAAAAAAACCTGAGTCTCTTCAAAGAAAAGCAATAAGATTTATTTACGGCAGCAAGAGAAACTAAATGAAGCGTTTTCAGTGTTCTGCGATTGAAGTGAGAAATGGCAAATTTAATTTCAAGAAAATCGTTGTCATGACACTTACAACCAAAAAAGAACCATTTAAATACACTTATAAAAACATATCAAACAACTTATCACAAGTAAAGAGCTTTCAGTATCTGGGAGTAATATTCACACCTAATCCACAGGCATATCGACCTAATTTCCTCCAAAGCACAAGCTTACCGCATATAAAAATGCCTAATAAGACCAATTCTTGATCATACATGCGCTGTTTGGTCACCCTATCATGTGCGTGATGTAAAAAAACCTGAGTCTCTTCAAAGAAAAGCAATAAGATTTATTTACGGCAGCAAGATTTACGGCAGAAATGGCAAATAAAGCGTTTTCAGTGTTCTGCGATTGAAGTGAGAAATGGCAAATTTAATTTCAAGAAAATCGTTGTCATGACACTTACGACCAAAAAAGAACCATTTAAATACACTTATAAAAACAGATCAAACAACCTATTACAAGTAAATAGATTTCAGTATCTGGGAGCAACATTCACACCTAATCCACAGGCATATCGACCTAATTTGCTCCAAAGCACAAGCTTACCGCATATAAAAATGCCTAATAAGACCAATTCTTGAGCATACATGCGCTGTTTGGTCACCCTATCATGTGCGTGATGTAAAAAAAACCTGAGTTTCTTCAAAGAAAAGCAATAAGATTTATTTACGGCAGCAAGAGAAACTAAATGAAGCGTTTTCAGTGTTCTGCGATTGAAGTGAGAAATGGTAAATTTAATTTCAAGAAAACTGTTGTCATGACACTTACGACCAAAAAAGAACCATTTAAATACACTATAAAAACAGATCAAGCAACTTATCACAAGTAAAGAGATTTCAGTAAGGCATGTTGACGGGCTAGTTGGTTATTCATCTTGAAACTTGGGAAAAAACCCACCTAGGCGCAAATGATTTCACGACACAAAAAGAGACGAGGAGACAACGGACAGGCGCCACGTTAACACGTGCAAGTGTGCACCTCGACTGAAAAAGGCGAGGATTCTGGGCAAGAGCAAATTCAAGCAGGCGAGGCTTTTATTTTAAGCCTTTCACATAAAGAAAAACGCAGCCTTGTGCGTGAATGACACATCAGTTAGGTTGTATGCGGCGGAGTACGATTTTCTGAGCAATAATGTACGTGCTAGGCGATAAGTCAGGGCTGCGATAAGGCACGTGGTGTGTAGATGTGGGCGTTGCCTGAGACTATAAATGTATGTGTTTTTTCGCCCAATAAATAGTTGGAAGTAATGGCGCCTGTCCGTTGTCTCCTCGTCTCTTTTTGTGTCGTGAAATCATTTGCGCCTAGGTGGGTTTTTCCCAAGTTTCAAAAGAGATTTCAGTATTTGGGAGTACCATTCCCAACTAATGCACAGGCATATCGACCTAATTTGCTCCAAAGCACAAGCTTACCGCATACAAAAATGCCTAATAAGACCAATTCTTGAGCATACATGCGCTGTTTGGTCGCCCTATCATGTGCGTGATGTAAAAAAACCTGAGTCTCTTCAAAGAAAAGCAATAAGATTTATTTACGGCAGCAAGAGAAACTAAATGAAATGTTTTCAGTGTTCTGCGATTGAAGTGAGAAATGGCAAATTTAATTTCAAGAAAATCGTGTTCATGACACTTACGACCAAAAAAGAACCATTTAAATACACTTATAAAAACAGATCAAACAACTTATCACAAATAAAGAGATTTCAGTATCTGGGAGTAACATTCACACCTAATCCACAGGCATATCGACCTAATTTGCTCCAAAGCACAAGCTTACCGCATATAAAAATGCCTAATAAGATCAATTCTTGAGCATACATGCCCTGTTTCGTCACCCTATCATTCGAGTGATGTAAAAAAACCTGAGTCTCTTCAAAAAAAAGCAATAAGATTTATTTACGGCAGCAAGAGAAACTAAATGAAGCGTTTTCAGTGTTCTGCGATTGAAGTGAGAAATGGCAAATTTAATTTCAAGAAAATCGTTGTCATGACACTTACGACCAAAAAAGAACCATTTAAATACACTTATAAAAACAGATCAAACAACTTATCACAAGTAAAGAGCTTTCAGTATCTGGGAGTAATATTCACACCTAATCCACAGGCATATCGACATAATTTGCTCCAAAGCACAAGCTTACCGCATATAAAAATGCCTAATAAGACCAATTCTTGATCATACATGCGCTGTTTGATCACCCTATCATCTGCGTGATGTAAAAAAACCTGAGTCTCTTCAAAAAAAAGCAATAAGATTTATTTACGGCAGCAAGAGAAACTAAATGAAGCCTTTTCAGTGTGCTGCGATTGAAGTGAGAAATGGCAAATTTAATTTCAAGAAAATCGTTGTCATGACGCTTACGACCAAAAAAGAACCATTTAAATACACTTATAAAAACAGATCAAACAACTTATCACAAGTAAAGAGCTTTCAGTATCTGGGAGTAATATTCACACCTAATCCACAGGCATATCGACCTAATTTCCTCCAAAGCACAAGCTTACCGCATATAAAAATGCCTAATAAGACCAATTCTTGAGCATACATGCCCTGTTTGGTCACCCTATCATGTGCGTGATGTAAAAAAACCTGAGTCTCTTCAAAGAAAAGCAATAAGATTTATTTACGGCAGCAAGAGAAACTAAATGAAGCGTTTTCAGTGTTCTGCGATTGAAGTGAGAAATATCAAATTTAATTTCAAGAAAATCGTTGTCATGACACTTACGACCAAAAAAGTACCTTTTAAATACACTTATAAAAACAGATCAAACAACTTATCACAAGTAAAAAGATTTCAGTATCTGGGAGTAACATTCAAACCTAATCCACAGGCATATCGACCTAATTTCCTGCAAAGCACAAGCTTACCGCATATAAAAATGCCTAATAAGACCAATTCTTGAGCATACGTGCCCTGTTTGGTCACCCTATCATGTGCGTGATGTAAAAAAACCTGAGTCTCTTCAAAGAAAAGCAATAAGATTTATTTACGGCAGCAAGAGAAACTAAATGAAGCGTTTTCAGTGTTCTGCGATTGAAGTGAGAAATATCAAATTTAATTTCAAGAAAATCGTTGTCATGACACTTACGACCAAAAAAGTACCATTTAAATACACTTATAAAAACAGATCAAACAACTTATCACAAGTAAAGAGATTTCAGTCTTCACATTCACACCTAATACACAGGCATATCGACCTAATTTTCTTAAACCACAAGCTTACCGCATATAAATATGCCTAATAAGACCAATTCTTGAGCATACATGCACTGTTTGGTCACCCTATCATGTGCGTGATGTAAAAAAAACCTGAGTCTCTTCAAAGAAAAGCAATAAGATTTATTTACGGCAGGAAGAGAAACTAAATGAAGCGTTTTCAGTGTTCTGTGATTCAAGTGAGAAATGGCAAATTTAATTTCAAGAAAATCGTTGTCAAGCACTTACGACCAAAAAAACCATTTAAATACACTTATAAAAACAGCTCAAACAACTTATCACAACTAAAGAGATTTCAGTCTTTGGGAGTAACATTCACACCTAATGCACAGGCATATCGACCTAATTTGCTCCAAAGCCAAAGCTTCCCGCATATAAAAATGCCTAATAAGATCAATTCTAGAGCATACGTACCCTGTTTGGTCACCCTATCACGTGAGTGATGTAAAAAAAACCTGAGTCTCTTCAAAAAAAGCAATAAGATTTATTTACGGCAGCAAGAGAAACTAAATGAAGCCTTTTCAGTGTTCTGCGATTCAAGTGAGAAATGGCAAATTTAATTTCAAGAAAATCGTTGTCATGACACTTACGACCAAAAACGAACCATTTAAATACACTTATAAAAACAGATCAAACAACTCATCACAAGAGATTTCAGTATCTGGGAGTAACATTCACATCTAATGCACAGGCATATGACCTAATTTGCTCCAAACCACAAGCTTACCACATATAAAAATGCCTAATAAGATCAATTCTTGAGCATGCATGCGCTGTTTGGTCACCCTTTCATGTGCGTGATGTAAAAAAACCTGTGTCTCTTCAAAGAAAAGCAATAAGATTTATTTACGGCAGCAAGAGAAACTAAATGAAGCGTTTTCAGTGTTTTGCGATCGAAGTGAGAAATGGCAAATTTAATTTTAAAAAAATCGTTGTCATGACACGACCAAAAAAGAACAATTTAAATACACTTATAAAAACACATCAAACAACTTATCACAAGTAAAGAGATTTCAGTCTTCACATTCACACCTAATGCACAGGCATATCGACCTAATTTGCTCCAAAGCACCAGCATACCGCCTATAAAAATGCCTAATAAGACCAATTCTTGAGCATACATGCGCAGTTTGGTCACCCTATCATGTGCGTGATGTAAAAAAACCTGAGCCTTTTCAAAGAATTGCAATAAGATTTATTTACAGCAGCAAGAGAAACTAAATGAAGCGTTTTCAGTGTTCTGCGATTGAAGTGAGAAATGGCAAATTTAATTTCAAGAAAATCGCTGTCATGACACTTACGGCTAAAAAAGAACCATTTAAATACACTTATAAAAACAGATCAAACAACTTATCACAAGTAAAGAGATTCCAGTATCTGGGAGTAACATTCACATCTAATCCACAGGCATATCGACCTAATTTGCTCCAAAGCACAAGCTTACCGCATATAAAAATGCCTAATAAGATCAATTCTTGAGCATACATGCCCTGTTTCGTCACCCTATCATGTGAGTGATGTAAAAAAACCTGAGTCTCTTCAAAGAAAAGCAATAAGATTTATTTACGGCAGCAAGAGAATGTAAAATAAAGCGTTTTCAGAGTTCTGCGATTGAAGTGAGAAATGGCAAATTTAATTTCAAGAAAATCGTTGTCATGACACTTACAACCAAAAAAGAACCATTTAAATACACTTATAAAAACAGATCAAACAACTTATCACAAGTAAAGAGCTTTCAGTATCTGGGAGTAATATTCACACCTAATCCAGAGGCATATCGACCTAATTTGCTCCAAAGCACAAGCTTACCGCATATAAAAATGCCTAATAAGACCAATTCTTGATCATACATGCGCTGTTTGGTCACCCTATCATGTGCGTGATGTAAAAAAACCTGAGTCTCTTCAAAGAAAAGCAATAAGATTTATTTACGGCAGCAAGAGAATGTAAAATAAAGCGTTTTCAGTGTTCTGCGATTGAAGTGAGAAATGGCAAATTTAATTTCAAGAAAATCGTTGTAATGACACTTACGAGCAAAAAAGAACCATTTAAATACACTTATAGAAACAGATCAAACAACCTATCACAAGTAAATAGATTTCAGTATCTGGGAGTAACATTCACACCTAATCCACAGGCATATCGACTTAATTTGCTCCAAAGCACAACCTTACCGCATATAAAAATGCCTAATAAGACCAATTCTTGAGCATACATGCGCTGTTTGGTCACCCTATCATGTGCGTGATGTAAAAAAACCTGAGTTTCTTCAAAGAAAACCAATAAGATTTATTTACGGCAGCAAGAGAAACTAAATGAAGCGTTTTCAGTGTTCTGGGATTGAAGTGAGAAATGGTAAATTTAATTTCAAGAAAACTGTTGTCATGACACTTACGACCAAAAAAGAACCATTTAAATACACTATAAAAACAGATCAAGCAACTTATCACAAGTAAAGAGATTTCAGTAAGGCATGTTGACGGGCTAGTTGGTTATTCATCTTGAAACTTGGGAAAAAACCCACCTAGGCGCAAATGATTTCACGACACAAAAAGAGACGAGGAGACAACGGACAGGCGCCACATTAACACGTGCAAGTGTGCACCTCGAATGAAAAAGGCGAGGATTCTGGGCAAGAGCAAATTCAAGCAGGCGAGGCTTTTATTTTAAGCCTTTCACATAAAGAAAAACGCAGCCTTGTGCGTGAGTGACACATCAGTTAGGTTGTATGCGGCGGAGTACGATTTTCTGAGCAATAATGTACGTGCTAGGCGATAAGTCAGGGCTGCGATAAGGCACGTGGTGTGTAGATGTGGGCGTTGCCTGAGACTATAAATGTATGTGTTTTTTCGCGCAATAAATAGTTGGAAGTAATGGCGCCTGTCCGTTGTCTCCTCGTCTCTTTTTGTGTCGTGAAATCATTTGCGCCTAGGTGGGTTTTTCCCAAGTTTCAAAAGAGATTTCAGTATTTGGGAGTAACATTCCCACCTAATGCACAGGCATATCGACCTAATTTGCTCCAAAGCACAAGCTTACCGCATATAAAAATGCCTAATAAGATCAATTCTTGAGCATGCATGCGCTGTTTGGTCACCCTTTCATGTGCGTGATGTAAATAAACCTGTGTCTCTTCAAAGAAAAGCAATAAGATTTATTTACGGCAGCAAGAGAAGCTAAATGAAGCGTTTTCAGTGTTCTGCGATTCAAGTGAGAAATGGCAAATTTAATTTCAATAAAATCGTTGTCATGAAACTTACGACCAAAAAAGAACCATTTAAATACACTTATAAAAACAGATCAAACAACTTATCACAAGTAAAGAGATTTCAGTATCTGGGAGTAACATTCACACCTAATCCACAGGCATTTCGACCTAATTTGCTCCAAAGCACAAGCTTACCGCATATAAAAATGCCTAATAAGACCCATTCTTGAGCATACATGCGCTGTTTGGTCACCCTATCATGTGCGTGATGTAAAAAAACCTGAGTCTCTTCAAAGAAAAGCAATAAGATTTATTTACGGCAGGAACAGAAACTAAATGAAGCGTTTTCAGTGTTCTGCGATTCAAGTGAGAAATGGCAAATTTAATTTCAAGAAAATCGTTGTCATGACACTTACGACCAAAAAAAAAACATTTAAATACACTTATAAAAACAGCTCAAACAACTTATCACAAGTAAAGATATTTCAGTCTTTGGGAGTAACATTCACACCTAATGCACAGGCATATCGACCTAATTTGCTCCAAAGCACAAGCTTACCGCATATAAAATGTCTAATAAGATCAATTCTAGAGCATACATGCCCTGTTTGGTCACCCTATCATGCGAGTGATGTAATAAAAACCTGAGTCTCTTCAAAAAAAGCAATAAGATTTATTTACGGCAGCAAGAGAAACTAAATGAAGCGTTTTCAGTGTTCTGCGATTCAAGTGAGAAATGGCAAATTTAATTTCAAGAAAATCGTTGTCATGACACTTACGACCAAAAAAAACCATTTAAATACACTTATAAAAACAGCTCAAACAAGTTATCACAAGTGAAGAGATTTCAGTCTTTGGGAGTAACATTCACACCTAATGCACAGGCATATCGACCTAATTTGCTCCAAAGCACAAGCTTACCGCATATAAAAATGCCTAATAAGACCAATTCTTGATCATACATGCGCTGTTTGGTCACCCTATCATGTGCGTGATGTAAAAAAACCTGAGGCTCTTCAAAGAAAAGCAATAAGATTTGTTTACGGCAGCAAGAGAATGTAAAATAAAGCGTTTTCAGTGTTCTGCGATTGAAGTGAGAAATGGCAAATTTAATTTCAAGAAAATCGTTGTCATGACACTTACGAGCAAAAAAGAACCATTTAAATACACTTATAAAAACAGATCAAACAACCTATCACAAGTAAATAGATTTCAGTATCTGGGAGTAACATTCACACCTAATCCACAGGCATATCGACTTAATTTGCTCCAAAGCACAACCTTACCGCATATAAAAATGCCTAATAAGACCAATTCTTGAGCATACATGCGCTGTTTGGTCACCCTATCATGTGCGTGATGTAAAAAACCTGAGTTTCTTCAAAGAAAACCAATAAGATTTATTTACGGCAGCAAGAGAAACTAAATGAAGCGTTTTCAGTGTTCTGCGATTGAAGTGAGAAATGGTAAATTTAATTTCAAGAAAACTGTTGTCATGACACTTACGACCAAAAAAGAACCATTTAAATACACTATAAAAACAGATCAAGCAACTTATCACAAGTAAAGAGATTTCAGTAAGGCATGTTGACGGGCTAGTTGGTTATTCATCTTGAAACTTGGGAAAAAACCCACCTAGGCGCAAATGATTTCACGACACAAAAAGAGACGAGGAGACAACGGACAGGCGCCACATTAACACGTGCAAGTGTGCACCTCGAATGAAAAAGGCGAGGATTCTGGGCAAGAGCAAATTCAAGCAGGCGAGGCTTTTATTTTAAGCCTTTCACATAAAGAAAAACGCAGCCTTGTGCGTGAGTGACACATCAGTTAGGTTGTATGCGGCGGAGTACGATTTTCTGAGCAATAATGTACGTGCTAGGCGATAAGTCAGGGCTGCGATAAGGCACGTGGTGTGTAGATGTGGGCGTTGCCTGAGACTATAAATGTATGTGTTTTTTCGCGCAATAAATAGTTGGAAGTAATGGCGCCTGTCCGTTGTCTCCTCGTCTCTTTTTGTGTCGTGAAATCATTTGCGCCTAGGTGGGTTTTTCCCAAGTTTCAAAAGAGATTTCAGTATTTGGGAGTAACATTCCCACCTAATGCACAGGCATATCGACCTAATTTGCTCCAAAGCACAAGCTTACCGCATATAAAAATGCCTAATAAGATCAATTCTTGAGCATGCATGCGCTGTTTGGTCACCCTTTCATGTGCGTGATGTAAATAAACCTGTGTCTCTTCAAAGAAAAGCAATAAGATTTATTTACGGCAGCAAGAGAAGCTAAATGAAGCGTTTTCAGTGTTCTGCGATTCAAGTGAGAAATGGCAAATTTAATTTCAAGAAAATCGTTGTCATGAAACTTACGACCAAAAAAGAACCATTTAAATACACTTATAAAAACAGATCAAACAACTTATCACAAGTAAAGAGATTTCAGTATCTGGGAGTAACATTCACACCTAATCCACAGGCATTTCGACCTAATTTGCTCCAAAGCACAAGCTTACCGCATATAAAAATGCCTAATAAGACCCATTCTTGAGCATACATGCGCTGTTTGGTCACCCTATCATGTGCGTGATGTAAAAAAACCTGAGTCTCTTCAAAGAAAAGCAATAAGATTTATTTACGGCAGGAACAGAAACTAAATGAAGCGTTTTCAGTGTTCTGCGATTCAAGTGAGAAATGGCAAATTTAATTTCAAGAAAATCGTTGTCATGACACTTACGACCAAAAAAAAAACATTTAAATACACTTATAAAAACAGCTCAAACAACTTATCACAAGTAAAGAGATTTCAGTCTTTGGGAGTAACATTCACACCTAATGCACAGGCATATCGACCTAATTTGCTCCAAAGCACAAGCTTACCGCATATAAAATGTCTAATAAGATCAATTCTAGAGCATACATGCCCTGTTTGGTCACCCTATCATGTGAGTGATGTAATAAAAACCTGAGTCTCTTCAAAAAAAGCAATAAGATTTATTTACGGCAGCAAGAGAAACTAAATGAAGCGTTTTCAGTGTTCTGCGATTCAAGTGAGAAATAGCAAATTTAATTTCAAGAAAATCGTTGTCATGACACTTACGACCAAAAAAAACCATTTAAATACACTTATAAAAACAGCTCAAACAACTTATCACAAGTAAAGAGATTTCAGTCTTTGGGAGTAACATTCACACCTAATGCACAGGCATATCGACCTAATTTGCTCCAAAGCACAAGCTTACCGCATATAAAATGTCTAATAAGATCAATTCTAGAGCATACATGCCCTGTTTGGTCACCCTATCATGTGAGTGATGTAATAAAAACCTGAGTCTCTTCAAAAAAAGCAATAAGATTTATTTACGGCAGCAAGAGAAACTAAATGAAGCGTTTTCAGTGTTCTGCGATTCAAGTGAGAAATGGCAAATTTAATTTCAAGAAAATCGTTGTCATGAAACTTACGACCAAAAAAGAACCATTTAAATACACTTATAAAAAGAGATCAAACAACTTATCACAAGTAAAGAGATTTCAGTATCTGGGAGTAACATTCACACCTAATCCACAGGCATATCGACCTAATTTCCTCCAAAGCACAAGGTTACCGCATATAAAAATGCCTAATAAGACCAATTCTTGAGCATACATGCCCTGTTTGGTCACCCTATCATGTGCGTGATGTAAAAAAACCTGAGTCTCTTCAAAGAAAAGCAATAAGATTTATTTACGGCAGCAAGAGAAACTAAATGAAGCGTTTTCAGTGTTCTGCGATTGAAGTGAGAAATATCAAATTTAATTTCAAGAAAATCGTTGTCATGACACTTACGACCAAAAAAGTACCATTTAAATACACTTATAAAAACAGATCAAACAACTTATCACAAGTAAAGAGATTTCAGTCTTCACATTCACACCTAATACACAGGCATATCGACCTAATTTTCTTAAACCACAAGCTTACCGCATATAAAAATGCCTAATAAGACCAATTCTTGAGCATACATGCCCTGTTTGGTCACCCTATCATGTGAGTGATGTAAAAAAACCTGAGTCTTCAAAAAAAGCAATAAGATTTATTTACGGCAGCAAGAGAAACTAAATGAAGCGTTTTCAGTGTTTTGCGATTCAAGTGAGAAATGGCAAATTTAATTTCAAGAATAGTGTTGTCATGACACTTACGACTAAAAACGAACCATTTAAATACACTTATAAAAACAGATCAAACAACTTATCACAAGTAAAGAGATTTCAGTATCTGGGAGTAACATTCACACCTAATCCACAGGCATATCGACCTAATTTGCTCCAAAGCACAAGCTTACCGCATATAAAAATGCCTAATAAGACCAATTCTTGAGCATACATGCGCTATTTGGTCGCCCTATCATGTGCGTGATGTAAAAAAACCTGAGTCTCTTCAAATAAAAGCAATAAGATTTATTTACGGCAGCAAGAGAAACTAAATGAAGTGTTTTCAGTGTTCGGCGATTGAAGTGAGAAATGGCAAATTTAATTTCAAGAAAATCGCTGTCATGACACTTACGACTAAAAAAGAACCATTTAAATACACTTATAAAAACAGATCAAACAACTTATCACAATTAAAGAGATTTCAGTATCTGGGAGTAACATTCACACCTAATCCACAGGCATATCGACCTAATTTGCTCCAAAGCACAAGCTTACCGCATATAAAAATGCCTAATAAGACCAATTCTTGATCATACATGCGCTGTTTGGTCACCCTATCATGTGCGTGATGTAAAAAAACTGAGTCTCTTCAAAGAAAAGCAATAAGACTTATTTACGGCAGCAAGAGAAACTAAATGAAGCGTTTTCAGTGTTCTGCGATTGAAGTGAGAAATGGCAAATTTAATTTCAAGAAAATCGTTGTCATGAAACTTACGACCAAAAACAACCATTTAAATACACTTATAAAAACAGATCAAACAACTTATCACAAGTAAAAATATTTCAGTATCTGGGAGTAACATTCACACCTAATCCACAGGCATATCGACCTAATTTGCTCCAAAGCACAAGCTTACCGCATATAAAAATGCCTAATAAGACCAATTCTTGAGCATACATGCGCTGTTTGGTCGCCCTATCATGTGCGTGATGTAAAAAAACCTGAGTCTCTTCAAAGAAAAGCAATAAGATTTATTTACGGCAGCAAGAGAAACTAAATGAAGTGTTTTCAGTGTTCTGCGATTGAAGTGAGGAATGGCAAATTTAATTTCAAGAAAATCGCTGTCATGACACTTACGACTAAAAAAGAACCATTTAAATACACTTATAAAAACAGATCAAACAACTTATCACAAGTAAAGAGATTTCAGTATCTGGGAGTAACATTCACACCTAATCCACAGGCATTTCGACCTAATTTGCTCCAAAGCACAAGCTTACCGCATATAAAAATGCCTAATAAGACCCATTCTTGAGCATACATGCGCTGTTTGGTCACCCTATCATGTGCGTGATGTAAAAAAACCTGAGTCTCTTCAAAGAAAAGCAATAAGATTTATTTACGGCAGGAACAGAAACTAAATGAAGCGTTTTCAGTGTTCTGCGATTCAAGTGAGAAATGGCAAATTTAATTTCAAGAAAATCGTTGTCATGACACTTACGACCAAAAAAAACCATTTAAATACACTTATAAAAACAGCTCAAACAACTTATCACAAGTAAAGAATTTCAGTCTTTGGGAGTAACATTCACACCTAATGCACAGGCATATCGACCTAATTTGCTCCAAAGCACAAGCTTACCGCATATAAAATGTCTAATAAGATCAATTCTAGAGCATACATGCCCTGTTTGGTCACCCTATCATGTGAGTGATGTAATAAAAACCTGAGTCTCTTCAAAAAAAGCAATAAGATTTATTTACGGCAGCAAGAGAAATTAAATGAAGCGTTTTCAGTGTTCTGCGATTCAAGTGAGAAATGGCAAATTTAATTTCAAGAAAATCGTTGTCATGACACTTACGACCAAAAAAGAACCATTTAAATACACTTATAAAAACAGATGAAACAACTTATCACAAGTAAAGCGATTTCAGTCTTCACATTCACATCTAATGCACAGGCATATGACCTAATTTGCTCCAAAGCACCAGCTTACCACATATAAAAATGCCTAATAAGACCAATTCTTGAGCATACATGCCCTGTTTGGTCACCCTATCATGTGAGTGATGTAAAAAAACCTGAGTCTCTTCAAAAAAAGCAATAAGATTTATTTACGGCAGCAAGAGAAACTAAATGCAGCGTTTTCAGTGTTTTGCGATTCAAGTGAGAAATGGCAAATTTAATTTCAAGAATAGCGTTGTCATGACACTTACGACTAAAAACGAACCATTTAAATACACTTATAAAAACAGATCAAACAACTTATCACAAGTAAAGAGATTTCAGTACCTGGGAGTAACATTCACACCTAATCCACAGGCATATCGACCTAATTTGCTCCAAAGCACAAGCTTACCGCATATAAAAATGCCTAATAAGACCAATTCTTGAGCATACATGCGCTGTTTGTCGCCCTATCATGTGCGTGATGTAAAAAATCCTGCGTCTCTTCAAAGAAAAGCAATAAGATTTATTTACGGCAGCAAGAGAAACTAAATGAAGTGTTTTCAGTGTTCTGCGATTGAAGTGAGAAATGGCAAATTTAATTTCAAGAAAATCGCTGTCATGACACTTACGACTAAAAAAGAACCATTTAAATACACTTATAAAAACAGATCAAACAACTTATCACAAGTAAAGAGATTTCAGTATCTGGGAGTAACATTCACACCTAATCCACAGGCATATCGACCTAATTTGCTCCAAAGCACAAGCTTACCGCATATAAAAATGCCTAATAAGATCAATCCTTGAGCATACATGCCCTGTTTCGTCACCCTATCATGTGAGTGATGTAAAAAAACCTGAGTCTTATCAAAGAAAAGCAATAGGATTTATTTACGGCAGCAAGAGAATGTAAAATAAAGCGTTTTCAGAGTTCTGCGATTGAAGTGAGAAATGGCAAATTTAATTTCAAGAAAATCGTTGTCATGACACTTACGACCAAAAAAGAACCATTTAAATACACTTATAAAAACAGATCAAACAACTTATCACAAGTAAAGAGATTTCAGTAAGGCATGTTGACGGGCTAGTTGGTTATTCATCTTGAAACTTGGGAAAAAACCCACCTAGGCGCAAATGATTTCACGACACAAAAAGAGACGAGGAGACAACGGACAGGCGCCACGTTAACACGTGCAAGTGTGCACCTCGACTGAAAAAGGCGAGGATTCTGGGCAAGAGCAAATTCAAGCAGGCGAGGCTTTTATTGGAAGCCTTTCACATAAAGAAAAAGGCAGCCTTGTGCGTGAGTGACACATCAGTTAGGTTGTATGCGGCGGAGTACGAATTTCTGAGCAATAATGTACGTGCTAGGCGATAAGTCAGGGCTGCGATAAGGCACGTGGTGTGTAGATGTGGGCGTTGCCTGAGACTATAAATGTATGTGTTTTTTCGAGCAATAAATAGTTGGAAGTAATGGCGCCTGTCCGTTGTCTCCTCGTCTCTTTTTGTGTCGTGAAATCATTTGCGCCTAGGTGGGTTTTTCCCAAGTGTCAAAAGAGATTTCAGTATTTGGGAGTAACATTCCCACCTAATGCACAGGCATATCGACCTAATTTGCTCCAAAGCACAAGCTTACCGCATATAAAAATGCCTAATAAGACCAATTCTTGAGCATACATGCGCTGTTTGGTCGCCCTATCATGTGCGTGATGTAAAAAAACCTGAGTCTCTTCAAAGAAAAGCAATAAGATTTATTTACGGCAGCAAGAGAATGTAAAATAAAGCGTTTTCAGAGTTCTGCGATTGAAGTGAGAAATGGCAAATTTAATTTCAAGAAAATCGTTGTCATGACACTTACGACCAAAAAAGAACCATTTAAATACACTTATAAAAACAGATCAAACAACTTATCACAAGTAAAGAGATTTCAGTAAGGCATGTTGACGGGCTAGTTGGTTATTCATCTTGAAACTTGGGAAAAAACCCACCTAGGCGCAAATGATTTCACGACACAAAAAGAGACGAGGAGACAACGGACAGGCGCCACGTTAACACGTGCAAGAGTGCACCTCGACTGAAAAAGGCGAGGATTCTGGGCAAGAGCAAATTCAAGCAGGCGAGGCTTTTATTGGAAGCCTTTCACATAAAGAAAAAGGCAGCCTTGTGCGTGAGTGACACATCAGTTAGGTTGTATGCGGCGGAGTACGATTTTCTGAGCAGTAATGTACGTGCTAGGCGATAAGTCAGGGCTGCGATAAGGCACGTGGTGTGTAGATGTGGGCGTTGCCTGAGAATATAAATGTATGTGTTTTTTCGAGCAATAAATAGTTGGAAGTAATGGCGCCTGTCCGTTGTCTCCTCGTCTCTTTTTGTGTCGTGAAATCATTTGCGCCTAGGTGGGTTTTTCCCAAGTTTCAAAAGAGATTTCAGTATTTGGGAGTACCATTCCCAACTAATGCACAGGCATATCGACCTAATTTGCTCCAAAGCACAAGCTTACCGCATATAAAAATGCCTAATAAGACCAATTCTTGAGCATACATGCGCTGTTTGGTCGCCCTATCATGTGCGTGATGTAAAAAAACCTGAGTCTCTTCAAAGAAAAGCAATAAGATTTATTTACGGCAGCAAGAGAAACTAAATGAAATGTTTTCAGTGTTCTGCGATTGAAGTGAGAAATGGCAAATTTAATTTCAAGAAAATCGTGTTCATGACACTTACGACCAAAAAAGAACCATTTAAATACACTTATAAAAACAGATCAAACAACTTATCACAAATAAAGAGATTTCAGTATCTGGGAGTAACATTCACACCTAATCCACAGGCATATCGACCTAATTTGCTCCAAAGCACAAGCTTACCGCATATAAAAATGCCTAATAAGATCAATTCTTGAGCATACATGCCCTGTTTCGTCACCCTATCATTCGAGTGATGTAAAAAAAACCTGAGTCTCTTCAAAAAAAAGCAATAAGATTTATTTACGGCAGCAAGAGAAACTAAATGAAGCGTTTTCAGTGTTCTGCGATTGAAGTGAGAAATGGCAAATTTAATTTCAAGAAAATCGTTGTCATGACACTTACGACCAAAAAAGAACCATTTAAATACACTTATAAAAACAGATCAAACAACTTATCACAAGTAAAGAGCTTTCAGTATCTGGGAGTAATATTCACACCTAATCCACAGGCATATCGACATAATTTGCTCCAAAGCACAAGCTTACCGCATATAAAAATGCCTAATAAGACCAATTCTTGATCATACATGCGCTGTTTGATCACCCTATCATGTGCGTGATGTAAAAAAACCTGAGTCTCTTCAAAAAAAAGCAATAAGATTTATTTACGGCAGCAAGAGAAACTAAATGAAGCCTTTTCAGTGTGCTGCGATTGAAGTGAGAAATGGCAAATTTAATTTCAAGAAAATCGTTGTCATGACGCTTACGACCAAAAAAGAACCATTTAAATACACTTATAAAAACAGATCAAACAACTTATCACAAGTAAAGAGCTTTCAGTATCTGGGAGTAATATTCACACCTAATCCACAGGCATATCGACCTAATTTCCTCCAAAGCACAAGCTTACCGCATATAAAAATGCCTAATAAGACCAATTCTTGAGCATACATGCCCTGTTTGGTCACCCTATCATGTGCGTGATGTAAAAAAACCTGAGTCTCTTCAAAGAAAAGCAATAAGATTTGTTTACGGCAGCAAGAGAAACTAAATGAAGCGTTTGCAGTGTTCTGCGATTGAAGTGAGAAATATCAAATTTAATTTCAAGAAAATCGTTGTCATGACACTTACGACCAAAAAAGTACCATTTAAATACACTTATAAAAACAGATCAAACAACTTATCACAAGTAAAGAGATTTCAGTATCTGGGAGTAACATTAAAACCTAATCCACAGGCATAGCGACCTAATTTCCTCCAAAGCACAAGCTTACCGCATATAAAAATGCCTAATAAGACCAATTCTTGAGCATACATGCCCTGTTTGGTCACCCTATCATGTGCGTGATGTAAAAAACCTGAGTCTCTTCAAAGAAAAGCAATAAGATTTATTTACGGCAGCAAGAGAAACTAAATGAAGCGTTTTCAGTGTTCTGCGATTGAAGTGAGAAATATCAAATTTAATTTCAAGAAAATCGTTGTCATGACACTTACGACCAAAAAAGTACCATTTAAATACACTTATAAAAACAGATCAAACAACTTATCACAAGTAAAGAGATTTCAGTCTTCACATTCACACCTAATACACAGGCATATCGACCTAATTTTCTTAAACCACAAGCTTACCGCATATAAATATGCCTAATAAGACCAATTCTTGAGCATACATGCACTGTTTGGTCACCCTATCATGTGCGTGATGTAAAAAAAACCTGAGTCTCTTCAAAGAAAAGCAATAAGATTTATTTACGGCAGGAAGAGAAACTAAATGAAGCGTTTTCAGTGTTCTGTCATTCAAGTGAGAAATGGCAAATTTAATTTCAAGAAAATCGTTGTCAAGCACTTACGACCAAAAAAACCATTTAAATACACTTATAAAAACAGCTCAAACAACTTATCACAACTAAAGAGATTTCAGTCTTTGGGAGTAACATTCACACCTAATGCACAGGCATATCGACCTAATTTGCTCCAAAGCACAAGCTTCCCGCATATAAAAATGCCTAATAAGATCAATTCTAGAGCATACCTACCCTGTTTGGTCACCCTATCACGTGAGTGATGTAAAAAAAACCTGAGTCTCTTCAAAAAAAGCAATAAGATTTATTTACGGCAGCAAGAGAAACTAAATGAAGCCTTTTCAGTGTTCTGCGATTCAAGTGAGAAATGGCAAATTTAATTTCAAGAAAATCGTTGTCATGACACTTACGACCAAAAACGAACCATTTAAATACACTTATAAAAACAGATCAAACAACTCATCACAAGAGATTTCAGTATCTGGGAGTAACATTCACATCTAATGCACAGGCATATGACCTAATTTGCTCCAAAGCACAAGCTTACCACATATAAAAATGCCTAATAAGATCAATTCTTGAGCATGCATGCGCTGTTTGGTCACCCTTTCATGTGCGTGATGTAAAAAAACCTGTGTCTCTTCAAAGAAAAGCAATAAGATTTATTTACGGCAGCAAGAGAAACTAAATGAAGCGTTTTCAGTGTTCTGCGATTGAAGTGAGAAATGGCAAATTTAATTTCAAGAAAATCGTTGTCATGACGCTTACGACCAAAAAAGAACCATTTAAATACACTTATAAAAACAGATCAAACAACTTATCACAAGTAAAGAGCTTTCAGTATCTGGGAGTAATATTCACACCTAATCCACAGGCATATCGACCTAATTTCCTCCAAAGCACAAGCTTACCGCATATAAAAATGCCTAATAAGACCAATTCTTGAGCATACATGCCCTGTTTGGTCACCCTATCATGTGCGTGATGTAAAAAAACCTGAGTCTCTTCAAAGAAAAGCAATAAGATTTATTTACGGCAGCAAGAGAAACTAAATGAAGCGTTTGCAGTGTTCTGCGATTGAAGTGAGAAATATCAAATTTAATTTCAAGAAAATCGTTGTCATGACACTTACGACCAAAAAAGTACCATTTAAATACACTTATAAAAACAGATCAAACAACTTATCACAAGTAAAGAGATTTCAGTATCTGGGAGTAACATTAAAACCTAATCCACAGGCATATCGACCTAATTTCCTCCAAAGCACAAGCTTACCGCATATAAAAATGCCTAATAAGACCAATTCTTGAGCATACATGCCCTGTTTGGTCACCCTATCATGTGCGTGATGTAAAAAACCTGAGTCTCTTCAAAGAAAAGCAATAAGATTTATTTACGGCAGCAAGAGAAACTAAATGAAGCGTTTTCAGTGTTCTGCGATTGAAGTGAGAAATATCAAAATTAATTTCAAGAAAATCGTTGTCATGACACTTACGACCAAAAAAGTACCATTTAAATACACTTATGAAAACAGATCAAACAACTTATCACAAGTAAAGAGATTTCAGTCTTCACATTCACACCTAATACACAGGCATATCGACCTAATTTTCTTAAACCACAAGCTTACCGCATATAAATATGCCTAATAAGACCAATTCTTGAGCATACATGCACTGTTTGGTCACCCTATCATGTGCGTGATGTAAAAAAAACCTGAGTCTCTTCAAAGAAAAGCAATAAGATTTATTTACGGCAGGAAGAGAAACTAAATGAAGCGTTTTCAGTGTTCTGTCATTCAAGTGAGAAATGGCAAATTTAATTTCAAGAAAATCGTTGTCAAGCACTTACGACCAAAAAAATCATTTAAATACACTTATAAAAACAGCTCAAACAACTTATCACAACTAAAGAGATTTCAGTCTTTGGGAGTAACATTCACACCTAATGCACAGGCATATCGACCTAATTTGCTCCAAAGCACAAGCTTCCCGCATATAAAAATGCCTAATAAGATCAATTCTAGAGCATACGTACCCTGTTTGGTCACCCTATCACGTGAGTGATGTAAAAAAAACCTGAGTCTCTTCAAAAAAAGCAATAAGATTTATTTACGGCAGCAAGAGAAACTAAATGAAGCCTTTTCAGTGTTCTGCGATTCAAGTAAGAAATGGCAAATTTAATTTCAAGAAAATCGTTGTCATGACACTTACGACCAAAAACGAACCATTTAAATACACTTATAAAAACAGATCAAACAACTCATCACAAGAGATTTCAGTATCTGGGAGTAACATTCACATCTAATGCACAGGCATATGACCTAATTTGCTTCAAAGCACAAGCTTACCACATATAAAAATGCCTAATAAGATCAATTCTTGAGCATGCATGCGCTGTTTGGTCACCCTTTCATGTGCGTGATGTAAAAAAACCTGTGTCTCTTCAAAGAAAAGCAATAAGATTTATTTACGGCAGCAAGAGAAACTAAATGAAGCGTTTTCAGTGTTCTGCGATTGAAGTGAGAAATGGCAAATTTAATTTCAAGAAAATCGCTGTCATGACACTTACGACTAAAAAAGAACCATTTAAATACACTTATAAAAACAGATCAAACAACTTATCACAAGTAAAGAGATTCCAGTATCTGGGAGTAACATTCACATCTAATCCACAGGCATATCGACCTAATTTGCTCCAAAGCACAAGCTTACCGCATATAAAAATGCCTAATAAGATCAATTCTTGAGCATACATGCCCTGTTTCGTCACCCTATCATGTGAGTGATGTAAAAAAACCTGAGTCTCTTCAAAGAAAAGCAATAAGATTTATTTACGGCAGCAAGAGAATGTAAAATAAAGCGTTTTCAGTGTTCTGCGATTCAAGTGAGAAATGGCAAATTTAATTTCAAGAAAATCGTTGTCATGAAACTTACGACCAAAAAAGAACCATTTAAATACACTTATAAAAACAGATCAAACAACTTATCACAAGTAAAGAGATTTCAGTATCTGGGAGTAACATTCACACCTAATCCACAGGCATTTCGACCTAATTTGCTCCAAAGCACAAGCTTACCGCATATAAAAATGCCTAATAAGACCCATTCTTGAGCATACATGCGCTGTTTGGTCACCCTATCATGTGCGTGATGTAAAAAACCTGAGTCTCTTCAAAGAAAAGCAATAAGATTTATTTACGGCAGGAACAGAAACTAAATGAAGCGTTTTCAGTGTTCTGCGATTCAAGTGAGAAATGGCAAATTTAATTTCAAGAAAATCGTTGTCATGACACTTACGACCAAAAAAAAAACATTTAAATACACTTATAAAAACAGCTCAAACAACTTATCACAAGTAAAGATATTTCAGTCTTTGGGAGTAACATTCACACCTAATGCACAGGCATATCGACCTAATTTGCTCCAAAGCACAAGCTTACCGCATATAAAATGTCTAATAAGATCAATTCTAGAGCATACATGCCCTGTTTGGTCACCCTATCATGTGAGTGATGTAATAAAAACCTGAGTCTCTTCAAAAAAAGCAATAAGATTTATTTACGGCAGCAAGAGAAACTAAATGAAGCGTTTTCAGTGTTCTGCGATTCAAGTGAGAAATGGCAAATTTAATTTCAAGAAAATCGTTGTCATGACACTTACGACCAAAAAAAACCATTTAAAAACACTTATAAAAACAGCTCAAACAACTTATCACAAGTAAAGAGATTTCAGTCTTTGGGAGTAACATTCACACCTAATGCACAGGCATATCGACCTAATTTGCTCCAAAGCACAAGCTTACCGCATATAAAATGTCTAATAAGATCAATTCTAGAGCATACATGCCCTGTTTGGTCACCCTATAATGTGAGTGATGTAATAAAAACCTGAGTCTCTTCAAAAAAAGCAATAAGATTTATTTACGGCAGCAAGAGAAACTAAATGAAGCGTTTTCAGTGTTCTGCGATTCAAGTGAGAAATGGCAAATTTAATTTCAAGAAAATCGTTGTCATGAAACTTACGACCAAAAAAGAACCATTTAAATACACTTATAAAAAGAGATCAAGCAACTTATCACAAGTAAAGAGATTTCAGTATCTGGGAGTAACATTCACACCTAATCCACAGGCATATCGACCTAATTTCCTCCAAAGCACAAGCTTACCGCATATAAAAATGCCTAATAAGACCAATTCTTGAGCATACATGCCCTTTTTGGTCACCCTATCATGTGCGTGATGTAAAAAAACCTGAGTCTCTTCAAAGAAAAGCAATAAGATTTATTTACGGCAGCAAGAGAAACTAAATGAAGCGTTTTCAGTGTTCTGCGATTGAAGTGAGAAATATCAAATTTAATTTCAAGAAAATCGTTGTCATGACACTTACGACCAAAAAAGTACCATTTAAATACACTTATAAAAACAGATCAAACAACTTATCACAAGTAAAGAGATTTCAGTCTTCACATTCACACCTAATACACAGGCATATCGACCTAATTTTCTTAAACCACAAGCTTACCGCATATAAAAATGCCTAATAAGACCAATTCTTGAGCATACATGCCCTGTTTGGTCACCCTATCATGTGAGTGATGTAAAAAAACCTGAGTCTCTTCAAAAAAAGCAATAAGATTTATTTACGGCAGCAAGAGAAACTAAATGAAGCGTTTTCAGTGTTTTGCGATTCAAGTGAGAAATGGCAAATTTAATTTCAAGAATAGCGTTGTCATGACACTTACGACTAAAAACGAACCATTTAAATACACTTATAAAAACAGATCAAACAACTTATCACAAGTAAAGAGATTTCAGTACCTGGGAGTAACATTCACACCTAATCCACAGGCATATCGACCTAATTTGCTCCAAAGCACAAGCTTACCGCATATAAAAATGCCTAATAAGACCAATTCTTGAGCATACATGCGCTGTTTGTCGCCCTATCATGTGCGTGATGTAAAAAATCCTGAGTCTCTTCAAAGAAAAGCAATAAGATTTATTTACGGCAGCAAGAGAAACTAAATGAAGTGTTTTCAGTGTTCTGCGATTGAAGTGAGAAATGGCAAATTTAATTTCAAGAAAATCGCTGTCATGACACTTACGACTAAAAAAGAACCATTTAAATACACTTATAAAAACAGATCAAACAACTTATCACAAGTAAAGAGATTTCAGTATCTGGGAGTAACATTCACACCTAATCCACAGGCATATCGACCTAATTTGCTCCAAAGCACAAGCTTACCGCATATAAAAATGCCTAATAAGATCAATTCTTGAGCATACATGCCCTGTTTCGTCACCCTATCATGTGAGTGATGTAAAAAAACCTGAGTCTCATCAAAGAAAAGCAATAGGATTTATTTACGGCAGCAAGAGAATGTAAAATAAAGCGTTTTCAGAGTTCTGCGATTGAAGTGAGAAATGGCAAATTTAATTTCAAGAAAATCGTTGTCATGACACTTACGACCAAAAAAGAACCATTTAAATACACTTATAAAAACAGATCAAACAACTTATCACAAGTAAAGAGATTTCAGTAAGGCATGTTGACGGGCTAGTTGGTTATTCATCTTGAAACTTGGGAAAAAACCCACCTAGGCGCAAATGATTTCACGACACAAAAAGAGACGAGGAGACAACGGACAGGCGCCACGTTAACACGTGCAAGTGTGCACCTCGACTGAAAAAGGCGAGGATTCTGGGCAAGAGCAAATTCAAGCAGGCGAGGCTTTTATTGGAAGCCTTTCACATAAAGAAAAAGGCAGCCTTGTGCGTGAGTGACACATCAGTTAGGTTGTATGCGGCGGAGTACGAATTTCTGAGCAATAATGTACGTGCTAGGCAATAAGTCAGGGCTGCGATAAGGCACGTGGTGTGTAGATGTGGGCGTTGCCTGAGACTATAAATGTATGTGTTTTTTCGAGCAATAAATAGTTGGAAGTAATGGCGCCTGTCCGTTGTCTCCTCGTCTCTTTTTGTGTCGTGAAATCATTTGCGCCTAGGTGGGTTTTTCCCAAGTTTCAAAAGAGATTTCAGTATTTGGGAGTAACATTCCCACCTAATGCACAGGCATATCGACCTAATTTGCTCCAAAGCACAAGCTTACCGCATATAAAAATGCCTAATAAGACCAATTCTTGAGCATACATGCGCTGTTTGGTCGCCCTATCATGTGCCTGATGTAAAAAAACCTGAGTCTCTTCAAAGAAAAGCAATAAGATTTATTTACGGCAGCAAGAGAATGTAAAATAAAGCGTTTTCAGAGTTCTGCGATTGAAGTGAGAAATGGCAAATTTAATTTCAAGAAAATCGTTGTCATGACACTTACGACCAAAAAAGAACCATTTAAATACACTTATAAAAACAGATCAAACAACTTATCACAAGTAAAGAGATTTCAGTAAGGCATGTTGACGGGCTAGTTGGTTATTCATCTTGAAACTTGGGAAAAAACCCACCTAGGCGCAAATGATTTCACGACACAAAAAGAGACGAGGAGACAACGGACAGGCGCCACGTTAACACGTGCAAGTGTGCACCTCGACTGAAAAAGGCGAGGATTCTGGGCAAGAGCAAATTCAAGCAGGCGAGGCTTTTATTGGAAGCCTTTCACATAAAGAAAAAGGCAGCCTTGTGCGTGAGTGACACATCAGTTAGGTTGTATGCGGCGGAGTACGATTTTCTGAGCAATAATGTACGTGCTAGGCGATAAGTCAGGGCTGCGATAAGGCACGTGGTGTGTAGATGTGGGCGTTGCCTGAGACTATAAATGTATGTGTTTTTTCGAGCAATAAATAGTTGGAAGTAATGGCGCCTGTCCGTTGTCTCCTCGTCTCTTTTTGTGTCGTGAAATCATTTGCGCCTAGGTGGGTTTTTCCCAAGTTTCAAAAAAGATTTCAGTATTTGGGAGTAACATTCCCACCTAATGCACAGGCATATCGACCTAATTTGCTCCAAAGCACAAGCTTACCGCATATAAAAATGCCTAATAAGACCAATTCTTGAGCATACATGCGCTGTTTGGTCGCCCTATCATGTGCGTGATGTAAAAAAAACTGAGTCTCATCAAAGAAAAGCAATAGGATTTATTTACGGCAGCAAAAGAATGTAAAATAAAGCGTTTTCAGAGTTCTGCGATTGAAGTGAGAAATGGCAAATTTAATTTCAAGAAAATCGTTGTCATGACACTTACGACCAAAAAAGAACCATTTAAATACACTTATAAAAACAGATCAAACAACTTATCACAAGTAAAGAGATTTCAGTAAGGCATGTTGACGGGCTAGTTGGTTATTCATCTTGAAACTTGGGAAAAAACCCACCTAAGCGCAAATGATTTCACGACACAAAAAGAGACGAGGAGACAACGGACAGGCGCCACGTTAACACATGCAAGTGTGCACCTCGACTGAAAAAGGCGAGGATTCTGGGCAAGAGCAAATTCAAGCAGGCGAGGCTTTTATTTTAAGCCTTTCACATAAAGAAAAACGCAGCCTTGTGCGTGAGTGACACATCAGTTAGGTTGTATGCGGCGGAGTACGATTTTCTGAGCAATAATGTACGTGCTAGGCGATAAGTCAGGGCTGCGATAAGGCACGTGGTGTGTAGATGTGGGCGTTGCCTGAGACTATAAATGTATGTGTTTTTTCGCCCAATAAATAGTTGGAAGTAATGGCGCCTGTCCGTTGTCTCCTCGTCTCTTTTTGTGTCGTGAAATCATTTGCGCCTAGGTGGGTTTTTCCCAAGTTTCAAAAGAGATTTCAGTATTTGGGAGTACCATTCCCAACTAATGCACAGGCATATCGACCTAATTTGCTCCAAAGCACAAGCTTACCGCATATAAAAATGCCTAATAAGACCAATTCTTGAGCATACATGTCCTGTTTCGTCACCCTATCATTCGAGTGATGTAAAAAAACCTGAGTCTCTTCAAAAAAAGCAATAAGATTTATTTACGGCAGCAAGAGAAACTAAATGAAGCGTTTTCAGTGTTCTGCGATTGAAGTGAGAAATGGCAAATTTAATTTCAAGAAAATCGTTGTCATGACACTTACGACCAAAAAAGAACCATTTAAATACACTTATAAAAAAGATCAAACAACTTATCACAAGTAAAGAGCTTTCAGTATCTGGGAGTAATATTCACACCTAATCCACAGGCATATCGACATAATTTGCTCCAAAGCACAAGCTTACCGCATATAAAAATGCCTAATAAGACCAATTCTTGATCATACATGCGCTGTTTGATCACCCTATCATGTGCGTGATGTAAAAAAACCTGAGTCTCTTCAAAAAAAAGCAATAAGATTTATTTACGGCAGCAAGAGAAACTAAATGAAGCGTTTTCAGTGTGCTGCGATTGAAGTGAGAAATGGCAAATTTAATTTCAAGAAAATCGTTGTCATGACGCTTACGACCAAAAAAGAACCATTTAAATACACTTATAAAGACAGATCAAACAACTTATCACAAGTAAAGAGCTTTCAGTATCTGGGAGTAATATTCACACCTTATCCACAGGCATATCGACCTAATTTCCTCCAAAGCACAAGCTTACCGCATATAAAAATGCCTAATAAGACCAATTCTTGAGCATACATGCCCTGTTTGGTCACCCTATCATGTGCGTGATGTAAAAAAACCTGAGTCTCTTCAAAGAAAAGCAATAAGATTTATTTACGGCAGCAAGAGAAACTAAATGAAGCGTTTTCAGTGTTCTGCGATTGAAGTGAGAAATATCAAATTTAATTTCAAGAAAATCGTTGTCATGACACTTACGACCAAAAAAGTACCATTTAAATACACTTATAAAAACAGGTCAAACAACTTATCACAAGTAAAGAGATTTCAGTACTGGGAGTAACATTCAAACCTAATCCACAGGCATATGACCTAATTTGCTTCAAAGCACAAGCTTACCACATATAAAAATGCCTAATAAGATCAATTCTTGAGCATGCATGCGCTGTTTGGTCACCCTTTCATGTGCGTGCTGTAAAAAAACCTGTGTCTCTTCAAAGAAAAGCAATAAGATTTATTTACGGCAGCAAGAGAAACTAAATGAAGCGTTTTCAGTGTTCTGCGATTGAAGTGAGAAATGGCAAATTTAATTTCAAGAAAATCGCTGTCATGACACTTACGACTAAAAAAGAACCATTTAAATACACTTATAAAAACAGATCAAACAACTTATCACAAGTAAAGAGATTCCAGTATCTGGGAGTAACATTCACATCTAATCCACAGGCATATCGACCTAATTTGCTCCAAAGCACAAGCTTACCGCATATAAAAATGCCTAATAAGATCAATTCTTGAGCATACATGCCCTGTTTGGTCACCCTATCATGTGCGTGATGTAAAAAACCTGAGTCTCTTCAAAGAAAAGCAATAAGATTTATTTACGGCAGCAAGAGAATGTAAAATAAAGCGTTTTCAGAGTTCTGCGATTGAAGTGAGAAATGGCAAATTTAATTTCAAGAAAATCGTTGTCATGACACTTACAACCAAAAAAGAACCATTTAAATACACTTATAAAAACAGATCAAACAACTTATCACAAGTAAAGAGCTTTCAGTATCTGGGAGTAATATTCACACCTAATCCAGAGGCATATCGACCTAATTTGCTCCAAAGCACAAGCTTACCGCATATAAAAATGCCTAATAAGACCAGTTCTTGATCATACATGCGCTGTTTGGTCACCCTGTCATGTGCGTGATGTAAAAAAACCTGAGTCTCTTCAAAGAAAAGCAATAAGATTTATTTACGGCAGCAAGAGAATGTAAAATAAAGCGTTTTCAGTGTTCTGCGATTGAAGTGAGAAATGGCAAATTTAATTTCAAGAAAATCGTTGTCATGACACTTACGAGCAAAAAAGAACCATTTAAATACACTTATAAAAACAGATCAAACAACCTATCACAAGTAAATAGATTTCAGTATCTGGGAGTAACATTCACACCTAATCCACAGGCATATCGACTTAATTTGCTCCAAAGCACAACCTTACCGCATATAAAAATGAATAGTAAGGCCAATTCTTGAGCATACATGCGCTGTTTGGTCACCCTATCATGTGCGTGATGTAAAAAAACCTGAGTTTCTTCAAAGAAAACCAATAAGATTTATTTACGGCAGCAAGAGAAACTAAATGAAGCGTTTTCAGTGTTCTGCGATTGAAGTGAGAAATGGTAAATTTAATTTCAAGAAAACTGTTGTCATGACACTTACGACCAAAAAAGAACCATTTAAATACACTATAAAAACAGATCAAGCAACTTATCACAAGTAAAGAGATTTCAGTAAGGCATGTTGACGGGCTAGTTGGTTATTCATCTTGAAACTTGGGAAAAAACCCACCTAGGCGCAAATGATTTCACGACACAAAAAGAGACGAGGAGACAACGGACAGGCGCCACATTAACACGTGCAAGTGTGCACCTCGAATGAAAAAGGCGAGGATTCTGGGCAAGAGCAAATTCAAGCAGGCGAGGCTTTTATTTTAAGCCTTTCACATAAAGAAAAACGCAGCCTTGTGCGTGAGTGACACATCAGTTAGGTTGTATGCGGCGGAGTACGATTTTCTGAGCAATAATGTACGTGCTAGGCGATAAGTCAGGGCTGCGATAAGGCACGTGGTGTGTAGATGTGGGCGTTGCCTGAGAATATAAATGTATGTGTTTTTTCGAGCAATAAATAGTTGGAAGTAATGGCGCCTGTCCGTTGTCTCCTCGTCTCTTTTTGTGTCGTGAAATCATTTGCGCCTAGGTGGGTTTTTCCCAAGTTTCAAAAGAGATTTCAGTATTTGGGAGTAACATTCCCACCTAATGCACAGGCATATCGACCTAATTTGCTCCAAAGCACAAGCTTACCGCATATAAAAATGCCTAATAAGATCCATTCTTGAGCATGCATGCACTGTTTGGTCACCCTTTCATGTGCGTGATGTAAATAAACCTGTGTCTCTTCAAAGAAAAGCAATAAGATTTATTTACGGCAGCAAGAGAAGCTAAATGAAGCGTTTTCAGTGTTCTGCGATTCAAGTGAGAAATGGCAAATTTAATTTCAAGAAAATCGTTGTCATGAAACTTACGACCAAAAAAGAACCATTTAAATACACTTATAAAAACAGATCAAACAACTTATCACAAGTAAAGAGATTTCAGTATCTGGGAGTAACATTCACACCTAATCCACAGGCATTTCGACCTAATTTGCTCCAAAGCACAAGCTTACCGCGTATAAAAATGCCTAATAAGACCCATTCTTGAGCATACATGCGCTGTTTGGTCACCCTATCATGTGCGTGATGTAAAAAACCTGAGTCTCTTCAAAGAAAAGCAATAAGATTTATTTACGGCAGGAACAGAAACTAAATGAAGCGTTTTCAGTGTTCTGCGATTCAAGTGAGAAATGGCAAATTTAATTTCAAGAAAATCGTTGTCATGACACTTACGACCAAAAAAAACCATTTAAAAACACTTATAAAAACAGCTCAAACAACTTATCACAAGTAAAGAGATTTCAGTCTTTGGGAGTAACATTCACACCTAATGCACAGGCATATCGACCTAATTTGCTCCAAAGCACAAGCTTACCGCATATAAAATGTCTAATAAGATCAATTCTAGAGTATACATGCCCTGTTTGGTCACCCTATAATGTGAGTGATGTAATAAAAACCTGAGTCTCTTCAAAAAAAGCAGTAAGATTTATTTACGGCAGCAAGAGAAACTAAATGAAGCGTTTTCAGTGTTCTGCGATTCAAGTGAGAAATGGCAAATTTAATTTCAAGAAAATCGTTGTCATGAAACTTACGACCAAAAAAGAACCATTTAAATACACTTATAAAAAGAGATCAAACAACTTATCACAAGTAAAGAGATTTCAGTATCTGGGAGTAACATTCACACCTAATCCACAGGCATATCGACCTAATTTCCTCCAAAGCACAAGCTTACCGCATATAAAAATGCCTAATAAGACCAATTCTTGAGCATACATGCCCTGTTTGGTCACCCTATCATGTGCGTGATGTAAAAAAACCTGAGTCTCTTCAAAGAAAAGCAATAAGATTTATTTACGGCAGCAAGAGAAACTAAATGAAGTGTTTTCAGTGTTCTGCGATTGAAGTGAGAAATGGCAAATTTAATTTCAAGAAAATCGCTGTCATGACACTTACGACTAAAAAAGAACCATTTAAATACACTTATAAAAACAGATCAAACAACTTATCACAATTAAAGAGATTTCAGTATCTGGGAGTAACATTCACACCTAATCCACAGGCATATCGACCTAATTTGCCCCAAAGCACAAGCTTACCGCATATAAAAATGCCTAATAAGACCAATTCTTGATCATACATGCGCTGTTTGGTCACCCTATCATGTGCGTGATGTAAAAAAACTGAGTCTCTTCAAAGAAAAGCAATAAGACCTATTTACGGCAGCAAGAGAAACTAAATGAAGCGTTTTCAGTGTTCTGCGATTGAAGTGAGAAATGGCAAATTTAATTTCAAGAAAATCGTTGTCATGAAACTTACGACCAAAAACAACCATTTAAATACACTTATAAAAACAGATCAAACAACTTATCACAAGTAAAAATATTTCAGTATCTGGGAGTAACATTCACACCTAATCCACAGGCATATCGACCTAATTTGCTCCAAAGCACAAGCTTACCGCATATAAAAATGCCTAATAAGACCAATTCTTGAGCATACATGCGCTGTTTGGTCGCCCTATCATGTGCGTGATGTAAAAATACCTGAGTCTCTTCAAACAAAAGCAATAAGATTTATTTACGGCAGCAAGAGAAACTAAATGAAGTGTTTTCAGTGTTCTGCGATTGAAGTGAGGAATGGCAAATTTAATTTCAAGAAAATCGCTGTTATGACACTTACGACTAAAAAAGAACCATTTAAATACACTTATAAAAACAGATCAAACAACTTATCACAAGTAAAGAGATTTCAGTATCTGGGAGTAACATTCTCACCTAATCCACAGGCATTTCGACCTAATTTGCTCCAAAGCACAAGCTTACCGCATATAAAAATGCCTAATAAGACCCATTCTTGAGCATACATGCGCTGTTTGGTCACCCTATCATGTGCGTGATGTAAAAAAACCTGAGTCTCTTCAAAGAAAAGCAATAAGATTTATTTACGGCAGGAACAGAAACTAAATGAAGCGTTTTCAGTGTTCTGCGATTCAAGTGAGAAATGGCAAATTTAATTTCAAGAAAATCGTTGTCATGACACTTACGACCAAAAAAAACCATTTAAATACACTTATAAAAACAGCTCAAACAACTTATCACAAGTAAAGAATTTCAGTCTTTGGGAGTAACATTCACACCTAATGCACAGGCATATCGACCTAATTTGCTCCAAAGCACAAGCTTACCGCATATAAAATGTCTAATAAGATCAATTCTAGAGCATACATGCCCTGTTTGGTCACCCTATCATGTGAGTGATGTAATAAAAACCTGAGTCTCTTCAAAAAAAGCAATAAGATTTATTTACGGCAGCAAGAGAAACTAAATGAAGCGTTTTCAGTGTTCTGCGATTCAAGTGAGAAATGGCAAATTTAATTTCAAGAAAATCGTTGTCATGACACTTACGACCAAAAAAGAACCATTTAAATACACTTATAAAAACAGATCAAACAACTTATCACAAGTAAAGAGATTTCAGTATTTGGGAGTAATATTCACACCTAATCCACAGGCATATCGACCTAATTTGCTCAAAAGCACAAGCTTACCGCATATAAAAATGCCTAATAAGACCAATTCTTGATCATACATGCGCTGTTTGGTCACCCTATTATGTGCGTGATGTAAAAAAACCTGAGTCTCTTCAAAGAAAAGCAATAAGATTTATTTACGGCAGCAAGAGAAGCTAAATGAAGCGTTTTCAGTGTTCTGCGATTCAAGTGAGAAATGGCAAATTTAATTTCAAGAAAATCGTTGTCATGAAACTTACGACCAAAAAAGAACCATTTAAATACACTTATAAAAAGAGATCAAACAACTTATCACAAGTAAAGAGATTTCAGTATCTGGGAGTAACATTCACACCTAATCCACAGGCATTTCGACCTAATTTGCTCCAAAGCACAAGCTTACCGCATATAAAAATACCTTATAAGACCAATTCTTGAGCATACATGCGCTGTTTGGTCACCCTATCATGTGCGTAATGTAAAAAAACCTGAGTCTCTTCAAAGAAAAGCAATAAGATTTATTTACGGCAGCAAGAGAAAATAAATGAAGCGTTTTCAGTGTTCTGCGATTGAAGTGAGAAATGGCAAATTTAATTTCAAGAAAATCGTTGTCATGACACTTACGACCAAAAAAGAACCATTTAAATACACTTATAAAAACAGATGAAACAACTTATCACAAGTAAAGCGATTTCAGTCTTCACATTCACATCTAATGCACAGGCATATGACCTAATTTGCTCCAAAGCACCAGCTTACCACATATAAAAATGCCTAATAAGACCAATTCTTGAGCATACATGCCCTGTTTGGTCACCCTATCATGTGAGTGATGTAAAAAAACCTGAGTCTCTTCAAAAAAAGCAATAAGATTTATTTACGGCAGCAAGAGAAACTAAATGAAGCGTTTTCAGTGTTTTGCGATTCAAGTGAGAAATGGCAAATTTAATTTCAAGAATAGCGTTGTCATGACACTTACGACTAAAAACGAACCATTTAAATACACTTATAAAAACAGATCAAACAACTTATCACAAGTAAAGAGATTTCAGTACCTGGGAGTAACATTCACACCTAATCCACAGGCATATCGACCTAATTTGCTCCAAAGCACAAGCTTACCGCATATAAAAATGCCTAATAAGACCAATTCTTGAGCATACATGCGCTGTTTGTCGCCCTATCATGTGCGTGATGTAAAAAATCCTGAGTCTCTTCAAAGAAAAGCAATAAGATTTATTTACGGCAGCAAGAGAAACTAAATGAAGTGTTTTCAGTGTTCTGCGATTGAAGTGAGAAATGGCAAATTTAATTTCAAGAAAATCGCTGTCATGACACTTACGACTAAAAAAGAACCATTTAAATACACTTATAAAAACAGATCAAACAACTTATCACAAGTAAAGAGATTTCAGTATCTGGGAGTAACATTCACACCTAATCCACAGGCATATCGACCTAATTTGCTCCAAAGCACAAGCTTACCGCATATAAAAATGCCTAATAAGATCAATTCTTGAGCATACATGCCCTGTTTCGTCACCCTATCATGTGAGTGATGTAAAAAAACCTGAGTCTCATCAAAGAAAAGCAATAGGATTTATTTACGGCAGCAAGAGAATGTAAAATAAAGCGTTTTCAGAGTTCTGCGATTGAAGTGAGAAATGGCAAATTTAATTTCAAGAAAATCGTTGTCATGACACTTACGACCAAAAAAGAACCATTTAAATACACTTATAAAAACAGATCAAACAACTTATCACAAGTAAAGAGATTTCAGTAAGGCATGTTGACGGGCTAGTTGGTTATTCATCTTGAAACTTGGGAAAAAACCCACCTAGGCGCAAATGATTTCACGACACAAAAAGAGACGAGGAGACAACGGACAGGCGCCACGTTAACACGTGCAAGTGTGCACCTCGACTGAAAAAGGCGAGGATTCTGGGCAAGAGCAAATTCAAGCAGGCGAGGCTTTTATTGGAAGCCTTTCACATAAAGAAAAAGGCAGCCTTGTGCGTGAGTGACACATCAGTTAGGTTGTATGCGGCGGAGTACGAATTTCTGAGCAATAATGTACGTGCTAGGCGATAAGTCAGGGCTGCGATAAGGCACGTGGTGTGTAGATGTGGGCGTTGCCTGAGACTATAAATGTATGTGTTTTTTCGAGCAATAAATAGTTGGAAGTAATGGCGCCTGTCCGTTGTCTCCTCGTCTCTTTTTGTGTCGTGAAATCATTTGCGCCTAGGTGGGTTTTTCCCAAGTTTCAAAAGAGATTTCAGTATTTGGGAGTAACATTCCCACCTAATGCACAGGCATATCGACCTAATTTGCTCCAAAGCACAAGCTTACCGCATATAAAAATGCCTAATAAGACCAATTCTTGAGCATACATGCGCTGTTTGGTCGCCCTATCATGTGCGTGATGTAAAAAAACCTGAGTCTCTTCAAAGAAAAGCAATAAGATTTATTTACGGCAGCAAGAGAATGTAAAATAAAGCGTTTTCAGAGTTCTGCGATTGAAGTGAGAAATGGCAAATTTAATTTCAAGAAAATCGTTGTCATGACACTTACGACCAAAAAAGAACCATTTAAATACACTTATAAAAACAGATCAAACAACTTATCACAAGTAAAGAGATTTCAGTAAGGCATGTTGACGGGCTAGTTGGTTATTCATCTTGAAACTTGGGAAAAAACCCACCTAGGCGCAAATGATTTCACGACACAAAAAGAGACGAGGAGACAACGGACAGGCGCCACGTTAACACGTGCAAGTGTGCACCTCGACTGAAAAAGGCGAGGATTCTGGGCAAGAGCAAATTCAAGCAGGCGAGGCTTTTATTGGAAGCCTTTCACATAAAGAAAAAGGCAGCCTTGTGCGTGAGTGACACATCAGTTAGGTTGTATGCGGCGGAGTACGATTTTCTGAGCAATAATGTACGTGCTAGGCGATAAGTCAGGGCTGCGATAAGATACGTGGTGTGTAGATGTGGGCGTTGCCTGAGACTATAAATGTATGTGTTTTTTCGAGCAATAAATAGTTGGAAGTAATGGCGCCTGTCCGTTGTCTCCTCGTCTCTTTTTGTGTCGTGAAATCATTTGCGCCTAGGTGGGTTTTTCCCAAGTTTCAAAAGAGATTTCAGTATTTGGGAGTAACATTCCCACCTAATGCACAGGCATACCGACCTAATTTGCTCCAAAGCACAAGCTTACCGCATATAAAAATGCCTAATAAGACCAATTCTTGAGCATACATGCGCTGTTTGGTCGCCCTATCATGTGCGTGATGTAAAAAAAACTGAGTCTCATCAAAGAAAAGCAATAGGATTTATTTACGGCAGCAAGAGAATGTAAAATAAAGCGTTTTCAGAGTTCTGCGATTGAAGTGAGAAATGGCAAATTTAATTTCAAGAAAATCGTTGTCATGACACTTACGACCAAAAAAGAACCATTTAAATACACTTATAAAAACAGATCAAACAACTTATCACAAGTAAAGAGATTTCAGTAAGGCATGTTGACGGGCTAGTTGGTTATTCATCTTGAAACTTGGGAAAAAACCCACCTAAGCGCAAATGATTTCACGACACAAAAAGAGACGAGGAGACAACGGACAGGCGCCACGTTAACACGTGCAAGTGTGCACCTCGACTGAAAAAGGCGAGGATTCTGGGCAAGAGCAAATTCAAGCAGGCGAGGCTTTTATTTTAAGCCTTTCACATAAAGAAAAACGCAGCCTTGTGCGTGAGTGACACATCAGTTAGGTTGTATGCGGCGGAGTACGATTTTCTGAGCAATAATGTACGTGCTAGGCGATAAGTCAGGGCTGCGATAAGGCACGTGGTGTGTAGATGTGGGCGTTGCCTGAGACTATAAATGTATGTGTTTTTTCGCCCAATAAATAGTTGGAAGTAATGGCGCCTGTCCGTTGTCTCCTCGTCTCTTTTTGTGTCGTGAAATCATTTGCGCCTAGGTGGGTTTTTCCCAAGTTTCAAAAGAGATTTCAGTATTTGGGAGTACCATTCCCAACTAATGCACAGGCATATCGACCTAATTTGCTCCAAAGCACAAGCTTACCGCATATAAAAATGCCTAATAAGACCAATTCTTGAGCATACATGTCCTGTTTCGTCACCCTATCATTCGAGTGATGTAAAAAAAACCTGAGTCTCTTCAAAAAAAGCAATAAGATTTATTTACGGCAGCAAGAGAAACTAAATGAAGCGTTTTCAGTGTTCTGCGATTGAAGTGAGAAATGGCAAATTTAATTTCAAGAAAATCGTTGTCATGACACTTACGACCAAAAAAGAACCATTTAAATACACTTATAAAAAAGATCAAACAACTTATCACAAGTAAAGAGCTTTCAGTATCTGGGAGTAATATTCACACCTAATCCACAGGCATATCGACATAATTTGCTCCAAAGCACAAGCTCACCGCATATAAAAATGCCTAATAAGACCAATTCTTGATCATACATGCGCTGTTTGATCACCCTATCATGTGCGTGATGTAAAAAAACCTGAGTCTCTTCAAAAAAAAGCAATAAGATTTATTTACGGCAGCAAGAGAAACTAAATGAAGCGTTTTCAGTGTGCTGCGATTGAAGTGAGAATTGGCAAATTTAATTTCAAGAAAATCGTTGTCATGACGCTTACGACCAAAAAAGAACCATTTAAATACACTTATAAAGACAGATAAAACAACTTATCACAAGTAAAGAGCTTTCAGTATCTGGGAGTAATATTCACACCTAATCCACAGGCATATCGACCTAATTTCCTCCAAAGCACAAGCTTACCGCATATAAAAATGCCTAATAAGACCAATTCTTGAGCAATCATGCCCTGTTTGGTCACCCTATCATGTGCGTGATGTAAAAAAACCTGAGTCTCTTCAAAGAAAAGCAATAAGATTTATTTACGGCAGCAAGAGAAACTAAATGAAGCGTTTTCAGTGTTCTGCGATTGAAGTGAGAAATATCAAATTTAATTTCAAGAAAATCGTTGTCATGACACTTACGACCAAAAAAGTACCATTTAAATACACTTATAAAAGCAGGTCAAACAACTTATCACAAGTAAAGAGATTTCAGTACTGGGAGTAACATTCAAACCTAATCCACAGGCATATCGACCTAATTTCCTCCAAAGCACAAGCTTACCGCATATAAAAATGCCTAATAAGACCAATTCTTGAGCATACATGCCCTGTTTGGTCACCCTATCATGTGCGTGATGTAAAAAAACCTGAGTCTCTTCAAAGAAAAGCAATAAGATTTATTTACGGCAGCAAGAGAAACTAAATGAAGCGTTTTCAGTGTTCTGCGATTGAAGTGAGAAATGGCAAATTTAATTTCAAGAAAATCGTTGTCATGACACTTACGACCAAAAAAGAACCATTTAAATACACTTATAAAAAAGATCAAACAACTTATCACAAGTAAAGAGATTTCAGTCTTCACATTCACACCTAATGCACAGGCATATCGACCGAATTTGCTCCAAAGCACAAGTTTACCGCATATAAAAATGCCTAATAAGACCAATTCTTGAGCATACATGAGCTGTTTGGTCCCCTTACATGTGCGTGATGTAAAAAAACCTGAGTCTCTTCTAAGAAAAGCAATAAGATTTATTTACGGCAGCAAGAGAAACTAAATGAAGCGTTTTCAGTGTTCTGCGATTGAAGTGAGAAATATCAAATTTAATTTCAAGAAAATCGTTGTCATGACACTTACGACCAAAAAAGTACCATTTAAATACACTTATAAAAACAGATCAAACAACTTATCACAAGTAAAGAGATTTCAGTCTTCACATTCACACCTAATACACAGGCATATCGACCTAATTTTCTTAAAGCACAAGCTTACCGCATATAAATATGCCTAATAAGACCAATTCTTGAGCATACATGCACTGTTTGGTCACCCTATCATGTGCGTGATGTAAAAAAAACCTGAGTCTCTTCAAAGAAAAGCAATAAGATTTATTTACGGCAGGAAGAGAAACTAAATGAAGCGTTTTCAGTGTTCTGTGGTTAAAGTGAGAAATGGCAAATTTAATTTCAAGAAAATCGTTGTCATGACACTTACGACCAAAAAAACCATTTAAATACACTTATAAAAACAGCTCAAACAACTTATCACAACTAAAGAGATTTCAGTCTTTAGGAGTAACATTCACACCTAATGCACAGGCATATCGACCTAATTTGCTCCAAAGCACAAGCTTCCCGCATATAAAAATGCCTAATAAGATCAATTCTAGAGCATACGTACCCTGTTTGGTCACCCTATCACGTGAGTGATGTAAAAAAAACCTGAGTCTCTTCAAAAAAAGCAATAAGATTTATTTACGGCAGCAAGAGAAACTAAATGAAGCGTTTTCAGTGTTCTGCGATTCATGTGAGAAATGGCAAATTTAATTTCAAGAAAATCGTTGTCATGACACTTACGACCAAAAACGAACCATTTAAATACACTTATAAAAACAGATCAAACAACTCATCACAAGTAAAGAGATTTCAGTATCTGGGAGTAACATTCACATCTAATGCACAGGCATATGACCTAATTTGCTCCAAAGCACAAGCTTACCACATATAAAAATGCCTAATAAGATCAATTCTTGAGCATGCATGCGCTGTTTGGTCACCCTTTCATGTGCGGGATGTAAAAAAACCTGTGTCTCTTCAAAGAAAAGCAATAAGATTTATTTACGGCAGCAAGAGAAACTAAATGAAGCGTTTTCAGTGTTTTGCGATCGAAGTGAGAAATGGCAAATTTAATTTTAAAAAAATCGTTGTCATGACACTTACGACCAAAAAAGAACAATTTAAATACACTTATAAAAACACATCAAACAACTTATCACAAGTAAAGAGATTTCAGTCTTCACATTCACACCTAATGCACAGGCATATCGACCTAATTTGCTCCAAAGCACCAGCATACCGCATATAAAAATGCCTAATAAGACCAATTCTTAAGCATACATGCGCTGTTTGGTCACATTATCATGTGCGTGATGTAAAAAAACCTGAGCCTCTTCAAAGAATTGCAATAAGATTTATTTTCAGCAGCAAGAGAAACTAAATGAAGCGTTTTCAGTGTTCTGCGATTGAAGTGAGAAATGGCAAATTTAATTTCAAGAAAATCGTTGTCATGAAACTTACGACCAAAAAAGAACCATTTAAATACACTTATAAAAACAGATCAAACAACTTATCACAAGTAAAGAGATTTCAGTATCTGGGAGTAACATTCACACCTAATCCACAGGCATTTCGACCTAATTTGCTCCAAAGCACATTTTACCGCATATAAAAATACCTAATAAGACCAATTCTTGAGCATACATGTGCTGTTTGGTCACCCTATCACGTGAGTGATGTAAAAAAAACCTGAGTCTCTTCAAAAAAAGCAATAAGATTTATTTACGGCAGCAAGAGAAACTAAATGAAGCGTTTCCAGTGTTCTGCGATTCAAGTGAGAAATGGCAAATTTAATTTCAAGAAAATCGTTGTCATGACTCTTACGACCAAAAACGAACCATTTAAATACATTTATAAAAACAGATCAAACAACTTATCACAAGTAAAGAGATTTCAGTATCTGGGAGTAACATTCACATCTAATGCACAGGCATATGACCTAATTTGCTCCAAAGCACAAGCTTACCACATATAAAAATGCCTAATAAGATCAATTCTTGAGCATGCATGCGCTGTTTGGTCAACCTTTCATGTGCGTGATGTAAAAAAACCTGTGTCTCTTCAAAGAAAAGCAATAAGATTTATTTACGGCAGCAAGAGAAACTAAATGAAGCGTTTTCAGTGTTCTGCGATTGAAGTGAGAAATGGCAAATTTAATTTCAAGAAAATCGCTGTCATGACACTTACGACTAAAAAAGAACCATTTAAATACACTTATAAAAACAGATCAAACAACTTATCACAAGTAAAGAGATTTCAGTATCTGGGAGTAACATTCACATCTACTCCACAGGCATATCGACCTAATTTGCTCCAAAGCACAAGCTTACCGCATATAAAAATGCCTAATAAGATCAATTCTTGAGCATACATGCCCTGTTTCGTCACCCTATCATGTGAGTGATGTAAAAAAACCTGAGTCTCTTCAAAGAAAAGCAATAAGATTTATTTACGGCAGCAAGAGAATGTAAAATAAAGCGTTTTCAGAGTTCTGCGATTGAAGTGAGAAATGGCAAATTTAATTTCAAGAAAATCGTTGTCATGACACTTACGACCAAAAAAGAACCATTTAAATACACTTATAAAAACAGATCAAACAACTTATCACAAGTAAAGAGCTTTCAGTATCTGGGAGTAATATTCACACCTAATCCAGAGGCATATCGACCTAATTTGCTCCAAAGCACAAGCTTACCGCATATAAAAATGCCTAATAAGACCAATTCTTGATCATACATGCGCTGTTTGGTCACCCTATCATGTGCGTGATGTAAAAAAACCTGAGTCTCTTCAAAGAAAAGCAATAAGATTTATTTACGGCAGCAAGAGAATGTAAAATAAAGCGTTTTCAGTGTTCTGCGATTGATGTGAGAAATGGCAAATTTAATTTCAAGAAAATCGTTGTCATGACACTTACGAGCAAAAAAGAACCATTTAAATACACTTATAAAAACAGATCAAACAACCTATCACAAGTAAATAGATTTCAGTATCTGGGAGTAACATTCACACCTAATCCACAGGCATATCGACCTAATTTGCTCCAAAGCACAAGCTTACCGCATATAAAAATGCCTAATAAGACCAATTCTTGAGCATACATGCGCTGTTTGGTCACCCTATCATGTGCGTGATGTAAAAAACCTGAGTTTCTTCAAAGAAAACCAATAAGATTTATTTACGGCAGAAAGAGAAACTAAATGAAGCGTTTTCAGTGTTCTGCGATTGAAGTGAGAAATGGTAAATTTAATTTCAAGAAAACTGTTGTCATGACACTTACGACCAAAAAAGAACCATTTAAATACACTATAAAAACAGATCAAGCAACTTATCACAAGTAAAGAGATTTCAGTAAGGCATGTTGACGGGCTAGTTGGTTATTCATCTTGAAACTTGGGAAAAAACCCACCTAGGCGCAAATGATTTCACGACACAAAAAGAGACGAGGAGACAACGGACAGGCGCCACATTAACACGTGCAAGTGTGCACCTCGAATGAAAAAGGCGAGGATTCTGGGCAAGAGCAAATTCAAGCAGGCGAGGCTTTTATTTTAAGCCTTTCACATAAAGAAAAACGCAGCCTTGTGCGTGAGTGACACATCAGTTAGGTTGTATGCGGCGGAGTACGATTTTCTGAGCAATAATGTACGTGCTAGGCGATAAGTCAGGGCTGCGATAAGGCACGTGGTGTGTAGATGTGGGCGTTGCCTGAGACTATAAATGTATGTGTTTTTTCGCACAATAAATAGTTGGAAGTAATGGCGCCTGTCCGTTGTCTCCTCGTCTCTTTTTGTGTCGTGAAATCATTTGCGCCTAGGTGGGTTTTTCCCAAGTTTCAAAAGAGATTTCAGTATTTGGGAGTAACATTCCCACCTAATGCACAGGCATATGACCTAATTTGCTCCAAAGCACCAGCTTACCACATATAAAAATGCCTAATAAGACCAATTCTTGAGCATACATGCCCTGTTTGGTCACCCTATCATGTGAGTGATGTAAAAAAACCTGAGTCTCTTCAAAGAAAAGCAATAAGATTTATTTACGGCAGCAAGAGAATGTAAAATAAAGCGTTTTCAGTGTTCTGCGATTGAAGTGAGAAATGGCAAATTTAATTTCAAGAAAATCGTTGTCATGACACTTACGACCAAAAAAACCATTTAAATACACTTATAAAAACAGCTCAAACAACTTATCACAACTAAAGAGATTTCAGTCTTTGGGAGTAACATTCACACCTAATGCACAGGCATATCGACCTAATTTGCTCCAAAGCACAAGCTTCCCGCATATAAAAATGCCTAATAAGATCAATTCTAGAGCATACGTACCCTGTTTGGTCACCCTATCACGTGAGTGATGTAAAAAAACCTGAGTCTCTTCAAAAAAAGCAATAAGATTTATTTACGGCAGCAAGAGAAACTAAATGAAGCGTTTTCAGTGTTCTGCGATTCAAGTGAGAAATGGCAAATTTAATTTCAAGAAAATCGTTGTCATGACACTTACGACCAAAAACGAACCATTTAAATACACTTATAAAAACAGATCAAACAACTCATCACAAGTAAAGAGATTTCAGTATCTGGGAGTAACATTCACATCTAATGCACAGGCATATGACCTAATTTGCTCCAAAGCACATGCTTACCACATATAAAAATGCCTAATAAGATCAATTCTTGAGCATGCATGCGCTGTTTGGTCACCCTTTCATGTGCGGGATGTAAAAAAACCTGTGTCTCTTCAAAGAAAAGCAATAAGATTTATTTACGGCAGCAAGAGAAACTAAATGAAGCGTTTTCAGTGTTCTGCGATTCAAGTGAGAAATGGCAAATTTAATTTCAAGAAAATCGTTGTCATGAAACTTACGACCAAAAAAGAACCATTTAAATACACTTATAAAAAGAGATCAAACAACTTATCACAAGTAGAGATTTCAGTATCTGGGAGTAACATTCACACCTAATCCACAGGCATTTCGACCTAATTTGCTCCAAAGCACATTTTACCGCATATAAAAATACCTAATAAGACCAATTCTTGAGCATACATGTGCTGTTTGGTCACCCTATCACGTGAGTGATGTAAAAAAAACCTGAGTCTCTTCAAAAAAAGCAATAAGATTTATTTACGGCAGCAAGAGAAACTAAATGAAGCGTTTCCAGTGTTCTGCGATTCAAGTGAGAAATGGCAAATTTAATTTCAAGAAAATCGTTGTCATGACTCTTACGACCAAAAACGAACCATTTAAATACACTTATAAAAACAGATCAAACAACTTATCACAAGTAAAGAGCTTTCAGTATCTGGGAGTAATATTCACACCTAATCCACAGGCATATCGACTTAATTTGCTCCAAAGCACAAGCTTACCGCATATAAAAATGCCTAATAAGACCAATTCTTGAGCATACATGCGCTGTTTGGTCACCCTATCATGTGCGTGATGAAAAAAAACCTGAGTTTCTTCAAAGAAAACCAATAAGATTTATTTACGGCAGCAAGAGGAACTAAATGAAGCGTTTTCAGTGTTCTGCGATTGAAGTGAGAAATGGTAAATTTAATTTCAAGAAAACTGTTGTCATGACACTTACGACCAAAAAAGAACCATTTAAATACACTATAAAAACAGATCAAGCAACTTATCACAAGTAAAGAGATTTCAGTAAGGCATGTTGACGGGCTAGTTGGTTATTCATCTTGAAACTTGGGAAAAAACCCACCTAGGCGCAAATGATTTCACGACACAAAAAGAGACGAGGAGACAACGGACAGGCGCCACATTAACACGTGCAAGTGTGCACCTCGAATGAAAAAGGCGAGGATTCTGGGCAAGAGCAAATTCAAGCAGGCGAGGCTTTTATTTTAAGCCTTTCACATAAAGAAAAACGCAGCCTTGTGCGTGAGTGACACATCAGTTAAGGTTGTATGCGGCGGAGTACGATTTTCTGAGCAATAATGTACGTGCTAGGCGATAAGTCAGGGCTGCGATAAGGCACGTGGTGTGTAGATGTGGGCGTTGCCTGAGACTATAAATGTATGTGTTTTTTCGCGCAATAAATAGTTGGAAGTAATGGCGCCTGTCCGTTGTCTCCTCGTCTCTTTTTGTGTCGTGAAATCATTTGCGCCTAGGTGGGTTTTTCCCAAGTTTCAAAAGAGATTTCAGTATTTGGGAGTAACATTCCCACCTAATGCACAGGCATATCGACCTAATTTGCTCCAAAGCACAAGCTTACCGCATATAAAAATGCCTAATAAGATCAATTCTTGAGCATGCATGCGCTGTTTGGTCACCCTTTCATGTGCGTGATGTAAATAAACCTGTGTCTCTTCAAAGAAAAGCAATAAGATTTATTTACGGCAGCAAGAGAAGCTAAATGAAGCGTTTTCAGTGTTCTGCGATTCAAGTGAGAAATGGCAAATTTAATTTCAAGAAAATCGTTGTCATGAAACTTACGACCAAAAAAGAACCATTTAAATACACTTATAAAAAGAGATCAAACAACTTATCACAAGTAGAGATTTCAGTATCTGGGAGTAACATTCACACCTAATCCACAGGCATTTCGACCTAATTTGCTCCAAAGCACATTTTACCGCATATAAAAATACCTAATAAGACCAATTCTTGAGCATACATGTGCTGTTTGGTCACCCTATCACGTGAGTGATGTAAAAAAAACCTGAGTCTCTTCAAAAAAAGCAATAAGATTTATTTACGGCAGCAAGAGAAACTAAATGAAGCGTTTCCAGTGTTCTGCGATTCAAGTGAGAAATGGCAAATTTAATTTCAAGAAAATCGTTGTCATGACTCTTACGACCAAAAACGAACCATTTAAATACATTTATAAAAACAGATCAAACAACTTATCACAAGTAAAGAGATTTCAGTATCTGGGAGTAACATTCACATCTAATGCACAGGCATATGACCTAATTTGCTCCAAAGCACAAGCTTACCACATATAAAAATGCCTAATAAGATCAATTCTTGAGCATGCATGCGCTGTTTGGTCAACCTTTCATGTGCGTGATGTAAAAAAACCTGTGTCTCTTCAAAGAAAAGCAATAAGATTTATTTACGGCAGCAAGAGAAACTAAATGAAGCGTTTTCAGTGTTCTGCGATTGAAGTGAGAAATGGCAAATTTAATTTCAAGAAAATCGCTGTCATGACACTTACGACTAAAAAAGAACCATTTAAATACACTTATAAAAACAGATCAAACAACTTATCACAAGTAAAGAGATTTCAGTATCTGGGAGTAACATTCACATCTAATCCACAGGCATATCGACCTAATTTGCTCCAAAGCACAAGCTTACCGCATATAAAAATGTCTAATAAGATCAATTCTTGAGCATACATGCCCTGTTTCGTCACCCTATCATGTGAGTGATGTAAAAAAACCTGAGTCTCTTCAAAGAAAACCAATAAGATTTATTTACGGCAGCAAGAGAATGTAAAATAAAGCGTTTTCAGAGTTCTGCGATTGAAGTGAGAAATGGCAAATTTAATTTCAAGAAAATCGTTGTCATGACACTTACGACCAAAAAAGAACCATTTAAATGCACTTATAAAAACAGATCAAACAACTTATCACAAGTAAAGAGATTTCAGTATCTGGGAGTAACATTCACATCTAATGCACAGGCATATGACCTAATTTGCTCCAAAGCACAAGCTTACCACATATAAAAATGCCTAATAAGATCAATTCTTGAGCATGCATGCGCTGTTTGGTCAACCTTTCATGTGCGTGATGTAAAAAAACCTGTGTCTCTTCAAAGAAAAGCAATAAGATTTATTTACGGCAGCAAGAGAAACTAAATGAAGCGTTTTCAGTGTTCTGCGATTGAAGTGAGAAATGGCAAATTTAATTTCAAGAAAATCGCTGTCATGACACTTACGACTAAAAAAGAACCATTTAAATACACTTATAAAAACAGATCAAACAACTTATCACAAGTAAAGAGATTTCAGTATCTGGGAGTAACATTCACACCTAATCCACAGGCATATCGACCTAATTTGCTCCAAAGCACAAGCTTACCGCATATAAAAATGCCTAATAAGACCAATTCTTGAGCATACATGCGCTATTTGGTCACCCTATCATGTGCGTGATGTAAAAAATCCTGAGTTTCTTCAAAGAAAACCAATAAGATTTATTTACGGCAGCAAGAGAAACTAAATGAAGCGTTTTCAGTGTTCTGCGATTGAAGTGAGAAATGGTAAATTTAATTTCAAGAAAACTGTTGTCATGACACTTACGACCAAAAAAGAACCATTTAAATACACTATAAAAACAGATCAAGCAACTTATCACAAGTAAAGAGATTTCAGTAAGGCATGTTGACGGGCTAGTTGGTTATTCATCTTGAAACTTGGGAAAAAACCCACCTAGGCGCAAATGATTTCAGGACACAAAAAGAGACGAGGAGACAACGGACAGGCGCCACATTAACACGTGCAAGTGTGCACCTCGAATGAAAAAGGCGAGGATTCTGGGCAAGAGCAAATTCAAGCAGGCGAGGCTTTTATTTTAAGCCTTTCACATAAAGAAAAACGCAGCCTTGTGCGTGAGTGACACATCAGTTAGGTTGTATGCGGCGGAGTACGATTTTCTGAGCAATAATGTACGTGCTAGGCGATAAGTCAGGGCTGCGATAAGGCACGTGGTGTGTAGATGTGGGCGTTGCCTGAGACTATAAATGTATGTGTTTTTTCGCACAATAAATAGTTGGAAGTAATGGCGCCTGTCCGTTGTCTCCTCGTCTCTTTTTGTGTCGTGAAATCATTTGCGCCTAGGTGGGTTTTTCCCAAGTTTCAAAAGAGATTTCAGTATTTGGGAGTAACATTCCCACCTAATGCACAGGCATATGACCTAATTTGCTCCAAAGCACCAGCTTACCACATATAAAAATGCCTAATAAGACCAATTCTTGAGCATACATGCCCTGTTTGGTCACCCTATCATGTGAGTGATGTAAAAAAACCTGAGTCTCTTCAAAAAAAGCAATAAGATTTATTTACGGCAGCAAGAGAAACTAAATGAAGTGTTTTCAGTGTTCTGCGATTGAAGTGAGAAATGGCAAATTTAATTTTAAGAAAATCGCTGTCATGACACTTACGACCAAAAAAGAACCATTTAAATACACTATAAAAACAGATCAAGCAACTTATCACAAGTAAAGAGATTTCAGTAAGGCATGTTGACGGGCTAGTTGGTTATTCATCTTGAAACTTGGGAAAAAACCCACCTAGGCGCAAATGATTTCACGACACAAAAAGAGACGAGGAGACAACGGACAGGCGCCACGTTAACACGTGCAAGTGTGCACCTCGACTGAAAAAGGCGAGGATTCTGGGCAAGAGCAAATTCAAGCAGGCGAGGCTTTTATTTTAAGCCTTTCACATAAAGAAAAACGCAGCCTTGTGCGTGAGTGACACATCAGTTAGGTTGTATGCGGCGGAGTACGATTTTCTGAGCAATAATGTACGTGCTAGGCGATAAGTCAGGGCTGCGATAAGGCACGTGGTGTGTAGATGTGGGCGTTGCCTGAGACTATAAATGTATGTGTTTTTTCGAGCAATAAATAGTTGGAAGTAATGGCGCCTGTCCGTTGTCTCCTCGTCTCTTTTTGTGTCGTGAAATCATTTGCGCCTAGGTGGGTTTTTCCCAAGTTTCAAAAGAGATTTCAGTATTTGGGAGTAACATTCCCACCTAATGCACAGGCATACCGACCTAATTTGCTCCAAATCACAAGCTTACCGCATATAAAAATGCCTAATAAGACCAATTCTTGAGCATACATGCGCTGTTTGGTCGCCCTATCATGTGCGTGATGTAAAAAAACCTGAGTCTCTTCAAAGAAAAGCAATAAGATTTATTTACGGCAGCAAGAGAAACTAAATGAAGCGTTATCAGTGTTCTGCGATTGAAGTGAGAAATGGCAAATTTAATTTCAAGAAAATCGTTGTCATGACACTTACAACCAAAAAAGAACCATTTAAATACACTTATAAAAACAGATCAAACAACTTATCACAAGTAAAGAGCTTTCAGTATCTGGGAGTAATATTCACACCTAATCCACAGGCATATCGACCTAATTTCCTCCAAAGCACAAGCTTACCGCATATAAAAATGCCTAATAAGACCAATTCTTGATCATACATGCGCTGTTTGGTCACCCTATCATGTGCGTGATGTAAAAAAACCTGAGTCTCTTCAAAGAAAAGCAATAAGATTTATTTACGGCAGCAAGAGAATGTAAAATAAAGCGTTTTCAGTGTTCTGCGATTGAAGTGAGAAATGGCAAATTTAATTTCAAGAAAATCGTTGTCATGACACTTACGACCAAAAAAGAACCATTTAAATACACTTATAAAAACAGATCAAACAACCTATTACAAGTAAATAGATTTCAGTATCTGGGAGTAACATTCACACCTAATCCACAGGCATATCGACCTAATTTGCTCCAAAGCACAAGCTTACCGCATATAAAAATGCCTAATAAGACCAATTCTTGAGCATACATGCGCTGTTTGGTCACCCTATCATGTGCGTGATGTAAAAAAAACCTGAGATTCTTCAAAGAAAAGCAATAAGATTTATTTACGGCAGCAAGAGAAACTAAATGAAGTGTTTTCAGTGTGCTGCGATTGAAGTGAGAAATGGCAAATTTAATTTCAAGAAAATCGTTGTCATGACGCTTACGACCAAAAAAGAACCATTTAAATACACTTATAAAAACAGATCAAACAACTTATCACAAGTAAAGAGCTTTCAGTATCTGGGAGTAATATTCACACCTAATCCACAGGCATATCGACCTAATTTCCTCCAAAGCACAAGCTTACCGCATATAAAAATGCCTAATAAGACCAATTCTTGAGCATACATGCCCTGTTTGGTCACCCTATCATGTGCGTGATGTAAAAAAACCTGAGTCTCTTCAAAGAAAAGCAATAAGATTTATTTACGGCAGCAAGAGAAACTAAATGAAGCGTTTTCAGTGTTCTGCGATTGAAGTGAGAAATATCAAATTTAATTTCAAGAAAATCGTTGTCATGACACTTACGACCAAAAAAGTACCATTTAAATACACTTATAAAAACAGATCAAACAACTTATCACAAGTAAAGAGATTTCAGTATCTGGGAGTAACATTCAAACCTAATCCACAGGCATATCGACCTAATTTCCTCCAAAGCACAAGCTTACCGCATATAAAAATGCCTAATAAGACCAATTCTTGAGCATACATGCCCTGTTTGGTCACCCTATCATGTGCGTGATGTAAAAAAACCTGAGTCTCTTCAAAGAAAAGCAATAAGATTTATTTACGGCAGCAAGAGAAACTAAATGAAGCGTTTTCAGTGTTCTGCGATTGAAGTGAGAAATGGCAAATTTAATTTCAAGAAAATCGTTGTCATGAGACTTACGACGAAAAAAGAACCTTTTAAATACACTTATAAAAAAGATCAAACAACTTATCACAAGTAAAGAGATTTCAGTCTTCAAATTCACACCTAATGCACAGGCATATCGACCTAATTTGCTCCAAAGCACAAGTTTACCGCATATAAAAATGCCTAATAAGACCAATTCTTGAGCATACATGCGCTGTTTGGTCCCCCTACATGTGCGTGATGTAAAAAAACCTGAGTCTCTTCTAAGAAAAGCAATAAGATTTATTTACGGCAGCAAGATAAACTAAATGAAGCGTTTTCAGTGTTCTGCGATTGAAGTGAGAAATATCAAATTTATTTTCAAGAAAATCGTTGTCATGACACTTACGACCAAAAAAGTACCATTTAAATACACTTATAAAAACAGATCAAACAACTTATCACAAGTAAAGAGATTTCAGTCTTCACATTCACACCTAATACACAGGCATATCGACCTAATTTTCTTAAAGCACAAGCTTACCGCATATAAATATGCCTAATAAGACCAATTCCTGAGCATACATGCACTGTTTGGTCACCCTATCATGTGCGTGATGTAAAAAAAACCTGAGTCTCTTCAAAGAAAAGCAATAAGATTTATTTACGGCAGCAAGAGAAACTAAATGAAGCGTTTTCAGTGTTCTGCGATTGAAGTGATAAATGGCAAATTTAATTTCAAGAAAATCGTTGTCATGACACTTACGACCAAAAAAGAACCATTTAAGTACACTTATAAAAACAGATCAAACAACTTATCACAAGTAAGGAGATTTCAGTATCTGGGAGTAACATTCACACCTAATGCACAGGCATATCGACCTAATTTGCTCCAAAGCACAAGCTTCCCGCATATAAAAATGCCTAATAAGATCAATTCTAGAGCATACGTACCCTGTTTGGTCACCCTATCATGTGAGTGATGTAAAAAAAACCTGAGTCTCTTCAAAAAAAGCAATAAGATTTATTTACGGCAGCAAGAGAAACTAAATGTAGCATTTTCAGTGTTCTGCGATTCAAGTGAGAAATGGCAAATTTAATTTCAAGAAAATCGTTGTCATGACACTTATGACCAAAAACGAACCATTTAAATACACTTATAAAAACAGATCAAACAACTTATCACAAGTAAAGAGATTTCAGTATCTGGGAGTAACATTCACACCTAATCCACAGGCATATCGACCTAATTTGCTCAAAAGCACAAGCTTACCACATATAAAAATGCCTAATAAGACCAATTCTTGATCATACATGCGCTGTTTGGTCACCCTATCATGTGCGTGATGTAGAAAAACCTGAGTCTCTTCAAAGAAAAGCAATAAGATTTATTTACGGCAGCAAGAGAAACTAAATGAAGCGTTTTCAGTGTTCTGCGATTGAAGTGATAAATGGCAAATTTAATTTCAAGAAAATCGTTGTCATGACACTTACGACCAAAAAAGAACCATTTAAGTACACTTATAAAAACAGATCAAACAACTTATCACAAGTAAGGAGATTTCAGTATCTGGGAGTAACATTCGCATCTAATGCGCAGATATATGACCTAATTTGCTCCAAAGCACAAGCTTACCGCATATAAAAATGCCTAATAAGATCAATTCTTGAGCATGCATGCGCTGTTTGGTCACCCTTTCATGTCAGTGATGTAAAAAAAACCTGAGTCTCTTCAAAAAAAGCAATAACATTTATTTACGGCAGCAAGAGAAACTAAATGTAGCGTTTTCAGTGTTCTGCAATTCAAGTGAGAAATGGCAAATTTAATTTCAAGAAAATCGTTGTCATGACACTTACGACCAAAAAAGAACAATTTAAATATACTTATAAAAACATATCAAACAACTTATCACAAGTAAAGAGATTTCAGTCTTCACATTCACACCTAATGCACAGGCATATCGACCTAATTTGCTCCTAAGCACCAGCTTACCGCATATAAAAATGCCTAATAAGACCAATTCTTGAGCATACATGCGCCGTTTGGTCACCCTATCATGTGCGTGATGTAAAAAAACCTGAGCCTCTTCAAAGAAAAGCAATAAGATTTATTTACAGCAGCAAGAGAAACTAAATGAAGCGTTTTCAGTGTTCTGCGATTGAAGTGAGAGATGGCAAATTTAATTTCAAGAAAATGGTTGTCATGAAACTTACGACCAAAAAAAACCATTTAAATACACTTATAAAAACAGCTCAAACAACTTATCACAAGTAAAGAGATTTCAGTCTTTGGGAGTAACATTCACACCGAATGCACAGGCATATCGACCTAATTTGCTCCAAAGCACAAGCTTACCGCATATAAAATGCCTAATAAGATCAATTCTAGAGCATACATGCCCTGTTTGGTGACCCTATCATGTGAGTGATGTAATAAAAACCTGAGTCTCTTCAAAAAAAAAGCAATAAGATTTATTTACGGCAGCAAGAGAAACTAAATGAAGCGTTTTCAGTGTTCTGCGATTCAAGTGAGAAATGGCAAATTTAATTTCAAGAAAATCGTTGTCATGAAACTTACGACCAAAAAAGAACCATTTAAATACACTTATAAAAACAGATCAAACAACTTATCACAAGTAAAAATATTTCAATATCTGGGAGTAACATTCACACCTAATCCAAAGGCATATCGACCTAATTTGCTCCAAAGCACAAGCTAACCGCATATAAAATGCCTAATAAGATCAATTCTTGAGCATACATGCCCTGTTTCGTCACCCTATCATGTGAGTGATGTAAAAAAAAACCTGAGACTCTTCAAAAAAAGCACAAAGATTTATTTACGGCAGCAAGAGCAACTAAATGAAGCGTTTTCAGTGTTCTGCGATTCAAGTGAGAAATGGCAAATTTAATTTCAAGAAAATCGTTGTCATGAAACTTACGACCAAAAATGAACCATTTAAATACACTTATAAAATCACATCAAACAACCTATCACAAGTAAAGAGCTTTCAGTATCTGGGAGTAATATTCACACCTAATCCACAGGCATATCGACCTAATTTGCTCCAAAGCACAAGCTTACCGCATATAAAAATGCCTAATACGATCAATTCTTGAGCATACATGCCCTGTTTCGTCACCCTATCATGTGAGTGATGTAAAAAAACCTGAGTCTCTTCAAAGAAAAGCAATAAGATTTATTTACGGCAGCAAGAGAATGTAAAATAAAGCGTTTTCAGAGTTCTGCGATTGAAGTGAGAAATGGCAAATTTAATTTCAAGAAAATCGTTGTCATGACACTTACGACCAAAAAAGAACCATTTAAATACACTTATAAACACGGATCAAACAAGTTATCACAAGTAAAGAGATTTCAGTATTGGGAGTAACATTCACACCTAATCCACAGGCATATCGACCTAATTTGCTCCAAAGCACAAGCTTACCGCATATAAAAATGCCTAATAAGACCAATTCTTGAGCATACATGCGCTGTTTGGTCACCCTATCATGTGCGTGATGTAAAAAAACCTGAGTCTCTTCAAAGAAAAGCAATAAGATTTATTTACGGCAGCAAGAGAAACTAAATGAAACGTTTTCAGTGTTCTGCGATTGAAGTGAGAAATGGTAAATTTAATTTCAAGAAAACTGTTGTCATGACACTTACGACCAAAAAAGAACCATTTAAATACACTATAAAAACAGATCAAGCAACTTATCACAAGTAAAGAGATTTCAGTAAGGCATGTTGACGGGCTAGTTGGTTATTGATCTTGAGACTTGGGAAAAAACCCACCTAGGCGCAAATGATTTCACGACACAAAAAGAGACGAGGAGACAACGGACAGGCGCCACGTTAACACGTGCAAGTGTGCCCCTCGACAGAAAAAGGCGAGGATTCTGGGCAAGAGCAAATTAAAGCAGGCGAGGCTTTTATTTTAAGCCTTTCACATAAAGAAAAACGCAGCCTTGTGCGTGAGTGACACATCAGCTAGGTTGTATGCGGAGGAGTACGATTTTCTGAGCAATAATGTACGTGCTAGGCGATAAGTCAGGGCTGCGATAAGGCACGTGGTGTGTAGATGTGGGCGTTGCCTGAGACTATAAATGTATGTGTTTTTTCGAGCAATAAATAGTTGGAAGTAATGGCGCCTGTCCGTTGTCTCCTCGTCTCTTTTTGTGTCGTGAAATCATTTGCGCCTAGGTGGGTTTTTCCCAAGTTTCAAAAGAGATTTCAGTATTTGGGAGTAACATTCTCACCTAATGCACAGGCATATCGACCTAATTTGCTCCAAAGCACAAGCTTACCGCATATAAAAATGCCTAATAAGACCAATTCTTGAGCATACATGCGCTGTTTGGTCGCCCTATCATGTGCGTGATGTAAAAAAACCTGAGTCTCTTCAAAGAAAAGCAATAAGATTTATTTACGGCAGCAAGAGAAAATAAATGAAGCGTTTTCAGTGTTCTGCGATTGAAGTGAGAAATGGCAAATTTAATTTCAAGAAAATCGTTGTCATGACACTTACGACCAAAAAAGAACCATTTAAATACACTTATAAAAACAGATCAAACAACTTATCACAAGTAAAAAGATTTCAGTCTTCACATTCACATCTAATGCACAGGTATATCGACCTAATTTGCTCCAAAGCACCAGCTTACCACATATAAAAATGCCTGATAAGACCAATTCTTGAGCATACATGCGCTGTTTGGTCACGCTATCATGTGCGTGATGTAAAAAACCCTGAGTCTCTTCAAAGAAAAGCAATAAGATTTATTTACGGCAGCAAGAGAAATTAAATGAATCGTTTTCAGTGTTCTGCGATCGAAGTGAGAAATGGTAAATTTAATTTCAAGAAAACCATTGTCACGACACTTACGACCAAAAAAGAACCAGTTAAATACACTTATAAAAACAGATCAAACAACTTATCACAAGTAAAGAGATTTCAGTATCTGGGAGTAACATTCACACCTATTCCACAGGCATATCGACCTAATTTGCTCCAAAGCACAAGCTTACCGCATATAAAAATGAATAATAAGACCAATTCTTGAGCACACATGTGCTGTTTAGTCACCCTATCATGTGCGTGATGTTAAAAAGCCTGTGTCTCTTCAAAGAAAAGTATTAAGATTTATTTATGACAGCAAGAGAAACTAAATGAAGCGTTTTCAGTGTTTTGCGATCGAAGTGAGAAATGGCAAAGTTAATTTCAAGAAAACCATTGTCACGACACTTACGAACAAAAGAGAACCATTTAAATACACTTATAAAAACAGATCAAACAACTTATCACAAGTAAAGAGATTTCAGTATCTGGGAGTAACATTCACACCTAATCCACAGGCATATCGACCTAATTTGCTCCAAAGCACAAGCTTTCCGCATATAAAAATGCCTAATAAGACCAATTCTTGAGCATACATGCGCTGTTTAGTCACCCTATCATGTGCGTGATGTAAAAAAACCTGAGTCTCTTCAAAGAAAAGCAATAAGATTTATTTATGGCAGCAAGAGAAACTAAATGAAGCGTTTTCAGTGTTCTGCGATTGAAGTGAGAAATGGCAAATTTAATTTCAAGAAAATCGCAATCATGACACTTATGACCAAAAAAGAACCATCTAAATACACTTATAAAAACAGATCAAACAACTTATCACAAGTAAGGAGATTTCAGTATCTGGGAGTAACATTCACACCTATTCCACAGGCATATCGACCTAATTTGCTCCAAAGCACAAGCTTACCGCATATAAAAATGCCTAATAAGACCAATTCTTGAGCATACATGTGCTGTTTAGTCACCCTATCATGTGCGTGATGTTAAAAAGCCTGTGTCTCTTCAATGAAAAGTATTAAGATTTATTTATGACAGCAAGAGAAACTAAATGAAGCGTTTTCAGTGTTTTGCAATCGAAGTGAGAAATGGCAAATTTAATTTCAAGAAAACCATTGTCACGACACTTACGAACAAAAGAGAACCATTTAAATACACTTATAAAAACAGATCAAACAACTTATCACAAGTAAAGAGATTTCAGTATCTGGGAGTAACATTCACACCTAATCCACAGGCATATCGACCTAATTTGCTCCAAAGCACAAGCTTTCCGCATATAAAAATGCCTAATAAGACCAATTCTTGAGCATACATGCGCTGTTTAGTCACCCTATCATGTGCGTGATGTAAAAAAACCTGAGTCTCTTCAAAGAAAACCAATAAGATTTTTTTATGGCAGCAATAGAAACTAAATGAAGCGTTTTCTGTGTTCTGCGATTGAAGTGAGAAATGGCAAATTTAATTTCAAGAAAATCGCAATCATGACACTTATGACCAAAAAAAAACCATCTAAATACACTTATAAAAACAGATCAAACAACTTATCACAAGTAAGGAGATTTCAGTATCTGGGAGTAACATTCACACCTAATCCACAGGCATATCGACCTAATTTGCTCCAAAGCACAAGCTTACAGCATATTAAAATGCCTAATAAGACCAATTCTTGAGCATACATGGGCTGTTTGGTCACCCTATCATGTGCGTGATGTAAAAAAAACTAAGTCTCTTCAAAGAAAAATATTAAGATTTATTTATGACAGCAAGAGAAACTAAATGAAGCGTTTGCAGTGTTTTGCGATCGAAGTGAGAAGTGGTAGATTTAATTTCAAGAAAACCATTGTCACGACACTTACGACCAAAAAAGAACCATTTAAATACACTTATAATAACAGATCAAACAACTTATCACAAGTAAAGAGATTTCATTATCTGGGAGTAACATTCACACCTATTCCACAGGCATATCGACCTAATTTGCTCCAAAGCACAAGCTTACCGCATATAAAAATGCCTAATAAGACCAATTCTTGAGCATACATGTGCTGTTTAGTCACCCTATCATGTGCGTGATGTTAAAAAGCCTGTGTCTCTTCAAAGAAAAGTATTAAGATTTATTTATGACAGCAAGAGAAACTAAATGAAGCGTTTTCAGTGTTTTGCGATCGAAGTGAGAATTGGCAAATTTAATTTCAAGAAAACCATTGTCACGACACTTACGAACAAAAGAGAACCATTTAAATACACTTATAAAAACAGATCAAGCAACTTATCACAAGTAAAGAGGTTTCAGTATCTGGGAGTAACATTCACACCTAATCCACAGGCATATCGACCTAATTTGCTCCAAAGCACAAGCTTTCCGCATATAAAAATGCCTAATAAGACCAATTCTTGAGCATACATGCGCTGTTTAGTCACCCTATCATGTGCGTGATGTAAAAAAACCTGAGTCTCTTCAAAGAAAAGCAATAAGATTTATTTATGGCAGCAAGAGAAACTAAATGAAGCGTTTTCAGTGTTCTGCGATTGAAGTGAGAAATGGCAAATTTAATTTCAAGAAAATCGTTGTCATGACACTTACGACCAAAAAAGAACCATTTAAATACACTTATAAGAACAGATCAAACAACTTATCACATGTAAAGAGATGTCAGTATCTGGGAGTAACATTCACACCTAATCCACAGGCATATCGACCTAATTTGCTCCAAAACACAAGCTTACCGCATATAAAAATGCCTAATAAGACGAATTCTTGAGCATACATGCACTGTTTAGTCACCCTATCATGTGCGTGATGTAAAAAAACCTGTGTCTCTTCAAAGAAAAGTATTAAGATTTATTTATGACAGCAAGATAAACTAAATGAAGCGTTTTCAGTGTTTTGCGATTGAAGTGAGAAATGGCAAATTTAATTTCAAGAAAATCGTTGTCATGACATTTATGACCAAAAAAGAACCTTCTTGGAAGGTACGTAAAGAATTTTATCAAAAAGGGAAGAAAGCGCGACTTGACACTGAGGGCTTGGGCTTCTTAGGCGATAACAAACTGGTGTTTGTGAATGAGCACCTTAGACCAGAAAACAAAAGGCTTTTGGCAGAAGCGGTCAAAAGGAAAAAGGAAAAAGGGTGGAAGTTCGTATGGACAGATCAAGGACAAGTAAAGGCGCGAAAGACAACAGACAGCCCCATTGTTCGTGTGACTTGCGATGATGATCTGGCTAGTATCAACTAGATTATCTCAATGGGCATCCCGGCGACTTATCCGACTGTTGACGTTATCAATCAGAGAATAGCATCGCAAGATGTGCTGTTGGGTGCGCAGAAGCCTGAGAAAAAATGTAGATTCTATATTCAACTTCACAAACTTATTCGATTCTCATTTTGCCTTTTTTGGCATATCTGAAAGTTGGTTAAGTCCAGAGGAATTGCAACTTTTTAACAAAACCGGTTACAACCTAAAAGCACAATGTCGCAAAAACAAACTTAATTCAATGTTTCCCCATGGTGGTGTTGCGTTGTATATCGATGAAAATATAAGCTATAAACGGCTGAATCATGTTCAATTCAATTCAATGTTTTTTTTCCAACTCTAGGTTGGGGGGCACCTCAGCGAAAAAGCAGTTTCTCACTGCTTGAGAGTGCCGAGGGCCCTCGCATACATCAGCAGGCGACAGTTTTAGCAGGAAGCTGCTTTACATGGAACATATTACAGGCATAAACACAGGCATAAACACAGGGATAAACACAGGGATAAACACAGGGATAAACACATGGATAAACGCAATATAAAGGCAGTATAAACAGAACAGAAAATTTTCTTAACAGAAAATTGTGAAAGTGTTTGGGTATGCATAGAAAAATCGCATTTACAGATGGCTAAGAATCTTATCATTGGAGTGGTCTACCGATCGCCTTCAGCACTATACCAAGAGTTTTGTTCTGATTTTGACCGCATACTTTGTTCTTTTTTAAATGATAATGCTGCTGTAATCATTATGGGTGATTTTAATATTGATGTATCAAATAACAATTGCCCGTCATGTTATGAATATGTTTCTTGTTATACTAGTTACGGGTATACGTGTCTTGTTGACTTACCCACGAGAGTAACAGAACACAGTGCTACAATTATTGACCATTTGTTAACTAATGTCCGTGTTTGTAGTTCTTTCGTTATAGAGGCCGACATTACTGATCATTATCCTGTGCTGTTTACAATGTCAAACTATTTGAAAATTTCTAATAAGCATTATAATCGGAGATTTTTTAATCACTCGCGGTTTGTAAATAATGTATGTGCTATTGACTGGTCGTCTGCATCTAGCTGCGCTAATGACAGCTATAACAAATTTGTTGAACTTTACACAGAAGCAATGACGTCTGCGACCACCTCTTACTCTGTTACTGCTAAGCACAAAACCCCACGAAATCCTTGGGTATCGAACTCGGTCTTACTTTGCATTAAAAAGAAATACAATATGTATAGAAAACTAAAAAAACAACCCTTTAATGCATCATTAAGACGCCGGTATTCAGAGTACTCAAGAATTTTAAACAATGTGCTCTTTGCTGCAAAAAAAGCTTACTTCAGTGATCAGGTCCGTTTTAATGGAAAGGATTCAAAGAAAAACTGGAGTATCGTGAGCAAATACCTTGGCAGAGAAAGAAATCAACAATTGCCTGATAAAATAGCATATAATGGCACAACACATACGTCACCAGAGGATATCTGTGCAGCTTTTAGCGATTACTTTTCGTCACTAGAAAATATAAATCCAACCGAACCCTGTGCCACATGCCTCATCCGACCAACTGGCTCATTTTATCTTTTTCCTACAGATGGTTATGAGGTAAAGTCAGCAATAACCGGCATGCGTAATGCTTCTTGTGGCATTGATAACATTTCAGCCCAAAGTGCTAAACTGGTGATAGAAATAATATCTCCAGTGCTAGCCCTTATTGTCAATTTAATTTTCTCGACAGGCGTTTTTCCGGCAAAAATGAAAGTAGCAAAAGTTCTTCCATTATACAAGTCAAAAGAAAAAGATAACATCCAGAATTACAGGCCGATATCAATATTACCGTTCTTCAGCAAGGTCGCTGAAAAACTGTTAGCAGCAAGACTTAACAGCTACCTAGAAAAACACAGTATTCTGTCACCCTACAAATTTGGGTTCAGAAAAGGATATTCCACAACAACTGCCGTTTCGACCTTTGTTGACATAGTTAGGAAGTTTATTGATTCGGGTTCCCTAGCAGCAGGCATATTTATCGACTTCGCCAAAGCCTTTGATTCTCTAAACCACAGCATTCTTAAAGCAAAGTTAATTGGTTACGGCGTCAATGGCACACCCCTAACACTCATTGAAAGTTACCTAAAGGACCGCCATCAAGTTGTTTTCTTCGGAAATTCACAGTCGACTGCAAAGGTAATTAATATCGGGGTTCCCCAAGGCTCCGTGTTGGGACCTTTGTTTTTTTTGCTTAACTTATGCCCAAACTGTATTATATGCCTATGATACTACTCTAGTATTATCAGATCGCGATGAAAGTGCCCTGATTAGAAAAGTAAATAAAGAATTACAAAATGTACATAAATGGTGCATGGCGAATGCAGTCAACATTAATCCTAATAAAACTGTTTTTATCTTTTTTCACTCTGGCAGAAGAATTGTTTCTCAGCATACAGATGTAATTTACAATAACCGGCCTATTCAGCATGCTACCAACACAAAATTTTTGGGTATTGTGATAGATAGTTATCTCAAGTTTGATTTACACATCCGTTCAGTAATTAAAAAAGCCTCATACGGCCTGCATGCACTTTCCAAATGCCGAACTTTTTTCCCCGTTGATGTGCTTGTTAACCTTTATTACGCCTTTGTCCATTCACATATTAATTACTGTGTGTCTGCTTGGGGATGCACATATTCATCTCACATCACCCCTTATATGCTTTTCAAAAAAGAGCTCTTCGAATTGTCGCGCAAAACATTCAGCATATTCATCCGGATGAATTATTTGCCGTTCTTGGTAGCCTAAATGTGTATGACCTAGTAACTTATAATACCGCTTCCTTAATTTATCAGATAATTCACAACACACTCAATTTAACTACAGTATGTCTTCGTCACTCACTACGCACGAACACGTCTACTACAAGACATCGGCTCTTGCTTCCTACAATACATACAAATTATGGTCGACAAACGTTGCAATTTACGGGTCCTTATCTGTGGAATAGTCTTGATTATAACGTTCAAATTTCACCTACACTTCATGCCTTTCAGAAACAATTAAAACATTTTCTACTAAATTCAACCTAGTCTACATTCTTTAGTGCTGCGGTTTGTGTTTTTTTTCTAATTATAACATGTTTATTTGATATTGTCACTAGTATCCAGTGCCTACTGCTGTAACATGCTTATTGCCATATAGTTGCGTTATTTGTTGCTGTCGTCTACGTCATATGTAATAGCTTATAGTGGTCGGGACCCTTAAACAAATTTTGTTGGATCCCTGAAATTGTGTGTTTGTATTTCATGTTTTATGCTAAATAAATACTTTCAAACTTTCAAACTTTAAATACACTTATAAAAACAGATCAAACAACTTATCACAAGCAAAGGGATTTCAGTATTTGGGAGTAACATTCACACCTTATGCACAGGCACATCGACCTAATTTGCTCCAAAGCGCAAGCTTACCGCATATAAAAATGCCTAATAAGACCAATTCTTGAGCATGCATGCGCTCTTTGGTCACCCTATCATGTGCGTGATGTAAAAAAACCTGAGTCTCTTCAAAGAAAAGCAATAAGATTTATAATAAGATTTATAATTTATAATAAGCAATAAGAACCAGTGCCCCTCAGTCGTTGAACAGGCGCTTAGCTTCCAGAGCAGAATCCGAAGACCAAGAACGATGCTTTCTCGACGGTGTGGACAGCCTCTCTAGAACTGTTTCAAAGAACGTGGTGCAGCGTAAGGACTCGGTGCGCGATGTTGTGGCTTATTTGAATCCTCCTGCCGAGTGACAAGGAAGGAGGCTTAGTTGTCCTCACTGCGGGCATGTACAACGAGAAAGCCATGCGGGCTGTCAAGAAGAACTTCATTGCCACGAAACTAAAGCCTGCTAAGGTAAAGACCGCAGCTGTTTCCCTGTGTACCAAATTGGAGTTGAATAAGCTTGCAAAAAGCATAGCGGATTGCAATGAGAATAGCCTTAAAATTTTTTGCACTGCTAGGACCCATAAACCGGGAATACCTTTCAGGAGTATCGTGAGTAAACGATACACTTGGCAGCAAATGCTGAGCCGGTACCTCCTAAGAAACTTTGAACTGTGTCAAAGATCCTTTTGAGACCAGGAATTCACATGTCATAGCAAGTTTTCTACAAGACAACCGTTCAATTGGTAGCATGTTCTCCATAGACGTTGAAGATCTTTATTATTCTACTCCCCACGAAGAATTGTTTACCTCTGTTCTTAAGTGCATTGAAGAGAATGGCGTGATAGCTTTTCAGAATGCAGCTGGCATAAGTGTTGAAAGCTTCATGTCACTTCTCGAATTTTGTCTGGGTGCAACAGTTGTTAATTTCGAAGGTAGGGCATTTGTGCAAAAGAGTGGCATATGTATTGGGTCATGTGTGGCGCCTGTATTGTGCAAAATATTTCTCGCTTCCATTGACCGCGTTTTAGACGAAGTCTTAGACAAGAAAAAGTAATTAAAGTTTTCAGGTACGTTGACGATTTTTTAGTGTTTTTAGAAAAACTAGAAACTATGACCTACCACGAGACTGTGGTGGAAATTTTAGCTACTTTTAGAAACTGTGAAAGGGGGCTGAACTTTACTCATGAGGTTGCCGAAGACAACAAGTTGCAGTTTTTAGATCTTCAAATTTCTGTGTATGACAACCATGTTTGTAATAAGGGAGTAATTACTCATTGACGTCCACCCGAGCACAGCCATACGGCTACAAAGGAAAGCTATACAGCTTTCTCAGAAACTTCGTAGTTAAAGAAAAATTCATCCTGGTCCGGGGTTCGAACCCGGGACCACCGCTTCACCGGATCAGTCGCTCTACCAATTGAGCTAACCGGGACGGCAAGCTTATGGTAGGGCGAGAGCGAATTGATCAATAACTCGAAGTGGGAACAGTGTTGGCCAAATGTTTAGGGGAAACCCCCAAGGCGGAGTAGATTTGTAATAAAGGAGTAATTACTCATTGACGACTACCCGAGCGCAGCCATACGGCTACAAAGGAAAGCTATACAGCTTTCTCAGAAACTTCGTAGTTAAAGAAAAATTCGTCCTGGTCCGGGGTTCGAACCCGGGACCACCGCTTCACCGGATCAGTCGCTCTACCAATTGTTACCAAAAACTTCGTAGTTTGGCCAACACTGTTCCCACTTCGAGTTATTGATCAATTCGCTCTCGCCCTACCATAAGCTTGCCGTCCCGGTTAGCTCAATTGGTAGAGCGACTGCTCCGGTGAAGCGGTGGTCCCGGGTTCGAACCCCGGACCAGGACGAATTTTTCTTTAACTACGAAGTTTCTGAGAAAGCTGTATAGCTTTCCTTTGTAGCCGTATAGCTGCGCTCGGGTGGACGTCAATGAGTAATTACTCCTTTATTACAAATCTACTCCGCCTTGGGGGTTTCCCCTAAACATTTGGCCATGACCATGCTTGCTGGGGCTATAAGCCTCGTGCCCACGAAGAAATAATGCCGTTCGACTCAGCCCAGTCCAAGACAGTAAAAAGAGCCGTTGCAACCATGTGCATTGAAGAAGCCATCAAAAAGTCGTGTATTCATGCTGTCCAGGAAAGTTTTGATGTGCAAGTATCTAGGCTGCTATCAGCGGGTTTTCCCTTCTCTCTGTTGGTTATGGCTGCAGAAACATTGCTGCAAAAGATTGCAAAAGAAGGTAAGAAGAGAGAGAGAAAACAACATAAGCCCACAGGTCATTCCGTATTCGCATCGCGTGGCCCACAACTTGAAAAAAGTGGCAATAAATACAAAATTCCTGTGGTTTTTTCTGCGCCCTGCAAGCTAAAAAGCCTTTGTCCAAAGGTGAATGAGGAAAAAGCCAGAAAGAAATGCGAAACGAGGCATGAACACTGATATGTTGGCTGCAAGGTGGGAATTGTCTATCAGATTCCGCTTTCATGTGGCAAAGTGTATATTGCCACGTATCATTGTAGCATCCGTTCTTTCGCGCAAGGCCGCAGAAAAGGGGTGTTATCACTTTTGTTCGTGACGCGAGAAGTGACCAGACTAATCTCGATTGATCGCAGCCATGAAAGGCTGCATCTAGCATTTTCCAGATTACTGTAGATGATCTTGTCCTGTTATCTGGAAGTTTCCTTGCCGGCTTTAAATTGAGCGATGCCGCGAGCGGCGGACATTCGTTGTTCGACGACTGACGATCACGTTTGTTGCTTACGCCGCCGCCGAGTGATTCAGTTCTTTTGAGGGCGCAAGTCAGCCCAAATAAAGAGCTTCATTTACAAGTCTTTCTGGTGTCTTCCTGACCGCTGGACTGCCGTCACTACAACGTGACATCTGGTGGAGGTGCGGGGTAGCCTTTCATGTTCCGGACACCCCCAACAAGTCGTGACGCCAGCCCTCTGAGTCATCTACCGCAGGACCTGAGTCCAGTCCACCGCGCAAGCCGACGCCTGCAAGGGGACGCACCTGAGTTCGGGACCCTGCCGGACCCTACCCGGAAGCGAAAGCAAGTACCAACGTCCATCATGACCTTGCCCCAGACGACCACTCCAATCATTCTGCAGCAGCCCCGGGTGCCACCAACCTTCGACGCTTCGCCTGGCGCCGACCCCGAGGAATGGCTGGAGCAGTTCGACCGTGTGGCTGTCTTCAACAACTGGGACGACGCCATGAAATTTAGGTACGTCTTCTTCGCCCTGGAGGGACCAGCAAGAGTCTGGTTCGAGAATGAGGAAGCCAGCCTTGCCAACTGGGAAACCTTCAAGGAACAGCTTCTGAAGACCTTCACAAACGTCGTGCGAAAGGAGAGAGCCCAGCAGCTGCTACAGTCTCGCATACAACACCCAAACGAGACCGTTGCAGTGTATACTGAGGAGATGAAGCGTCTCTTCCGGCGTGCCGACATGAACATGAAGGAAGAAGAGAAGGTGAAGTTGCTTATGCGAGGAGTTAAAGAGCAACTATTTGCCGGCCTCGTTCGCAACCCACCGAAAACCGTCGCTGAATTCGTATAAGAGGCATCCACAATGGAGAAAACTCTCGACGCCCGAGCCCGCCAGTATGACCGCCAGCAGCGCTTTTTGTCAGCAAGCTGCATGGACACCGCTAACAATGATAACCTGCGGGAGGTTATACGTGAAGTTGTGCGAGAGGAGCTCCGACGGTTGCTGCCAACGGGAACGCAGCCGCAACTTTCATCGCTCACTGACGTCATCCGGGACGAGGTTCAACAGGCCTTGGGTGTGACGCCGACACCCACGCAGCCTCTGCAGCCCCCAGCCATGACTTACGCCGCAGCTGTGCGCCGTCCTGCACCTCGACGACGGGACCCAAGCCCCTATCGCCCTCAGCCAGCTGCGTTGGACCGCCGCCCACTCACCCCAACCCGCCCGTCCTACGAGCGACGCGCGCAGCCGAGCAAATTCGACGAGTGGAGAATACCCGACCAGCGCCGCCCACTATGCTTCCACTGCGGAGAAGCCAGTCACATTCTCCGGTACTGTCCATGCAGGAGAATGGGCATCCGAGGGTTTTCTTACGACGCCCCACGACCCCGACCTGGCCTGCGACCAGCCACCATCGAGGAGTTCTTGCGTCGGGAAGAATACTCATCGCCGAGCCGCCTATCTCGTTCTCCGTCGCCATCGTCACCGCGCTATGTATCTCCTAGCCGAGGCTACGCAGTACGTGGTCGGTCCCCCGGCCCCCGAAGGTTAAACTGAATAAAGCAGCCTCTGGAGGTGAGGTTGCTTCTGAGCGCAAGAACTAAGATCGTCCATCGACGAAAACACAAGAATATGCCTCAACTATGACGACGACACCTACGACGACGACCCCTACGACGACGACGACCCCTACGACGACGACGACCCCTACGACGACGACGACCCCTACGACGACGACGACCCCTACGACGACGACGACCCCTACGAGGACGACGACCCCTACGCCGATGACGACAACTACGACAACACCGAAGACGACGGCACAGCCAGACTTGAAGCTTCTACCGCTACCCTTAAACCTTATTACGAGCGCTAAATGACTCGAAGTTCGCCTTCTCCGTGTTTATTTTCATTTTAAAGCATCGAGACGATGCTTCTTTGGGAGGGGGGTAATGCCACGTATCATTGTAGCATCCGTTCTTTCGCGCAAGGCCGCAGAAAAGGGGTGTTATCATAACTTAGGAGGGTAGCTGTGTAGGCCAGTTGGTGAGACATGAAGGCGCTAGACACCGCAGCGGACACGGGACATAGAAAGAAGACGACACAGGGCGGTACTTGCAACTAAAATTTTATTTGAAACTTCATGGCTTTATAAAGACAGAGGCACGTGTGATCTTACAATCAGGTAAAAAAGATGAATGAAAAGCAACAGATAGCCAAAACCTAACTGACAACAATGCACAGGAAAGATATGCGCGTCACAATGTACAGAAATCAGACTTTAAAACGTTATGCAAAGCTCATCATGCGAGTCACAATCTACATAAATCAGAAGTGTTAAAAACCGTCGACCGCATGTGGAAGCAGAAAACCACAAGACAAAGGAAGAAAAATAACGTTAAAAGGAAGCCACCCAACCTGTTACCTGTCAAGGAAACCCAGTTCTTTTTGGAGGATGGAAACCGAAGGCGAACTAACGCATTCATCCGGTTGCGAGCGCAAGATGGCAATGGCCTCCACAATCTCTCTCTCGAGCTGCCCCTTCCTTCTTCCAACAATCTGGGTCTGGCTGAACTGAGGGCAACAACCCCGACACTTGCGGCAATGAACAGGCAGATTCGAACCCCCCGCCTCCCCCAAGGAACGCGCACGGGTGTTATCGCGAACGCGAACGGGTGTTATCACTTTTGTTCGTGACGCGAGAAGTGACCAGACTAATCTCGATTGATCGCAGCCATGAAAGGCTGCATCTAGGTTTTTCCAGATTACTGTAGATGATCTTGTCCTGTTATCTGGAAGTTTCCTTGCCGGCTTTAAATTGAGCGATGCCGCGAGCGGCGGACATTCGTTGTTCGACGACTGACGATCACGTTTGTTGCTTACGCCGCCGCCGAGTGATTCAGTTCTTTTGAGGGCACAAGTCAGCCCAAATAAAGAGCTTCGTTTACAAGTCTTTCTGGTGTCTTCCTGACCGCTGGACTGCCGTCACTACAACGTGACAATATTGACCAGTCCGGACGATGCCTGCGCGAGCATGAAAAATGCCTTGGCAATGGGAGTGGAACAAATATATGGTAGTTCACTGCAAATCATGCAAATGCTCACCAATTTTAAACAAGACAGAGGTCACTAGACCGAATCAAAGACGCGCTAACGCGAGAACTGATAGAGGCGTTCCATATCAAAAAAAAAGGGCCGGACTGCGTCAGCAGCCTTTCGGTGAAGATGTACTCTAACGAGTATAACTTTTCAGATAGCCTGATCTGATGCAAGCGTGTGGATTTTTTTCGTGTCATTCGCATGAGTGTTCTCGTGATTATGTTCTTGAAGGAAAAGGGAAATGTACAAATGTGTGCGATCGAATCTTGAATAAACCATTTGAGAGTTAGCGCTTGTCCCATTCGATCGTCCTCTGTCTCTTGTCAGTTTTTGTCGCGCTACAAGTATCCCCTCAAGCAAAATGAACCAACTCGCCCAGCAAAAAGTTTTATTGAAGATTTATTTATGGCAGCAGTTTCTCTCCTTCAGCTCATGCTGCCATCTTATCACGGACAGGCGTGACTGCATCATTCTTTTTCACAAGATTGTAAATGGCTTCATATCCATACAAGCCCCAATTAATTTCACAATCCCCTGTGCACCATGCACTCAATGCAGTCGCCCATTAATTATAGTACCGCTACAGTCCTCAATTTTAGGTATTCCTTTTTCACCCAAACTATATAGAAGTATGAAACTCACTGGATGGCTCACTTCGTGCACTGCCACATGCTGATTTTGCCAACCACTCATATGTGCTGAATATTATATGTTGCTTATGATTTACGATTTTTTCTTTTGTGCGTGTTTTCTTTTGTGCGTGCTTAACAGTATGTTACACATACTGTTGTCTTGCTGCGCAAGACAACAGTATGTGTAAATAAATAAATAAATAAACACACTCTTATACTTACAGCTCACCACTTCAACTATGCTTTCATGCCACCTATAACTGTTGCTACTGCTGGTGTCAATAAGCTGGACTCAGTGTTCATTCTGCTCCGGGTTGACTGCGTTAACCGAGAGTTCTTAAAAAGCACTGCAGCTTATTCTTCCATCGTACTAACCCAACTTTTCCAGCAGTCACCTGACCAGTCGACGTTACTGAGTAGAAAATCAGAAAGGTGGTTCCAATTCGGCAGCAAAGCTTCCCCTAGTAATTATCGTCCCATATCCTTTACCAGCACTTGTTGCAAAATGCTCGAACATATAATATTCATCAACCTTGTTAACTTCCTTGAACTCAATTTTTACGTCAGCGCGACACGGTTTTCAAAAATCTTACTCTTGTGAAACACACTTAATATCGTTCACACATGAATTGCATTGTATTTTAGACTTATCACCACTAGTTGACTGTATATTTCTAGGGTTTCAAAAGCTTTCGACAAGGTATGTTACACACTTGCTCCACAGACTAAAACAACTGAATATTGATTGTAACTTATTGAAATGGATTGCTTACAATTTGTTTTTGCTAATGATTATAACCCAGCTTACAGTGGTGTCTTAGGCAGTTTCACAAGGTTGAGTTCTTGGACCTATTGTTTCTAATTTACATTAATGATCTCACCTCTCTTGTGTATTCTTATATTCACCTATTCGCTGACGACTGCGTCACTTTTAGAGAAACCAACGCTAACGACATTACATTACTCCAGTCAGACCTCAACACAATGGGGAGCTGGTGCAAAGAATGGTTAATGCAGCTTAATATTAACAAATGCAAAGTCATGCATGTATCTAGAAAAACTTCTTCCCCACCTTACTAGTACTACATCGATAACATTTCATTTTAATCAGTCTAGCTTAATGAATACCTCGGCATTCACATTTTATTTTATTTATTTATTTTTACATGCTGCAGCACAATTTGTAAAAATGGCAATGTACAATACACACACAAAAAGATCACATCTAACATGGTTGAATACGTAACGCGAACAACGTGATAGGCAGTAACTAATAAATTGAAGCAGTGTACAATGAACACAACACAAAGAAAACATCATGTGGCACCGATAGCTGTTAAATACGAGTTTACTAGAAGAGACCGCGTTATGCCAGGAATTGAGTTCCAATGCTCAATAGTACGAGGAAAATAGCTGTGTTTGAAATTATGAGTAGATGCAAAGCATGGCTTAACATTAAGGCTGTGATGGCTCCTGGTTGATCGGGGAATATCAGGGGTAAGGCAGACATTAGGTGTGACATGATAAAGTGAATTGACGATGCAGTGCAAGAACTTCAGTGAATCCACCTCACGGCGTACGGACAAGGGGGACAAGGTACAAGAAGGTGAAAAGTATCGATCATATCGACGATGAATGAACCTGATGGCTTTCCTTTGGATGCTCTCGATTTGATCAATTTCACATTGTTTATGAGGATTCCAGACGGGAGACGCGTATTCAATTACGGGACAAATTAAGGATTTGTACATTAATAGCGTAGTTTCTTTTGGTGCATTTGTTAACTTTCTCCTCAAGTACCCAAGTGTTTTTAGTGCATTTGTACAAATGAAATTAATATGTTTCGCCCAGGACATGTTAGTGGTGAGCATAATGCTGAGATACTTATATTCGAAAGTCCTATGCAGTGGCGAGTTATTGAAGTCATAATTAAACAGTGAAGGGGACGTGCAGTTAAAGACACCACTACAGTTTTAGTAAAATTTATTTTGATTTGTTACACCAGGTGCAAAAACTAGTAAATGAGGCATTTAGTTGCAAGTGATCTTCTAATCTTAATTGGTCTCTTCATACCAAGAACATAATTAAAAATGCAATCACATGCTTGGCTACTTATGTCTAAACTTTTTAAATGTTCCTTTGAAACTGCTGCTTTAACAAACACTATATGATCCAAACTTGAGTATGCAGCACCTGTATGGGACCGTGCTCATGACAACTTCTTGAGTTGGTGTAAAAGAACTGTACATTTTATCCTTGCTATAACGAGTATAACTACTATGAAGTCTAATCTCTGCCTCCCATCGCTCACATCCCGTAGAAAAGTGTTTCGTATCGCCCTGTCCCACAAGCTGTGCCGTCGTGATCACCCTCTCTCTCTTGCTCTTCGTGATCACTCCAGCCAATTTATGTATCCCGCCGCATTGATCATAATCACAAAGTCGGAACTGTGACATGCAACACGAAATGCTCCTCGCAGTAATTCCTGCCGCGAACCTCACGACCAGAACCACCTTCCCACAGAAGTTGCTGTCATTGAAAGTTATGAGCAGTTCCGCATAGCACCAGCTAACATTGCACATTCAGGTGCTGTTTAACATTCATGTAATAAAATATATTTTTCTCCGAGTTTTTATATATTTAACACTCCCCCTCTGTAATGCCACTGGACCTCACAGGTAATGTAAATAAATAAAAAATACAGAATAAAATGCAGCTTCGTACACAAAAATAAACATATAAAAACAATTTGTAGGCAGAATAAAGACTCGTATGGCACTGATGTGAAGGTCAGTTTTTCACAGTCACAAAGTTCCATACTGTGGAGCGCAAGATAGCTTGTCCTGCGTCGTTCTTTCGCTGTGTTTGTCATTGTAGGCAGTGTTGTTTGCTTTCTCAAGTACTATGCTCCATCTATAGTGAACTAGTATTCTAGTACACTATAGCTCCATCTAGGCCGAATTTAAGTTCTTCTAAATAACCTTTGATATTAGGAGTTAATATATATGTACTATTGTAACTTGCATTTTTCTATTTTACCTTATGTGTTGTTTTTATATTTCGTGCCACAGTGCTGAATGTCTTAATTTTTGTATGTATTATAGTGTAAACTGACACTGTTTATCTGCTGTCACTGTGTTTTCTTTTTCTTTACTGTAATGCGATTTTAATACGTACCTCTTATGTTGTTTGGTGTACATTTCATGTTGCATTAAAGCAGCAACTTGCTTTTCTCATGTTCACTACTGTCTTGTAATGGTCCCCTAGGTCTTGTCAAGCTGTGTGCACAAGGCCCAGGGTGACCAGCCAGATTTTCCTGGTAAATAAAGTGCATTGATTGACTGAGTCAATATTCATTGATATACAACTTACAAATGATAGGAAATGAGGACACAGGGCAGAAATCGCGTGATCTGCCAGGGAAAACTGATCAGGTGGCCCCGCGAGAAGGGCCTAAGGACGGCCACCATTTTGTGCCTCTCCACTTGGCAGCAACGACGCAGTCCTCGTGGTTTTTCCCGAGCTGTCACCGTCACCTTCGACATCAGATGTTTTTATTGAAAAACACAAGGAAACAAAGCCAATTTCCTCGTGGTTCCATTCACAAACAAAAATGAGGAGAAGGTGCACTGTATACAGGTTAAAATACAAAGAATCAAAGCCACGCGCTGCACTCGGTTAACCCTGCAATGAGGCCTAGCTTGAGTTTTAAAAAGCCGACTTCGACGAGGTCCTGCAATGCATGAGGCAAGAGGGTAAGCGGTACAGCGCGCTTCATGAAGCGAAATTTGAGATTATGCGTATTTTACACACAATTCGTACCTTTTATGTGGCTGATGATTTCTTGTGGGTCACCTCCTCTGTCAAGGTCGTTGTTGCCAATATACAGAATGACAAAACTGTTCAATCATTTTAGCTAGGCTGACAGCGCCATGGCTTCTAAATCTGAACGTGCATTTTTCCCAGCAAACCAAAAACCTCTCAGAGACGTCTAGCTAGATGTCTCTGAGAGGTTTTTGGTTTGCTGGGCTCTCACTGTAACGGCGAAAGCCGCCAGCGAGAACTGCACAGAAAATTCAGCTGGCTGTCACCGACACGCGCACCACGCACGAACGCCGTAGCTAAACAAGTCTTGAAATGCATGCACTGAGGTTCACGAACTGTATGCCCGCGTATTACACGCGTGCAGCGGGCGCACCTATAACCATTCCCTGGGTGAGACAGGCTGGAGGAGGAACAAACTTGTCACAATAGCAATTAATTTAATAGCAATAGCAATGAATTTGTCACAATAGCAATTAGGGTGCTTCCCGACAAGTATCAGGAAGCAGAAGGACGCTGCGACTCTAAATACGTGCACAATTAATTGCTTTCTTTGCACGATAAAACCGCAAGGCCGCATGTAGAGGGCAGGTCAGGCCTGATTAAAACTTTTACCCGTGTTATTGATCGATGGAAGCTGCCCAAAAGAGAAAAGGGTGGAAAAACTGTCCGCCGATGCTTGGTCAACGACCCCGCGCCTAGCCGCCACGGCGAACACGCCACCGAAAAGAGGAAATGGCGGGAAAACTACCAGAAGACCTCGTGCTGGAAAAAGCCGTCCAAGTGCCCCAGTGAAAAAAAACCATTGGAACCAATTGGATTTCCAATGGGTTCCAATTGGATGAGTTCAGTTTCCAATTGGAATGGTATTCCAATTGGATGACAAAGCGGAAAGTTGGGCAAGTTGGATAACGTTCATGATGTAAAAAATAGCGCACAGGGAACACAAGGGACGGAAAGTAAACGACGCAGACAAGCGCTTGTCTGCGTCGTTTACTTTCCGTCCCTTGTGTTCCCTGTGCGCTATTTTTTACATCATTCCAATTGGATGGTCCAAATGGACTATCCAATTGGACTATTTCAGTTTCCAATTGGTGAGCCCAATTGGTTTTACCCATTGCATCCAATTGGTCCGCTCAACTGCACCCAATTTATCCAATGAATGTTTGCATATTTGACAAAAAAGGTAGAACTAATATGGCTCTTACAATAAGAGCTATCGGCAGCTTAGCCTAATAAATTGTACTCATCACCTACACCACCACTGGAGCTGAAATTAAATTAAATATCTGCGCTCAGCAGGCAAGCGCCACCGGCCCCAGCATGAGAGCCTAATAAATTGGGTATATAAGTTGGAGCAGAAGTGTGTTCTCTGGATGTACATATTGAGCTAATGTATGCTACTAGTGCCTGAATGTGCAGTGTTGGTTGTGTGTAATGCATGTGTCTGTTGACTTTGATTTCCATAAAAGCATGTTAATTTCAATTCCGTAGAAAAATGTTGATTGGCACAAGGCAGAGTCTTCCTGCAGTCCTCATAAATCATCTTGAAAGAATGTCGTACGCCAAAAAAGGACGAAACAGGAAGGAAAAACACAGAACAGGAAAGAGTCCTTTTTTGGCGTACGACATTCTTTCAAGACAATGTACCAACTAACCCGTCAAAAAGTTATACTACCTCATAAATCAGTTTTCCTTTTGCACATTACAATGTGTTAAGTTGTAGAAATATTTATCCAAGATCCTAGAGCATATTATTCAAACATTTAGCTACCTTTCTCAATGAACGTAACATATTTTGTGAATATCTTCTGGGGGAAATAACTGCCTGGCTGAATGGGTCCAATTGGTTGTGGGCTAAAAACACAACCGGAACCAATTTGTTCCAATTGGGAAATCCAATTGGAAGCAATGGGAATGCCCATTTAGTTCCAACTGGAATGTCCAATTGGTGCCAATGGTTTTTTTCGACTAGCATTTGACTCAGTGGAGACCTCAGCTGTCTTGCAAGCATTGCGGAATCAGGGTGTAGAAGAACTGGAGCAAAATGGTGGTTTGAGCTAGTTGGTACATCTTCAAAATTTCACCAGCGCTGCGACTAGGAACAAGAACAGAGAAGGAAGAAGCGCTTGCCCTTGTCTTCCTTCTCTGTTCTTGTTCCTAGTCGCAACGCTGGTGAACTTTTGAAGGTGTAGAAGAGTGTTAGGTGAAGATATTGGAGGATATCTATAACGAATGCACAGCTATCATAGTCCTCCATAACGTCAGCAATATAACTCCAATAAAGAAGGGCATCAGGCAGGGAGACACGATCGCGCTAATGTTATTCACCGCCTGTTTACACGAAATATTCTGGGGCCTGAGAGTTGGGAATAAGAGTTAATGGAGAATACCCTAGTAATGTGCGATTCGCTGATGACAGTGCCTTGCTAAGTCACTCAGGACATGAACTGCAAAGCATTATCAATGAGTTAGACACACAGAGCAGAACGGTGAGGCTAAAAATTAGCATGCAGAAAACCAGTGTAATGTTCAACAGCCTAGCACGGGAGTAGCAGTTAGCAATTGGTAGTGAGGTGCTGGAAGTGGTAAGTGAATATGTCTACTTAGGGCAGGTAGTGACCGCTGATCCGGATCACGGGAGGGAAATAACTAGAAGAATAAGAATGGGGTGGAGCACATATGGCAGGTTCTCGATATCCCTCGAGAGAAAAAAAATGTACAACAGCTGTATGTTACTAGTACTGGCCTATGGGACAGAAACGTGGAGGCTAACAAAGAGGTGAATTCCAGAAGAGGGCAAATTCATGTGGCGTCACATAGTTCCAAAGAAAAGGAGACCTCCAGCCACAGTTCAACAGGAAGCTGTTGTGCTCGGCAACGTAAACATCTCTACGAAAGCCTTCTCAAGCTGCATGGGGGCCGAAGCTCTGTGAACATCCGCGACTTGACAGAACGGAGCTACTTTCTCTTGTGCGGACAGCTGACGCCTACAGGTGCATCTTGGAAGGAGTTGAGTCCCTTCCAAAACATGTCAAGAAAGGAAACCACCGCTGCGGCAGCCCTCAGAGATGCAAAGGCGAAGCTGCTTCAGTCCGACAAGGAGGGTGGCTTTGTCATCGTGTCTAATGACTTGTACAAGGAAAAGGCTCAAGAAGTAGTCCAAGCCAACTTCAGGGAACCAAAACCTGTCAAACCTGGTAAACAGTGGTCAAGACCCTTTTTCCAAGTACTTCACCCCAGAACAGCTGAGTACTAGGCCGGGGGAAACCTTGTACCCATTAGAAAAACCGGTGGGTACCCATGCGGCACTGGGTATCGAACCCAGCACCTCCCGAATGCGAGGCAAATCCTCTACCACAAGGCCCACTCAGCTCAGCAGTCATCACTGTTATCGAGGCAATTAATAATGCTCTACACAATAACAGACTCGCAGCAGTTATCTTTGTGGACATTAAAAAAGCCTTTGACACAGTTTTATTTTATTTACATGATACTGCAGACCTTTTTGATCCAAGCAGGGAGGGCAAAAGCAGATTGTACAAGACATGGTTTCAGAGCATTGAACAAATAGCAGCTTACGTACAGGGTCGTCCACTCTTAGTTAGAACGCGCTAGCGCATGGCCGTTCTCTTTGGACGGTCACTGCATCCGAAACGGCTGCGCATCGAAGTGAAGTGGCAGATGACGTGAAGCACCATGTCCAAGTACACCTTCTCCTGCGCCACTTTGCTGCGATGAGCGACTGTGTCGCACGCGGTGGCCCTCTGAAGAGTGCGGTCATGCGCTGGCGGGTTCTAACTAAGAGTGGACGACCTTGTACATGCATATTTATTTATTTATGGCACACTGCAGGCCGTGAGGCCCAAGCAGGAGTGGGTACATGCTAACATGTTTAAAATTCATGCATGCAGATTGTGGGTTTCTACGTGGACACAGGCCACCACCCACCGCGGGTTCGAGCTTCGCGCGAGCCAAGGGCCCCGATCAGCCGTCACCACACACACTGGGACACCGATGCAGTGCACTCAACCTCCGCTGGGAGGAGAGCGATTCGCCGCAAAGAAATAGGCCTCCAAGTTCACAAAGGAGACGTTTATTCACGTCGTCCTTCAGCAGATACACAAACACTCAATAGTCACCCCGTCCCGGGGGCGCGCGAGGAGCAAGGCTCCGCTGCGCGCACGAAGCGACCAGAGCAATGCGCGCCGCTAACACGCCGCTGCAGGATAATGTCCCCGCGGCAGTGCTGTGATCTCTCTCTCGTGTCGACCGTTGGGCCGGTTGCGAGAGAGAGTGGGCAATCAACACAAGGTACGCCTGTCGGAGGTCGCTGGACCCCGCTGGACAGGCTCGAGCCGCTGCAGGTCAGAGGACACGTGCGGGCGAGCTCGAGTAAGCACTGGTCCGAACAACAAAGGCCGGCACGGACAAACAGTAGCGTACGCACCTTACGCTGTCTCAGAGGGATCTCTCTCTCTGGGCCCCGCTCGGACGGTCGCGCGGTGCGCGGCCGCCCAAAGCGGGTCCCGAATTCCCGCCAAAAGGCGCCAATGGCAAAGGCCCTTGGGGAGCCGGGGCGGAGCTGTGGCTAAATGACAGTGATTAGTCACCCAGCCGCCTCTCCACCGCCTGAGGCGGGAGCAAGGGAAAGAGGAGAAACAACGCGGGAGGCCGGCACAGCCGCGCAAAGGCGACGGCGGAAAGCCAGGATTCCCTCATCCCCCTCTCCTTAAATGCTCTCCTACCCATCGGCAAAGCACGCGGCCAAAATAAAAAAAATCAATACACAAAAAAAATAAGCTACACTTCAGTTCCAAAATAAAGAAATGAATACACAAAAAAAACTAGCTACACTTCAGGTCCAAGAATAAAGAAATGAATACACACAAAAAAAACTAGCTACACTTCAGTTCCAAAATAAAGAAATTAATACACAAACAAAAAAACTAGCTATGCTTCAGTTCCAGCCAGAACAACGTAAAAAAAACACAAACAAAGGAAAACAAGGCAAACAAACAAACACTGGCATACGCTTCAGTAAATCAAAACAGCTTGCAGATTATATACACGGTACACAAGGCGATGTGAATTCAACTATAGAACAATGTGACAGGTGGATGTCAGCCTCAAAGTTCGATGGCGCGGCCCAGTGGGCCTGTCGGCGACTCACCGCTCGCAGACTTCAAGTTGAACGGGTTGGAAGGGCCGACGACTGATGGTGGTCTTCTTTCCGTTGATGACGACGGGGCCGCGGCAGAGAGCACTAACCTCGCGCCCTTGGGCACGACATCACGTTCGGGCACAAGACAGTTAGTGCACCCCCTTCACGCCGGCTGAAACGGGCGAGGACGTTCGGCGTTGTCCTGATGTGTAAGCTTGGCCACAGCGAGGGGTCCTTCTCATCCCCGCGTTCACGCAGAAGCACAGCGGCACAACACACAGACGTCGCCTTGGCTCATGGTTACGTGCACACACAGCCAAAAACACAAACACACGTACAACGGCACGTGCGCGGACGCTGGTCGGCGACAACGATCCCCTCATCAGAAGCGTCCAGAGGCGCCGCGGCGAGGGTCAAAGGGTGCACTTTCCGCCCCCCCATCGTCCCAAACGCCCCGCCAACTTCCCCTCCATACGGGCCGCACAAAACTCGCGCACCGCGACACACGGCTCCTTAACGAGCCAACCACCCACAGTCGGGCCGGAAATGAGAAAAGGCGCGCTGTACAAACGACACCTAATCCAATCTATTCCTTCTAGAAGATAAGAGCAAGCACGAGCGGGCTGAAGTTTGCCTATGTATATACAAGTCTGGTAAAAAAAAAACTGAACGCCAAAACAAACGCATGTTGCCTATGTACATCTCGGTACGTTAGAACGAAAACAGACGAACCAGCGGGAAACGAAAGTGGCTAGAAACTGACTCAAGCAAAACAAATAAATAAATAGATAAACACACAAGGCTGGAACTGAGCATGCTGCAAAAACAAAACAAAAAACACACCGTGCTTCGCCTGGGTAGGGCCTGACGAGAAAGCTCGCCAGCTTACTGAGGCTGCGTGCCTTCGGTTGCGGAAAAGTCAGCCGTCCGGCATCAATCACACCGGTGACCGTCGTCGCCTCAGATTGTACCGGTGCTCCGTATGCTTGCGTTCCGCAGCACCAGTTGTGCCTTCGCGCTTGCCTTTGATACCAATGGGTACCGGCGCAAGCTCGTCAGACCGTGACGCGTAGGCCTTCAGGTCTGCGATGTGGGCACGGCTGGTTTTCCCCGTAAGGGAATCCTCCAGCAGGTACGCGAGTGGCGACCAGACTCTGACCACTCGGTACGGACCAAGTCACTTAGGAGCGAGCGAGGCTGAGAACCCCTTGCTCGCATCGCTAAGAACGTGGTTGCGCTTCAGGACAAGATCTGGAGCAAAATGGTGGTTTGAGCTAGTTGGTACATCTTTAAAATTTCACCAGCGCTGCGACTAGGAACGTTAGAACGTTCCTAGGACAAGAACAGGACAAGATCACCCAACTGAAAAGTAAGGCGGCGGTGCTTGCGGTCATATTGAGCCTTCTGTTGGGCTCTGGCTGCCGCCAAACTCTGCCTTGCTCTGTTGAGAGCCCGACCAAGCCGGTCCCGAAGCGTCGACGCATAAGCAGAGCAGTCTGCCCGCGTCTGCTCATCCCCGAGCTGGCTCTGCACGACGTTTGACATCGGATTCGACAGCTCCCTCCCGAAATTGAGGAAGGCGGGAGAGAAACCAGTTGAGCGATTCTCAGCTGTTCGGATGGCGAACGCAAACTCGCTCAAATGGTCTGCCCAATCCTTTTGACACTCGGCAAAGGCCGCAAGCATTGGCTTGAGCGTTCGGTTGATTCGCTCGGTCAAATTGGACAGGGGTGGTAGGGTGAAGTGGTGTAGTGCTCGATTCCGAGGGAACGGCACGTGTTACCGAACACCCGAGCGGTGAAATAGGACGCATTGTCCGTGATCAGTCTTTCCGGAAAGCCGAACCGACAGAACACTTCCTGGAGTTTATCCAGCACCGCTCGTGCTGACACTTTCCGAAGGGGGTACAACTCAACCCATTTGGAAAAGTGGTCAGCGACTACGATCAGGTAAATGAACCCCTGCTTGCTCCTGGGGAAAGGCCCCATCAAATCACAGGTGGCCATCTGCCACGGACGCACAGTGTCAATTGGTTTCATCATTCCAGGCGGCTTGCCGCCCCGTGACTTCACCGCTTGACAGACATGGCAGGAACGGCAATAGCGGAAAATATCACGCTTCATGCCGGGCCACGTCACCGATTGACTTAGTTTTGCAAAAACTTTGGAGCCACTCAGATGACCGGCCAGTGGTTCGTCATGAGAGAATCTCAACAGTGCGCCTCTCAGACTTTTGGGGATAACCACCTTAAACGGGTCGATGGACTCGTCATCGGTGGCTATGTACTTCAGCACGAGCCCGTCATTGTCCAGCAAATATGAATCCCCGGGGTTCGCCGCGACACACGCTGGCTTCTGCCCCCCTGCGCCCGCTACAATACCAGTAGCGTCACGGCGCTCCGTCTCCCTGAGACCATCGCTCACCTCGCGACAAAAGGGGTCATATTGCTGGGTTTTCAGTAGCTCTTTACGGCTGAAAACGATTCCAGTCATCCCAGAGGGGAGCCTGGTCTCGTCCCCACTCAGGTTTGCAGCCAAAATTTCCGTTCGAGTCGGCAACTCCGAGGCGCTCACGAAGAGCTTTGCCTCTCGTCCGCTTTGCGAAGCGCTGCTTGCCTGGTTAGCGGAATGGGTTAACCAGTTTGCGGGCTCCCCCTCCTTGCCGCCCGGCGGCTCGTCCGCTGTTTCGCCCCCCCTCCGCCTACAGGCGTCAAGGCGCCGCTGGCGAGTGGGGCACGGGATAGCGCGTCAGCTACCACGTTTGTGCTCCCCTTTCGATACTGCACCGAAAAGTCGTAATGCTGTATCAGGAGAGCCCAGCGCGCCAGACGACCCGCAGGCTCGCGGAGCCGCATCAGCCAGCTGAGCGCACTGTGGTCTGTCTGCACCACGAATTGCGTTCCATCAAGGTAGACGTCAAATTTGCGCAGTGCAAACACGATGGCGAGGCACTCCTTCTCGGTCACGGAATAATTCCTCTCCGAGGGCAGCAAGGAGCGGCTGGCAAAGGCCAGCGGTTGCAGCACGCCATCGAATTCCTGTAGGAGAACTGCTCCTAAACCCAGATCGCTCGCGTCAGTCTGGACTACGAACTGTCTGGTCAGGTCGGGTAGCCTGAGCTGCGCTGTCTCGGCAATGGCACTAGACAGGAGGCGAAAGGATCGCTCTTGCTCGGGCCCCCATCGCCACGCTGCAGTCTTTCCCAAGAGCTTGGTCAAGGGTGCCTGCACGCGGGCACAGGACGGGATGAACGACCGATAAAAATTGGCCATTCCCAGAAAACGGCGGAGGCCGCGTACGTCCCAAGCAACCACCGATATCCTTCGGACGGCCGACAGAGGTCTATTTCGGATGTTCTGTACGTCCGCTGAACATCCGCAAACAGCCGGTAGACATCCGTCGGCCGTCCGAAAGGTGGCCAAAGGTATACGGTTCGCCCGCCGACGGACGTCCAGTTGAGTACGTCCATTGGAGGATCTTTCTCGAATATTCGCATATATGGTGCATGCGTGCTTTTTCACTCCGCGCAATGCAATAAAACCAAAAACAATCATGCATAGCACGCATATTTTATTGTGGTTGATTATACATCAGCAGAGCAATGGGTCACATTCGGAAAATTACTTAAATGTGACTCTTCAAATGTGGCAAGCTTGGGACACACATCCGTAATCTTCCCACCCACAGGATTTCTGAAATAAAAAAGAACGCGGCAAACATCAGCCATGTGAAACAGATGGCACAATGCAGTAGCCCAAGTAAAAACATTGGAACCAATTAATAGAAGTGTTTAATGCTGCAAGTATAACAGACAACGCGCTCTAACAAACACCTCAATAAGTATAAGGCAATAACAGCTCTCACTTTTCTACACCATATTTGACAATGTATCTATTCTTTATTTATTTCCATGGGCCTTAGGGCACTAACCTGCGCAGCACTGTACGCGACTGTGCACAGAAAGCCGCAAAGCTTCCGTTGCGAACCACTGCGACCTCACGTGCTTCCTATGGTCTGCCTTTCGCGCGTTGTCACTCTTTATATAGGCACAGTGAACATAGCGATGCCTTAAAAATTAACAAGATGCGAAAACACTCCGTCCAGCAACTTTGAAGAGGAGTGGGAATTAGTCGCGCGAGTTGAGGGCTCCCGCAGCTGTGTGAGAACAGCACACACTTGGGGAAGCCATCTCCTCGCGCTTACTGCTCCCACTGTCCTGTGAACGAATGTTATATGAGCATGCTGCATTGTCCTAGAAGCAAAGTTCCAAGAAGTGTACTGGATACATACCTTCGTAAGGCAATCACAAGTGCACTAAGCCTTCTTTACACCAAGGTCGACGCAGTACGGGACTCCGGTGTTCCAGAAGAGCTTCAGGCGCTTCCCGTAGCTTTCGAATTGCTTAAGTTACATACAACTTTCGTCCACAGACCGAACAAAGCCACATTTTATAATAACAGAGCTATAAAGATCTGCGCGACAACACTACGCGACATATCAACAACAGCGCTACGGACATGGCTACGGAGCCGTACTGATGGATTGGATTGGTTTGACCGCGAACCATCACCATGCTATCACCATCATCTATGATGATGGTGATAGCAGAATGCACGGGAGTTTTGATGCTTACGAATGGTTTCAATGGCATGTTTAGCTAGCAAAACAGTGGACATGTCGCGCAACTCCTCTAATTTGGAGAAGTTTTATAAATATAAAACTAGTCATTGAGTTCTTGCAAAATTCTGCAACACCTGCTTCTCCTCTTAGATAAATTTAGCTCGTTGGCGGCTCTTGCACTGAAGGAAGGAGTGGAATCGTACCAGTTTACTAACGTCTTCGCGTCAAACCCTCCAACTGATGCAAATAAAACAGTATACATACATGAAACACTCGAATTTTCTGTGAAATAAAAAAAGTCCATACTCATGGCCTGGGAAAATACTCGACCTTACATTCTTCGGACGTCCACCTCGTCTCTCATGCGGATATACAAAAGTGGACACTGTCCGTACGTCCGGCGGATGTACGAATACGGATATCCGAAATCGGATTGTGTTCGTACGTCCGATGGACGTCCGATCTCGGCAAAGGACGTTCGGATCTAGCTCGTACGTCCGACGGATATCTGTGGTTGCTTGGGGTCCTTGGCACGGGAAATTCGAGTATGGCTCGAAGTTTCTCCGCATCAGGCTCAATGGAGCCCTCGCCCAGCGTGAACCCTAGTAACTGAACCCGGGTCCGCGCTATTTGGGCTTTCGCAGGATTCAAAGTCATCCCAGCAGCCCGTACCCTCTCGAGCACGTCGGCAATGTGGCCTAAGTGCTCATCGAAGGTTCGTGAATAAATCACGATATCGTCCAGGTGGCACATGGCGTGGGACCATTTCGCTTCCCCCAGGACGCGGTCCATGAGCCTCTGAAAAGTCGCAGGACCATTGCAGAGACCAAAGGGCATACGAGTGAACTCAAACAGCCCTCTGTGACACGTGAACGCGGTCTTAGACCGGTCAGTGTCAGCCATCTGGACCTGTAGGTAACCTTTGGAGGCATCTAGCGTGGAAAAGTACCGCGCGCTGCCCAGGTTTCCTACGATTGAGCTGATCGTCGGGAGCGGATAGGCATCCTTGCGAGTCAGCGCATTTAGACGGCGATAACCCACACACAAACGGTGGCTGCCATCTTTCTTAGGCACCAACACCACCGGAGACGCCCAGGCGCTGGACGAGCGGCGGATAATGTCCGCCGACAGCATCTCATCCAGCAACCCATCAATCACCTGCCTTCCGCAAGGCTGACGGGTCTAGGGTTGCACTTCAAAGGAAGCGCGTCTCCAGTGTGGATCTTGTGGCTCACTAAAGTGGTACAGCCAGGTTGATCCGTGAAGAGCTCATCGTACTGACGCAATAGCGCTGCCAAACGAGCCTTCTGTGTGTCATCCAATGTTACCGCACAGGCGGCCAGCGGATGTGGTGCCTGGTCGTGCCGCGCCGCTCGGTCCCAAAGGAGAGGCTGAACGACGGAACGCTCGACACAAGGGCGTGGCCCTGTCCGCTGAGCGTGGCACTCTCCGAACGCCTTCACTGCGCAGGCAGATACTGACACCGGTGGGCTAATGAACGGCTTAAGCTGGGAAAATGGTCCGTCGCGATAGCCGCCATTCGCAATGTCCACCACGATCCCGGTTTTCAGGAGAAAGTCCCGTCCGAGAATCATGGGCACACTGAGCCCTGGGAGATGGATGAAACGCGTGCGTCTCGTCCGCTCTCCCCACCTGACAGTCAGCCTCGCGGCGCCAGCCGAATGGGCCACGCCTTTCGCAAGGTTGAATGCCGTACGGCAGTCCCGCAAGCGCACAGAGTGCTTCTGCAAGTGGGACAACACCTCTTCATCGAACAAGGAAGCGCTGGCTCCCGTATCCAGTAACGCCGAAAATTCGCGGCCAGCAATGGTGACCGGAATAAACGGCGCGTGCGCATTAGCAAGGCAGCTTGCTCTGTACGCAAAGGGAATTAGCAGAGATTGGGCCGGTGGTCCTTTTACGACCGACCCCCGCCGCCGTTTCCATGCCTCGCAGGAGGCCTGGCTACGGTGCATTCTCTTGCTAAGTGGCCCCTCTCTTGGCAGCGGAAACAGCGCACACCGCCGCGAGCTTGGTCGCGGGACAATGGCGCTTCGCCCTGCCTGGGTCCGCCCGCTGCACGACCAAAGGGTCGGCGGAGTCGGGTTTCCCCCTCCGCTGTGCGTTGGAGCGCCTGGCGCCCCTCAGCACGCGCTTCAGAAAACGGTGCAGCGCAGGTTGCCCGTCTCCCGTACGAGTAGGGATCGAGAGCTCTGTCGCTCAACTCCCATGCCTCGTTTTGCCCACTAACAGCTGCAAAGGCAGGTTGGGCGGGTGGTCGCCGGTTGGGTAAGGGCAAGGCCCCTCTCCATGCACAGCGTGGCTCAAGGGCCTCGCTTGCCGGCGGTGGCGGACGATAGGCGCGCGCGGCGAGAATGTCGCCTTGAATGCGCTTTGCCTCGGCGGCCAGCTCCTCCAAATCTCGGAATCGGCCGCCGCGCAGGTAAGCCGAAAAGGTCGGATGTGCCTGCCTGATCGTCCTTTCGACACGCTCCTTGTTCGAGGCTCTGGGCTCGGCGATTGAGAAAAGGTCTTCCATCGCACGAACATACTCTTGCAGCGACTCATCCGGAGCCTGAGTACGGAGCTCCAGCTCTCGCCGCATCCTACGCTCGTAGTCAGCGGGCAGGAATTCGCGCAGGAATGCTGCACGGACCCTAGTAGCACAGTATGTTACTGCAACGTTGCAACAACATTGCCAATGTTGTACTATGTTGCGCTAACATTCTTCAACATTAGATAATGTTGCTGCAATGTTACCAAGCAACATACTGATAACGTTGCCCTAAAGTGGTCTTTCACATTGCAGCAATATTGTCAAATGATCAATAAATGTTGAACCACATACGATGGCATTGCTATAACATTCATGCTATAGGTTAATTGTCTGCCCTATTGGGCTATTTCTGAAGCCTGAATAGAAAAGCCGGTACCAGATCACTTCTCACCATGACAGTATTAATTTATTTATTTATTTATTTATTTTTACTTCGAGGGCAAGTTTGCATGTGGTGTTGTGTATGCAAATGGTGAGCAGTGCAAGTGTACTTGCACTCTGTGACACTAATGTAGAAAGATATATTTCTATCTAAAATATTTTTAAAGAGCTGGAATTACTTTGTTTTTCAATTAAACACGCAGACAAAATTAAAACTGCCGAAGAAATTTAGTTCTGGTTTCACTGACGCCCCGCAGTCTAATGGCCATGGAGATCACCATCACAAATCCAAATCCAAACCACGGCCGCGCCGAGAGCCAATCCTGCGATGCGCGCTCGTCGGAAAACCCGCGTGTCAGCGGCAGTCGTGGCAAGATCTTCACGTTTTTTGCTCTTCTAGTACAGTTTTTTTTGTGGTCGCCGTGCCCGCGCTGCTGTATTTCGTTGTGGTTTCACTGGAATTCAGCTGAAACAACAAAGGTTTGCCCAGAGGATGACCTCAATGGTGAGTGATTTCTAGACTTCCATTGTTGTGCTGCGACTTGTGTTGGTTGTCACAAATGCCCTTCGTGATAGTTCGATAAAGTGCTACATTCGTTGTATCATGAAGAGAATGAAGTGTTCGCTAAGCGAAGTGTCCATTCGGCAACGACGCCGAAGAACAGCAGAGGCTGTTCACGACGAACTAGAAAACTGTTTGGCAGTTGTCAGGCTTGATAATGGTCATGGAAGCAGACTGTACGCAACAGGAGCAGAACGGTATCAAGATGCCTTTTGATCGCATAATGTTATTTTATCCTCTTTATCAGCGCCAGGCGAGGACGCAGTTGAAAGCCGCAGTTCTCACTTGTCGGATTTTAGCACCGCTAGCAGCATCTGTGACATAGAAAGTGCAACGTAAGAGTTGTCGCGGATTTCTGACAATGAGGAGTTGGTGGTCTATGAAGATAGGATGACACTTGAGTCTGGTGCCGCTACTCAATGTCTAGAGCGCGACTTGCGCGTGTGGGCAATTAATAGCCTGCTTCTCACCTGCATTCCCTGCTTAAAGTGCTGAAGCCAGAGTTACCCACGGATGCTAGAAAATTACTAAAGACGCAGAGGCATACTGATATCACCAGCAGTGATGACCGATGGTCATTACCACTACTTTGGAATTTTTCGTTCTCTGAAAGAACATGTTGTGCATGTTCCTTAACGTGCACTTTGTACGAGGGCATTACACCAGTTCTTATGCATTATACTGAAAGATAGAATAAATCCAGCGGCATTCTAAGCAAGGAACCAGAATTTATTCTTTCACTCGAAACTGACGCTGCTGCATCATGCCAGTAGTTTAGTCTTTGCCCTCTCATTCCCAATCAGATGTATACTCTTATAACCAACATGTATGGGACTGTGCAGCGATTTGCGCCAAGGGTAAGAAAAGTGAAATATTCATTGGTATTCAATCATCCTTCATCATCATCAGCCGGACTATACCCACTGCAGGGTGACAGCCTCTCCCATATTCCCCAAATTAGCCCTTTCCTGTGCTAGCTGCATCCACTTGACCCCTGCACCCATCATAAGTTTGTGATCTAGCTTATGTAGCCCCGGAAGAATCGGCCGTTAGCAACTTTGCCTTTCAAATTGTGCACAGCAGTGAGGCTGAAAAAGACTATAGGCTGGGCCTGCCCTCTTGGCTCGGTTTACTTTGTCGGCCACCCACCATGGCACAATTGAGGGGAGACAAAGGGAGTGATGTGCAACCACCTCCAGCTGGCTACGCCTTCATCTACAAATGCCCCTGTGGTTTTAAGCAATTGAATGGTCGTCCCCATGGCTGACACCAGTAGGTCCGCTTGTAAGGCAGGATTCAAGCGAGACAGCAGCACTGGCCATTGCTGTGAGGTGCGGGAATGGGAATTTCTGTTTGTAAATTATTTGCTTGCTTTTGAGGAATTTCAGGTGGCATGAATAATTGATGTGTTTTATGTAATGAATGCATTTTTAGCCACTTTCAGAACAATTTGTTGCTTAGGCTGTTAAAATATGCTCGCGGTGCCAGGGAAGGGCTTTTTTTTCACTATTTTGGTTTGAGCCAAGTGACTGGACATAAGTTCTTTCTTTGCACAGAGCTGTCCAATGTCTGTGTTCCTTGAGGAGTGTAGAAGATTTGTTATTAGACGTGTACGCTTATATTAGGAAATTTTTGGTTCTTTTTTATGCAGGGATGCAGCTTCGCTTGTGACATCATGAATTAGAAGAGACCATCATCGTGAGTAGCTGGAGGCTACCAGAAGACAAGCATATTTTAGACGTGCTAAATTGTTCAGGCAAATGTTGACAGTACTTTAAATTTGTAGTTTTCCAGTGCAACGGTGCATGACCAAAGAAGGGAAGAAGGATACTTGAAGAAAACAGCGCAGCAACAGGGACAAGAGAGAAGATGAGACAGGTGCTGACTAGCAACTGAAGTTTTATTGAAAAGGAATGCATAAAATATACTCTCTTCGCAACCAAGAGCGTGCATGAGCTGCGCAAACAACACTGATAACCTGTCAACTTCAGTCATGGTGGTCAGGATACAATAGTTCACAATCATTAACAAGGACGGATGGCCGTTCATGGCTGTGAACTGTTGAATCTTGACCACCATGACTGAAGTTGATAGCTTATCAGTGTTGTTCGCGCAGCTCATGCACGCTCTTGGTTGTGAAGAGAGTATATTTTAAGTGTTCCTTTTCAATAAACCTTCAGTTGCTAGTCAGCACCTGTCCCATCTTCTTTCTTGTGCCTGTTGCTGCGCTGTTTTCTTCAACTTGCCGTTTTACTGAAGTTGGGAAGAAGGATAAAACACAGCGCTCACTAACAACTGGTTATTTAACGGCGCAGACACTGCTTAAATGCCCTCAGACCAGCCCAGCAGGAAAAAAACAAACTTATCACACCTTTATCATAAAAAGTATGAAAGAAACATATCTGCATTATATGATAAAATTGTATTATTGCTCGCACATTGTGAACCAGCTTTTTTAATGTGATGCATCTCTGTCGCTTCACATGTGGTTTGTAGTCTGCTTCTGCTAAGGATCTTCACACTTGAAAATCTCTGTACAATCACTGCAGTGCATGACAAGTTTGGAACCTGTCCTCATTCTTTAGATATCTTGCATGCAGATGGCATTTACGGGCCTCTAGCATTTTGCCTCCATCAAAATGCAACCACCGTGGCCAGGATAGAACCCGTGTCTTAACAGGCCAGCAGCCGAGCACCATAACCACTGAACCACCGCGGCGGCTCATATATCTGTGTGTGTGTGTTCCGTAGGGCTGGAAAACTATGCACTTAAATCAGTGATGTTAACCAGCCCAACTATTAACTCTGCTGTTACCTCTACTCCTTGTTTCTGAATGTCCAACTAGGTTGCACTGCTACTTTGTTTATTTGTTGCAATTTTGTGCACAAAATGAATGTCTTATATTTGGGAAATACAAAGTCCAGGTGGTGCGTGTTTTCAAGATGTGCTGTTGTTGTGTAAATAGTTTACTCAGGTGTTTTGTATTTATAACATGCAAGTTGAGAGGTGTGTGCACGTTTTCATGCTATGGTAATGTGCCTAGTAACTGTTTAAAACATTAGCTGTGTTTCTTGTTCCTGAGTAGCTCACATGTGTACTGTTTTTTTAGATTTGTTGCAAGTTTCTTTATAAAGTAATTAAATAAATCATATCTCTGAAAATGTAAGCCCATGTGTTGCATTTTTCAAGCTATGCCAATGTGTTTGTGTAAATGTTGAGTGTATTATAAGTCTGCTTCCTTTTTCTAAATTATATTTCTGTCTATTTAAATAAATCAGTCTAATTGTCAGAATAACCATGTCATGTAATCTTGTTGCATCTAAACGATAGGAGCACTGGTAGAGAGCTGATGAATGTTACATTTAAGGATTTATTTAGAGTAAGCGGTCTGCAAAGTATGGAAAAACAATGTGTTGTGCAGTGCAGTCTTGTATTTGTATTCTATAGCAAGCACCGCATTACTGTGTAGCAAGGAGTAATGCTCAGTTGCTCGTTCTTGTGACCTTAAGCTGCTGTAACCATTCTGGTATGACGATGCCATTGTCTTTCAAGAGATCACTGTATTGAGCAGCAGCCATTATTGGTCGCCGAAATATATCAGTAATTTAGAACGCTGTCTGAAGTTTCTGAAACATTATGACAGCATTGCAGCAATATTGCAGTAACATTGTCGTGGGAATGTTGCATGTGTGCGAATAAAAAGTTGTATCAACATTAAGAAAATGTTGTCGCAATGTTGCATTAATATTGTCTCCAGAAGTTGCTTTAACATTGACTGAAAGTTGACGTAACATTGGAGCAATATTGTGTCAACGTTGTCTTGTGTATGTTGCGTTAACGTGGCAAAAAGAGGACGCTAGCCACGTTATGGCAATGTTAGAAGCTAACGTTGTGGCCACACTGAGGCAACAAAGCGTGCTACTAGGGGAACTCCTCGAGAGTCGCTGCCCGGTGGCCGGAAAGCCGATGCCACCGAGCTGCCGTGTCAGTCAGCGCTGCGGGGATTCAATTCAATTCAAAACTTTATTTCCAACGACTCGTTGGGGGTCATGAGGCAAAAAAGCTGCCATTGGCAGCTTGAGGGTGCCTGATGCCCGTACAAGGCAGCAGCATATAGCCAACACAAAATTCTGAACACTTTCACATAAATTGACTCATCGAAACACATTCCAAACACATCAAAACACAGCACAAGAAAGTATACAGTACGAAAAACATAAAGGCAATGAAAATACATTGAATACGATTAGCTGCACAAAAACTGGGATGAGAAAAAAATTTCACGTGTCTGTTTTCTATTACATGCGCTTAAGTCAAAATTTGCTGACAGTAATTTGTTAAGCAAGCACGGCAAGTTGTGCGTGAGCGACTGTAGCATATAATTTGTACGTCTGCGTGGTATCAGCCATGTCTCAGATCCACGGGTGCGACAATCACTTTTCTGTTTCTGCAAATGCGAAAGGAATTTTATGAGGCTCTTAAACTTTTCATCGGAAAATAAGTGTGAGTACAGTAGACGGAACTCGTAAATTTTTTCGACGCTTATTATGTTATACCGTGTGAACAATGGTGCAGATGAATGTAAATAGGACACATTTGCAATGCAACGAAGTGCTTTCTTTTGAAGAAGGAGCAGTGTTTGAATATTTGTTTGTGTGGTTGTGGCCCAAACCAGTGTACAGTAATTTATGTGAGAGGAAAACAGTGCATGATAAATTTGAAGTTTTGCTCTATCTGGAAGAAAATGACGGCACCGTGCTAGTGCTCCGACTGCCGTAGATAGTGTCCTTGATAATGATTGAATGTGATGATTCCACGACATGTCAGCAGCAAAGGTCACGCCAAGAATTTTATGTTTCTTAACAATTTCTATGGGTGCACCCCCAAGGACCAACCTTTCTTCTATCTGTGCTTGCTTCCCTCTAGCCATGAATAATATGGCCTTAGATTTATTGCCATTTATTTTTAAACAGTTCTTACTTGACCAATCCCAAATTATTGCAAGCTCTTTTTTGGCTTCTATTAATAGTTCGTCTACATTTTTACCGGTGAAAAAGATGCTCGTGTCATCTGCGTAGAGCACGTATATTGCATTGCTTTCCTTTTGCACGATATCGCTCACATAGATGTTGAAAAGAAACGGCCCTAAAATGCTTCCTTGTGGCACGCCGGAAGTTAGTAATCTGTGTGATGAGTCACTTTCAGCGATAGAGACGCGCTGCTGACGATTCAAAAGAAAGGATTTAAGTAAAGCGAAACCAACTCCTCGGACACCATAACTGAACAGTTTGTCTAGTAATATTTCGTGGTTTAGGCGATCAAATGCTTTGCTGTAGTCAATGAAAATTCCGAGGGTAAGTCTGCCTTCATCAATATTAGAGATTATTAATTCCTTCTGAGTTAATAGTGCTGTTTCCGTTGACCTGCCTTTCCGAAAGCCATGTTGAGCATCTGAAAGCATGTTATGTTTAACGAAAAAGCTGTTCATGCGCAAAAGAATAATCTTCTCTAAACCCTTAGAAAATACAGGAAGCACTGAGACGGGTCTATAGTTGTTAACATCGTTTTTATCGCCCCCCTTAAAGAGAACTGAAACTTTAGCGATTTTCATCCTGTCCGGGAAACATCCAGATGTAAGAGCCAGATTGAATATGTATACTAGATGCGGCGCAATAATATCGATAACGTATTTCACTGCTTTTATTTGAAAGCCGTCAATATCGCTGGCATTGGTGTTTTTCAAATTTATAAATGTGCGATAGATTTCTGTTTCATCCGTTGGGTAAAGAAATAGTGTCTCCTTACACTGGTAGTGAAGCAAAGCGCTAGTCGAGTTGTCGACTGCTGGCTTTGCCACATTGACGAAGTGTTCATTGAAATACTCGGCTAGAGGGATTCCGGATAATTTTTTACCATCTATTGTCAATTCAGAAGTGTTTTCTCGTGTTGTTTGTCTATTTAGGGCTTCGTTGAATATTTTCCAAACTTTGTCCGGACGCTCTTTTCTTGCAGTACTGAAAAGGTGGTTGTAGTAGTATTTCTTTGCTCTTCGCAATTCCGCATTTAGTTTGTTCCGATACTTCTTAAATATTTCAAGTTTAGCTAGGTCTTTTGTCCTGAGGAAGGCTTGAAAAAGAAGGTTTTTTTCAGTTATCATTTTTATGTGTTCTGGTCCTAGCCAAGGTTTCCTTATTTTTTTCTTAAGTTTAACATTCTGATATGGAAACGACAACTCATACAGCTGACGGAATATTGACAAAAAGTCAGCGTAGGCGTCACTGCTGGAGACCTTGTAAAAAATGGATGACCAGTCCGCATGGATTATTCGTCTGCGAAATGTTTCAAGGTTCTCACTTGACAAGCATCTGTACTTTAGCTTGTTTGAGCACTGTTTTTGTCGGACTAAATTGGTGGAATAACTTATATATATAGGACAATGGTCACTGATGTCAGTACTGATTGTACCAGCCGCTAGAACAGGTGTGTCTGTATTAATAACGAAAAGATCGAGAAGTGTCCGACTTGTCGACGTTACACGAGTTGGCGTCGTTATGACGTTGTGGAACCCAGAAGCAAGAAACTTGTTTCCTAATTCACAAGAATGTTGACTATCAGTCAGCATGTCAATATTCATGTCACCGCCAAGTAGCAACCGATAATGGTGAACCGAGGCATATTCAAGTATTTCTTCTAGAAAATTTATGAACTCGTTGCGATTGCCAGATGGAGGGCGGTAGATGACAAGAAACATTTCAAGGCCGCATATCACACACAAGCTTTCGTAATCAGTTGTGGCACGTGTAAATTCCTTGAACACCTCTGTTGATATGCATCGTTTAACATGTAGTGCAACACCCCCTCCACGCATGCCTGTTCTGTTGAGGTTGTAATGGGTGTAGTCATCTAAGATCAGTACAGGGCTGCTATTTTGATACCAGGTTTCCGAGAACATGATGACGTCAAATTTGAAATGGAAGCTACTTAGGAACACAGTGACCTGATCTTCTTTACAAGCCAGAGACCGTGCATTGATATGAATAGCAGAGATGCTATTCTGTGTTTGACCGCAGTGAAGTGAAATGTCGCAGGGTAAGGCGTATTCTTTATACATGAACAGGTGAGTAAAGCCTTAGGGAAAAAAACAGAAAAAAAACGCTCAGTCAATCTTACATAGGTCCCTCTCAGAAGCAATCCGTATGGCATCGCTCCCCTCTTCTTTTCGCGCATAGACCTTGCCGTTCCGCACCCACACAAAACAACATCCGCGTTCAGTCTTTTTTGTGCTAGCTAGGTGCAACAGGCGTTTCAGTGCAGGACACAGGTGTTCATTTACGAAGACCCGCATTTCATTTTGTGTTTCACTTTGGATTCCGAGCTGGCTATCCTTGATTACAGTTCGACGTGCCCTTTCAAGAAATGCATCTCTTTTTTGTTTGCCTTTGAACTGCACCAGTACATTGCTCTTGCCCTCTTCTCTAGTTGGTACACGGTGACACACTTCGATGTCGGCAGGACTTACAGGCTCGCCTATAATTTCACCTATCGAAGTCACCATGTCAAGAACATTCTCATCCTGTTTCTCTTGGATGCCTCGGATTTCTACGTTGGTCCTACGAGAGTACTGCTCACACTGAACCATTCTGCTTTCAAGTCGTTTGAGTGCGCTGTCACTTTCCTGGCATTTAGCTTGTAAACTTTCATTTTCCTTCCTTAGAGCAACCGTTTCTGTCCGCGCCTCAGCCAGTTGCTTCTTCATGCTCTCAAACTCGTCGCTCATGAATTGCACGCTGTCTCTCAGCGTTTTAATCTCTACACGAAGCTCGCGCAGGTCGGAACGGTTGTCCCGGTCTGAGGACTGCGATGGGTTAGGCATTACCACTTGCTATGAGTTAGATGCACAAGCCGTACAAACAAAAAGCTCAATAAGCTCAATAGCACTGCAGAAGAAACACAAGCTTGGCAACAGCAACAGCAAAAAAAAAAAAAAACAAAGCAACCAGCCACAGGATAGCTTTGCACCAACCTGCAGTGCAGAAATGCGCTCGATAAGTCGAAGTGCCGGCTAGCTGCCGCTGCTGCCAAGTGGTCCGTCCGTCACGCGCAGTCCTTTTATGAAGCTAGTCCCCGGGAAGTCGACGAAGATGCTTCCGATAGCTTCCGGTAGAGTCAGCGCCAGTGGAAAGCTGCCGCAGCCAAGTGGGTCACGTGGATGCTAGCTGGGTATGGCCACTATTCGCTATCCAACCTGCAGTGCAGAAATGCGCTCGATAAGTCGAAGTGCCGGCTAGCTGCCGCTGCTGCCAAGTGGTCCGTCCGTCACGCGCAGTCCTTTTATGAAGCTAGTCCCCGGGAAGTCGACGAAGATGCTTCCGATAGCTTCCGGTAGAGTCAGCGCCAGTGGAAAGCTGCCGCAGCCAAGTGGGTCACGTGGATGCTAGCTGGGTATGGCCACTATTCGCTATCCAACCTGCAGTGCAGAAATGCGCTCGATAAGTCGAAGTGCCGGCTAGCTGCCGCTGCTGCCAAGTCATGATGTGTGCCGCTGCTGCCAGGGATGATGTGTGCAAGCACCACCTGCTCAGTGAGACCCATAGTTCTCTGATAATGGGTGAGGGACTCAAGGAAATCCCGGGCACTGAGTAGGTCATCATACCCGCGGTATGTTGGCATGGGCAACTTGACCGCGGGGTGAGACAACTTCGGCGTGGCCAAAAGTGTCCCAACAGCCCCTGACAGCGACTGGATCATCTGGGCAGCACTGGCTAGCAGCGCCTGCGCGCCGGCCTCAGTGGAGGTTTGGGCGGGCTGCACGAACGAGGGAGGCAAGGCTCCTAGTTCGATGAGCGGCGTGGTTTCCACAGGGAACCGGGCCAGCGCCTCGCCGTTCCCAGAGCAGAATTGACTGCTCGCGGGGCACGGCTGCTGCTGAGAGAAGCTGCCGGTTGCGGCAGCGTGACACGAACTGCTTTCGCACTGGGCGGAAAGCGTGCACAGCTGAGGCATGTGACCAGCGGATGCACCGCAGGGTGCTTCCGATACAGCTCCAATGGGAGCCGCGTGGTCGACATTTTGGGTTGTGTCGCCGTAAACCCCAACGGGGGCCGCGGCCAACCACGGTGTCTGGCTATTCGAAGGAACAGCAGCCAGCGGATCAAACGACGCTACAACTCCGTAGGGAGCCGACATGTAGCTGCCGAGTGCCCCGCTGGGAGTAGACATGGTGCGCAAGCGTGATCGGCAAGGCGACCTGCTCTTTACATCTTACATCTTCGGGTATGAGTCTTCGGGTACCCGAAGATGTAAGTTCTATGTTCGGCTTCCTAAAACCGCGGGCGGGCCTTTTAAAACGCATTTGCAGGTACCTCAGATCAGAACTCTGGCGTCAAGTGCGCAGGTTCCAAGATCTTTTGGGAACGCTTTGCTATGCCCTAGACCCGGCCTGGCTAGCTGAAATCAAGCTACGCGCTGCCAGAAGGTTTGCTGCTCAGTTGACTGAATTTAGGTGGGCTCAGTGCCTTAACCAAGTCCGGGCTTTTGTTAAAACTTCATTCAAGCCAATCCAGGGAGGTCTTCAACTCCTGGGAGACGTTGCGTTACCTGAAGAAGTTGCTTGTGTACTCAGCAAGGGTCCAAAGTACAGCTACGAGCCTGCCGTCCCAGTTCACGACCTGCTAGCACTTAAGCGGCGTGTTTCAAGCAAGGTTGAACAAGAAGATCGTGAAAGGTGCCTTCTGGAAGGAGTAGAAGCCCTTACAAGAACAGTGAACACTAAGCACAGCAAAGACCCAACCAGAAGTGTTGTCGCGTTCTTCAGGGAAAACAACTTACGGTTGCTACAGGCTGATAAGACTGGAGGATTCGTAGTTTTACGGCAAGATGATTTCAACGAAAAGGCTGGCCAAGCGATCGCTAAGAACTTTGTACGCGTGAAGCCCAGTGCAACAAGAATCAAGTGCAAGGCTGCGGCTCTGTGCAGTGATCTTGAATTAACGAAGCTGGCAAGATCGATAACTGATTGTAGAAAGAGAGCGCTATCGGTTTTCTTCACCGCAAAGACCCACAAGGACTCAGTGCCGTTCAGAACAATCGTTAGTGAGAAGGGTTCGTGGCAGTTCCTCATTAGCCAGTATTTGCAGAAGCATCTGAGTGGATTACAAGTAGAGGACCCATTCGCCACAAAGACCTCCGGTGATGTTGTCAGTTTCTTGAAATCCAACGCACCTATTGGCTACGCATTCTCTGTAGATGTGGAGGATTTGTTTTATTCCGTGCCCCATGATGAGTTGTTTGTTGCCGTCAGAGAGTGTATCGAAAGGAATGGTGAAGTAAGTTTTCGAAACTCAGCCGGTGTGCCAGCAGACAGCTTCATTTCCTTGCTAGAATTTTATTTGCAAGCTACTTTTATTTCTTTTAATGATGACTTTTACATTCAACGACAAGGCATTTGCATTGGATCCTGCGTCGCACCGACCCTTTGCAATATATTTTTAGCCGCTATTGACCGATCCCTGAATCATGAGTTTACTAACCAGGGTGTCCTTAAGGCTTGTAGATATGTTGACGATTTTCTAATTGTTTTATCTAAACAAAAAACCTTGACCCCCACTAATTCAGTGGATAGCATTTTAACTCTTTTTAAACGCTATGGGAAGGGTTTGAGTTTTACGTACGAACTTCCGAACCATGGTTCGCTGCAATTTTTAGATATCAACCTAGAGCTAGGTTTGCATCACGTCTGCTGGCACTACGCACCGCGAGCGCAGAAAGGGCTTCTTCCCTATGACTCTGCCCATTCGAAGATAGTCAAGAGAGCTATTGTTAGCTCGTGCCTGGGATCTTCTCTGACGAAGTCATGCCCGCATGCAATGCACACTAGCTTCCATAATCAGATAAAAAGGCTGCTTTCAGCCGGCTTCCCCTGCGAGGTCATCTCAGCTGTGGCCGAGAACCTTCTTCGGAAGGTAAAAAAAGGAAACCGCGCCAACAACGAGGAGCGATTACCACGAAGAAAGACTACGGTCGTCCCGTATATACACAAGGTGGCCCACAACATAAAAAAGTGGCGAATAGGCATGGCGTCCCTGTGGTGTTTTCGGCGCCACGCAAGCTCGCCGGGTTGTGCCCAAGGATCAGCGCGGAAGGCGCTCGACGAAGAGCATGCGAGATAAAGCATGCGGCACAATTTGTGAAATGCACCACAGGCTTCGTGTATCTCATCCCGCTCAAGTGTGGTCGCATGTATGTGGGCCAGACAGGACGCTGCGTGAATGAACGCGCAGGGGAGCATCAGCGTTCAATTAGGAACAAAGAAGGAGCTAATTTGCCTGCTCATTGCATTGCATGCAACGGTTGTGAGCCACTGCTAAAAAGTATCAGAATTCTGGGCAAGAGCAAGGACAAAGTTTCCCGTGAACTTCTAGAGGCATATCATATCAAGGCAAGAGGTGATAACTGTGTGAGTGACACATCCGTTTCACTGTACAACGCGGAAAGGAATTTTTTGGAGCGTTTCTGTTGGTTTGTCGCGCAGGGTTTGATTTGCCTCCTTATCCTCTCCTTCCCCTCTTTGTAGGCACGTGTGCACACTGCCTATAAAGCGGCACTGAATCTAATAAACACCAGTTGATAGTTTGCGCTCTTTCAGTCTCTCTCGTGTGTTTTCCTGTGTGTGTCTTTTGTGCGCAATTCGTACCTACAACAGTATGCACCAACTCGCCCAACAAGAAGTTCTTCTTAACTACATGACTTAGCACGTTGGGCGCCAGTTGTGGGTTTCTACGTGGACACAGGCCACCACCCACCGCGGGTTCGAGCTTCGCGCGAGCCAAGGGCCCCGATCAGCCGTCACCACACACACACTGGGACACCGATGCAGTGCACTCAACCTCCGCTGGGAGGAGAGCGATTCGCCGCAAAGAAATAGGCCTCCAAGTTCACAAAGGAGACGTTTATTCACGTCGTTCTTCAGCAGTACACACACACTCAATAGTCACCCCGTCCCGGGGGCGCGCGAGGAGCAAGGCTCCGCTGCGCGCACGAAGCGACCAGAGCAATGCGCGCCGCTAACACGCCGCTGCAGGATAATGTCCCCGCGGCAGTGCTGTGATCTCTCTCTCGTGTCGACCGTTGGGCCGGTTGCGAGAAAGAGTGGGCAATCAACGCAAGGTACGCCTGTCGGAGGTCGCTGGACCCCGCTGGACAGGCTCGAGCCGCTGCAGGTCAGAGGACACGTCCGAACGGCAAAGGCCGGCAGGGACAAACAGTAGCGTACGCACCTTACGCTGTCTCAGAGGGATCTCTCTCTCTGGGCCCCGCTCGGACGGTCGCGCGGTGCGCGGCCGCCCAAAGCGGGTCCCGAATTCCCGCCAAAAGGCGCCAATGGCAAAGGCCCTTGGGGAGCCGGGGCGGAGCTGTGGCTAAATGACAGTGATTAGTCACCCAGCCGCCTCTCCACCGCCTGAGGCGGGAGCAAGGGAAAGAGGAGAAACAACGCGGGAGGCCGGCACAGCCGCGCAAAGGCGACGGCGGGAAGCCAGGATTCCCACAAGATATAAAAGCACTCCGAGATACATCTTCGTCAGATATAAAATAGTCACAAATGCATTCATTCATTCATCCTTTTTTATTTACACCAAAAAGATGTGGGTAGGCACCGGCAAAAAGCGAAAAAATTTTCGCTTGAAATGCGCCGGCGCCCCCTGTACATGGCATGCAGAGAAACAGCACACAAAGTAATCATATATCAATTCATACTCTGTTAGTTTGTAGATGAAAAAACTATTAAGAAAACAAAAACAAAAATATACACATGGTACAGATCACTCTTCCATCATTCATTTACACTGACAAGTTACGAGAGGAACCTGGTTTTGATGGAACGCAAGCTGCATTTTTCCAAATGTGTGTTGCTGGTACAAAAGGTATTTAGAAGTCGTGGCATAGAGGAACACAACATCTGGCAACCGAATTGAGTTCTAGAACTTGGAACGTGCCAGAATTCTTGGTGCCGAAGTGTGTAAGTTGGTATATTGGCCTTAAGATCAGCTAGCTGCAGAAACACATGCTGGTTATTGACACATTTCTTGTACTTAACACATAAACAATAGTCATATAAATTATGTACAGGAACAATATTGTAACGTGTAAATAGTCCTTTAGTATGAGAATAATAGTTTATATTGCAATATAACGGATTGACCTTTTTTGCAAAAGGTCAATCCTGCTAACATTCTTCTGAGTAGAATTTCCCCATACCAAAAAACAGTAATTAAGATAAGAAAGAAACAAAGCGTTATAGATCAAAATCTTAACAAGAATAGGAAGAAAATAGCGAAATCTAGCGAGTATCCCGGCACTTTTTGAAAGTTGTACTTCGACATGTTCAAAGTGGGCATCCCATGACATGTTTGCGTTAAAGTAAACACCTAAAGTTTTTATGGTCTCAACAAATGTTATTCGGCAATTTCCAAGGTATAATTCATAGTTTGTTGACATCACACGTTGCCGTGGATGAAAACAGACAGCTTTTGTTTTTGAGGTATTAATAAGCAGTGAGTTTATTTCACTCCATTTATTTAATGCTAACAGGGTGTCATTAACTGTGTGCACCAAAGACTGCATGTCACTACCTTGAAATAATAACGTAGTATCGTCTGCATAGATAACATATTTAGGGTCATTGCTTATGGAAGTAATGTCATTAATATACAAAATGAAAAGCAGTGGCCCCAGAATACTTCCTTGGGGTACACCTGTAGAAATATCCTCCAAGGAGGATGTAGCGTTTCCAATGCTAACGCACTGGACACGATGCTGCAGATAGGACTTAAGCAGAAGTAAGGATGTCCCACGAATTCCGTACAATTCCAGCTTTTTAAACAGAGTTTCGTGATTGAGGCGGTCAAAAGCCTTTGAAAAATCAACGTAAATCCCTATGCAAAATAGCTTAAGTTAAAAGGCTTTCAGAATAATTTCCTTCTGTGTCAGCAGAGCTGTTTCAGTGGACTTGCCGTGGAGGAATCCATGCTGTGACGGGCTGATAACATGAAACTTCTGACAAAAATTGGATACTCTTTTATAAATTATTTTTTTCCAGACCTTTCGAAAAAATGGGCAAAATAGAAATTGGCCTGTAATTTCGTAAATCGTTTCTGTCGCCACTTTTAAATAAAACTATAACTTTGGAAACGCCGCCGCGGTGGCTCAGCGGTTATGGTGCTCGGCTGCTGACCCGAAAGACGCGGGTTCGATCCCGGCCGCGGCGGCTGGAATTTCTTTGGAGGAGAAATTCTAGAGGCCCGTGTACTGTGCGATGTCAGTGCACGTTAAAGAACCCCAGGTGGTCGAAATTCCCGGAGCCCTTCACTACGGCGTCTCTCATAGCCTCAGTCGCTTTGGGACGTTAAACCCCATAAACCAAACCAAACCATAACTTTGGAAACTTGCATCAGCTTAGGGAAGCAACCCGTTGATAACGCAAGGTTGTAGATATGAGCAAGCAACAGGGCAATGACATCGAGCACATATTTTACCGGTTCTATTTGAATGTCATCGATATCCCGTGCTTTGGTGTTGTTTAAAGATGTATATATATCACGCACTTCAAATTCATCGGTAGGTTCTAAATATATGGTGTGACTACTTCTCTTAATGTCGCATGCTGTGGTTAAGGCGTGCTGCGCCTGACTGGCAACGTCCTTAAAGAATTTGTTGAATTTTTCAGCCATGTCTCTACCATGTATATGACGGCCTTCCAGAATAAGATCATTAACGCCCAAAGATGCTTGTGAACGATTCAACAATCCGTTAAGTTTCCTCCAAACATCAGCCGTTCCCTTGCAGCAATCACTACTAAACTGGTTATGTAGACTTACTTTTCTCACTCCTCAAAAATGAGTAACTTATTGCGGTACTGCTTGTATTTAGTCAGGTCTGCAATCGACTTCGTTTTCAAAAATTTTTTGTATAGTTTGACTTTATGCTGTATTCGTTTCAGAGATTCGTGGCTGATCCATGGCTTACGGCCTTTAGTGCACTTTTTGTTGAAGCGTTTTTCAGGAAAATTCTTATGGTAAATGGGCTTGAATATACAAATAAATGCTTCGTAGGCAGCATCAGCAGAAGCGCAGCGTTTAACTGCATTCCACTGTTCGTTCATGAGGCTACTATGAAAGGCATCCAAGTTTCTCGGCGTGATGTTCTGATATGACGTTTCTATGCTCTGACGCTTTGGTTTGACAGCAGCTTTCGAAAGAAAAAATATGGGAAAATGATCACTTATGTCTGAGCACAGTGCGCCTGATAAAGCATCATCTGTATCTGTATTAGTGATAAAGATATCAATTAGCGTTGCTGTGCACGCAGTAACCCTAGTGGGCGTGTCTGCGATAACGGTATGGCCATTTGATACTGCATTAGACAAGAGCAATGCTTTCTCGGAACTAGCTTTCAACAGATCAATGTGAATATCGCCTCCGAGTAGTAACTTGCATCTTCCCTCATTGACATGGTTCAAGAGACTGTCAACGTGAGCAATAAAAGAGTTCAAACTGCCATCAGGCGGACAGTACATCACACAGAAAATGTAATTGCGAGATATTAAAGATAGACATTCAAAGTCCTGAGAAATAACAGAAAATTCCGGAAGAATTTCACACTCTATTTCATTCTTTGCTAAAATTGCAACGCCCATGTCGATTTGATCTGTTTAAAAAGAAGCTGCGGTAGCCTTGACGCTTACAGATTTCAGTGCCAGACGTGTACCATGCTTCTGTCATCATTATTAAATCAAATTCGAAGTCGAACTCGTGCAACAGTACTGACAAAGTATCATCTTTGTGTCTGGCAGAACGTATGTTTAAGTGAAAACAACAAAGACTAAAATTTCTACAAGACTTGATTTTGTCATTGACGTCACTAGGAGAAACGGCCATTATTAGTGTGAAAGGAGTACCAGCAAATGAAAAGACGCTTTTTACGTCATCTTCTCAATATCGTGAACGGTACGAATGTAGAGTACAGATGTGTCTGTGTTCTTGGCCAGTATTTTTCCACCACTCGTCCAGACATAACTCCAGTTTGCGGATTTCTTTTTCGCAACCGCAGCTCCGAGCAACTGTTTCACAGTAGGGCACAGGTGCTCATTCACGAACACAGGCTTCTTGGGCGTGAGACCAAAGTCTTCAGTTGATATACGCGTTTTCTTTGCTTTCTGGAGCACCTCGTCACGTCTTGAGCGGCTCTTAAATTGAAACACAATGTTAGATGGCTCGTTTTTGTTTTTCGTAGGAACCCGATGACATACTTCGATGTCGCCTTCAGTAATGGGCGTGCTCAGTAGTTCCCCAACTCGCTCGAGGTTTTAGGAAGGTTTTCACTCTCCAGCTGAGGCATTCCCTTGATTTCTAGGTTGCACCTGCGTGAATACTGCTCTCCAGCTGTAATTCTCTGCTCAAACTGGCAACCTTGTTGTCTCAGAAGATCACACTCCTCAGTAGGCTTTTCATTGGCTTCCCTTAAAGCTTGGTTTTCTCTTTCCAGCTGAGCTTGTTTGTTTTTTGTTTCTTCGAGCTCCTCATTAAAGAAATCTAGACTTTTTTAAAATTCTCTCATTTCCTTGCAAAATTCACGTTCCATATTAGAAAGGTCCCGCATTTCCTTTCTAAGCTCCTCGGCTGTATCAGGCATTATTAGCGCTTGCACACAAGTGAAAAGAAGGTTTACAACAAGCAAACAGTGGCATAGCAGCAGCAGAGGCAGCAATAAGAATGATTTGCCTAAAAACGGCAAATTACAAAGTAAAGGAACCTAACCTGTAACAGCACAGAGCGAGCTTGTAGCGTCTTGCTTCCCCTGCCTTCACTGCTACCAAATGACGATCCACTGGATGAGCCGCTGCTTTTGTAGGCGTCCAAAAACTGGCTTCCCTCTGGCGGGCGTGACGTCTTGGCGTGATGTCGAGGGCTTGGTGCTTAGTCACCGCTGCCTGGCTTTTCCCTCGGTCCTCGGTGGTTGGTATCAGTGGCTGGTATCCTGTAACAGCACAGAGCGAGCTTATAGCGTCTTGCTTCCGCTGCCTTCGCTGCTGCCAAATGACGATCCACTGGATGAGCCGCTGCTTTTGTAGGCGTCCAAAAACTGGCTTCCCTCTGGCGGGCGTGACGTCCTGGCGCGATGTCGAGGGCTTGGTGCTTAGTCACCGCTGCCTGGCTTTTCCCTCGGTCCTCGGTGGTTGGTATCAGTGGCTGGTATCCTGTAACAGCACAGAGCGAGCTTATAGCGTCTTGCTTCCGCTGCCTTCGCTGCTGCCAAATGACGATCCACTGGATGTGTGCTGCTGCTTTTGTAGGCGTCCAAAAACTGGCTTCCATATGGCGGGCGTGACGTCCTGGCGTGATGTCGAGGGCTTGGTGCTTAGTCACCGCTGCCTGGCGTTTCCCTCGGTCCTCGGTGGTTGGTATCAATGGCTGGTATCCTGTAACAGCACAGAGCGAGCTTATAGCATCTTGCTTCCGCTGCCTTCGCTGCTGCCAAATGACGATCCAGTGGATGAGCCGCTGCTTTTGTAGGCGTCCAAAAACTGGCTTCCCTCTGGCGGTCGTGACGTCCTGGCGCGATGTCGAGGGCTTGGTGCTTAGTCACCGCTGCCTGGCTTTTCCCTCGGTCCTCGGTGGTTGGTATCAGTGGCTGGTATCCTGTAACAGCACAGAGCGAGCTTATAGCGTCTTGCTTCCGCTGCCTTCGCTGCTGCCAAATGACGATCCACTGGATGTGTGCTGCTGCTTTTGTAGGCGTCCAAAAACTGGCTTCCATATGGCGGGCGTGACGTCCTGGCGTGATGTCGAGGGCTTGGTGCTTAGTCACCGCTGCCTGGCTTTTCCCTCGGTCCTCGGTGGTTGGTATCAATGGCTGGTATCCTGTAACAGCACAGAGCGAGCTTATAGCATCTTGCTTCCGCTGCCTTCGCTGCTGCCAAATGACGATCCAGTGGATGAGCCGCTGCTTTTGTAGGCGTCCAAAAACTGGCTTCCCTCTGGCGGGCGTGACGTCCTGGCGCGATGTCGAGGGCTTGGTGCTTAGTCACCGCTGCCTGGCTTTTCCCTCGGTCCTCGGTGGTTGGTATCAGTGGCTGGTATCCTGTAACAGCACAGAGCGAGCTTATAGCATCTTGCTTCCGCTGCCTTCGCTGCTGCCAAATGACGATCCACTGGATGTGTGCTGCTGCTTTTGTAGGCGTCCAAAAACTGGCTTCCCTCTGGCGGTCGTGACGTCCTGGCGCGATGTCGAGGGCTTGGTGCTTAGTCACCGCTGCCTGGCTTTTCCCTCGGTCATCGGTGGTTGGTATCAATGGCTGGTATCCTGTAACAGCACAGAGCGAGCTTATAGCATCTTGCTTCCGCTGCCTTCGCTGCTGCCAAATGACGATCCAGTGGATGAGCCGCTGCTTTTGTAGGCGTCCAAAAACTGGCTTCCCTCTGGCGAGCGTGACGTCCTGGCGCGATGTCGAGGGCTTGGTGCTTAGTCACCGCTGCCTGGCTTTTCCCTCGGTCCTCGGTGGTTGGTATCAGTGGCTGGTATCCTGTAACAGCACAGAGCGAGCTTATAGCGTCTTGCTTCCGCTGCCTTCGCTGCTGCCAAATGACGTTCCACTGGATGTGTGCTGCTGCTTTTGTAGGCGTCCAAAAACTGGCTTCCATATGGCGGGCGTGACGTCCTGGCGTGATGTCGAGGGCTTGGTGCTTAGTCACCGCTGCCTGGCTTTTCCCTCGGTCCTCGGTGGTTGGTATCAATGGCTGGTATCCTGTAACAGCACAGAGCGAGCTTATAGCATCTTGCTTCCGCTGCCTTCGCTGCTGCCAAATGACGATCCAGTGGATGAGCCGCTGCTTTTGTAGGCGTCCAAAAACTGGCTTCCCTCTGGCGGTCGTGACGTCCTGGCGCGATGTCGAGGGCTTGGTGCTTAGTCACCGCTGCCTGGCTTTTCCCTCGGTCCTCGGTGGTTGGTATCAGTGGCTGGTATCCTGTAACAGCACAGAGCGAGCTTATAGCGTCTTGCTTCCGCTGCCTTCGCTGCTGCCAAATGACGATTCACTGGATGAGCCGCTGCTTTTGTAGGCGTCCAAAAACTGGCTTCCCTCTGGCGGGCGTGACGTCCTGGCGCGATGTCGAGGGCTTGGTGCTTAGTCACCGCTGCCTGGCTTTTCCCTCGGTCCTCGGTGGTTGGTATCAGTGGCTGGTATCCTGTAACAGCACAGAGCGAGCTTATAGCGTCTTGCTTCCGCTGCCTTCGCTGCTGCCAAATGACGATCCACTGGATGAGCCGCTGCTTTTGTAGGCGTCCAAAAACTGGCTTCCCTCTGGCGGTCGTGACGTCCTGGCGCGATGTCGAGGGCTTGGTGCTTAGTCACCGCTGCCTGGCTTTTCCCTCGGTCCTCGGTGGTTGGTATCAGTGGCTGGTATCCTGTAACAGCACAGAGCGAGCTTATAGCGTCTTGCTTCCGCTGCCTTCGCTGCTGCCAAATGACGATCCAGTGGATGAGCCGCTGCTTTTGTAGGCGTCCAAAAACTGGCTTCCCTCTGGCGGGCGTGACGTCCTGGCGCGATGTCGAGGGCTTGGTGCTTAGTCACCGCTGCCTGGCTTTTCCCTCGGTCCTCGGTGGTTGGTATCAGTGGCTGGTATCCTGTAACAGCACAGAGCGAGCTTATAGCGTCTTGCTTCCGCTGCCTTCGCTGCTGCCAAATGACGATCCACTGGATGAGCCGCTGCTTTTGTAGGCGTCCAAAAACTGGCTTCCCTCTGGCGGGCGTGACGTCCTGGCGCGATGTCGAGGGCTTGGTGCTTAGTCACCGCTGCCTGGCTTTTCCCTCGGTCCTCGGTGGTTGGTATCAGTGGCTGGTATCCTGTAACAGCACAGAGCGAGCTTATAGCGTCTTGCTTCCGCTGCCTTCGCTGCTGCCAAATGACGATCCACTGGATGAGCCGCTGCTTTTGTAGGCGTCCAAAAACTGGCTTCCCTCTGGCGGGCGTGGCGTCCTGGCGCGATGTCGAGCGCTTGGTGCTTAGTCACCGCTGCCTGGCTTTTCCCTCGGTCCTCGGTGGTTGGTATCAGTGGCTGGTATCCTGTAACAGCACAGAGCGAGCTTATAGCGTCTTGCTTCCGCTGCCTTCGCTGCTGCCAAATGACGATCCACTGGATGTGTGCTGCTGCTTTTGTAGGCGTCCAAAAACTGGCTTCCCTCTGGCGGGCGTGACGTCCTGGCGCGATGTCGAGGGCTTGGTGCTTAGTCACCGCTGCCTGGCTTTTCCCTCGGTCCTCGGTGGTTGGTATCAGTGGCTGGTATCCTGTAACAGCACAGAGCGAGCTTATAGCGTCTTGCTTCCGCTGCCTTCGCTGCTGCCAAATGACGATCCACTGGATGTGTGCTGCTGCTTTTGTAGGCGTCCAAAAACTGGCTTCCCTCTGGCGGGCGTGACGTCCTGGCGCGATGTCGAGGGCTTGGTGCTTAGTCACCGCTGCCTGGCTTTTCCCTCGGTCCTCGGTGGTTGGTATCAGTGGCTGGTATCCTGTAACAGCACAGAGCGAGCTTATAGCGTCTTGCTTCCGCTGCCTTCGCTGCTGCCAAATGACGATCCACTGGATGTGTGCTGCTGCTTTTGTAGGCGTCCGAAAACTGGCTTCCATATGGCGGGCGTGACGTCCTGGCGTGATGTCGAGGGCTTGGTGCTTACTCACCGCTGCCTGGCTTTTCCCTCGGTCCTCGGTGGTTGGTATCAATGGCTGGTATCCTGTAACAGCACAGAGCGAGCTTATAGCATCTTGCTTCCGCTGCCTTCGCTGCTGCCAAATGACGATCCAGTGGATGAGCCGCTGCTTTTGTAGGCGTCCAAAAACTGGCTTCCCTCTGGCGGTCGTGACGTCCTGGCGTGATGTCGAGGGCTTGGTGCTTAGTCACCGCTGCCTGGCTTTTCCCTCGGTCCTCGGTGGTTGGTATCAGTGGCTGGTATCCTGCAATAGCACAGAGCGAGCTTATAGCGTCTTGCTTCCGCTGCCTTCGCTGCTGCCAAATGACGTTCCACTGGATGTGTGCTGCTGCTTTTGTAGGCGTCCAAAAACTGGCTTCCATATGGCGGGCGTGACGTCCTGGCGTGATGTCGAGGGCTTGGTGCTTAGTCACCGCTGCCTGGCTTTTCCCTCGGTCCTCGGTGGTTGGTATCAATGGCTGGTATCCTGTAACAGCACAGAGCGAGCTTATAGCATCTTGCTTCCGCTGCCTTCGCTGCTGCCAAATGACGATCCAGTGGATGAGCCGCTGCTTTTGTAGGCGTCCAAAAACTGGCTTCCCTCTGGCGGTCGTGACGTCCTGGCGCGATGTCGAGGGCTTGGTGCTTAGTCACCGCTGCCTGGCTTTTCCCTCGGTCCTCGGTGGTTGGTATCAGTGGCTGGTATCCTGTAACAGCACAGAGCGAGCTTATAGCGTCTTGCTTCCGCTGCCTTCGCTGCTGCCAAATGACGATCCACTGGATGAGCCGCTGCTTTTGTAGGCGTCCAAAAACTGGCTTCCCTCTGGCGGTCGTGACGTCCTGGCGCGATGTCGAGGGCTTGGTGCTTAGTCACCGCTGCCTGGCTTTTCCCTCGGTCATCGGTGGTTGGTATCAATGGCTGGTATCCTGTAACAGCACAGAGCGAGCTTATAGCATCTTGCTTCCGCTGCCTTCGCTGCTGCCAAATGACGATCCAGTGGATGAGCCGCTGCTTTTGTAGGCGTCCAAAAACTGGCTTCCCTCTGGCGAGCGTGACGTCCTGGCGCGATGTCGAGGGCTTGGTGCTTAGTCACCGCTGCCTGGCTTTTCCCTCGGTCCTCGGTGGTTGGTATCAGTGGCTGGTATCCTGTAACAGCACAGAGCGAGCTTATAGCGTCTTGCTTCCGCTGCCTTCGCTGCTGCCAAATGACGTTCCACTGGATGTGTGCTGCTGCTTTTGTAGGCGTCCAAAAACTGGCTTCCATATGGCGGGCGTGACGTCCTGGCGTGATGTCGAGGGCTTGGTGCTTAGTCACCGCTGCCTGGCTTTTCCCTCGGTCCTCGGTGGTTGGTATCAATGGCTGGTATCCTGTAACAGCACAGAGCGAGCTTATAGCATCTTGCTTCCGCTGCCTTCGCTGCTGCCAAATGACGATCCAGTGGATGAGCCGCTGGTTTTGTAGGCGTCCAAAAACTGGCTTCCCTCTGGCGGTCGTGACGTCCTGGCGCGATGTCGAGGGCTTGGTGCTTAGTCACCGCTGCCTGGCTTTTCCCTCGGTCCTCGGTGGTTGGTATCAGTGGCTGGTATCCTGTAACAGCACAGAGCGAGCTTATAGCGTCTTGCTTCCGCTGCCTTCGCTGCTGCCAAATGACGATTCACTGGATGAGCCGCTGCTTTTGTAGGCGTCCAAAAACTGGCTTCCCTCTGGCGGGCGTGACGTCCTGGCGCGATGTCGAGGGCTTGGTGCTTAGTCACCGCTGCCTGGCTTTTCCCTCGGTCCTCGGTGGTTGGTATCAGTGGCTGGTATCCTGTAACAGCACAGAGCGAGCTTATAGCGTCTTGCTTCCGCTGCCTTCGCTGCTGCCAAATGACGATCCACTGGATGAGCCGCTGCTTTTGTAGGCGTCCAAAAACTGGCTTCCCTCTGGCGGTCGTGACGTCCTGGCGCGATGTCGAGGGCTTGGTGCTTAGTCACCGCTGCCTGGCTTTTCCCTCGGTCCTCGGTGGTTGGTATCAGTGGCTGGTATCCTGTAACAGCACAGAGCGAGCTTATAGCGTCTTGCTTCCGCTGCCTTCGCTGCTGCCAAATGACGATCCAGTGGATGAGCCGCTGCTTTTGTAGGCGTCCAAAAACTGGCTTCCCTCTGGCGGGCGTGACGTCCTGGCGCGATGTCGAGGGCTTGGTGCTTAGTCACCGCTGCCTGGCTTTTCCCTCGGTCCTCGGTGGTTGGTATCAGTGGCTGGTATCCTGTAACAGCACAGAGCGAGCTTATAGCGTCTTGCTTCCGCTGCCTTCGCTGCTGCCAAATGACGATCCACTGGATGAGCCGCTGCTTTTGTAGGCGTCCAAAAACTGGCTTCCCTCTGGCGGGCGTGACGTCCTGGCGCGATGTCGAGGGCTTGGTGCTTAGCCACCGCTGCCTGGCTTTTCCCTCGGTCCTCGGTGGTTGGTATCAGTGGCTGGTATCCTGTAACAGCACAGAGCGAGCTTATAGCGTCTTGCTTCCGCTGCCTTCGCTGCTGCCAAATGACGATCCACTGGATGAGCCGCTGCTTTTGTAGGCGTCCAAAAACTGGCTTCCCTCTGGCGGGCGTGGCGTCCTGGCGCGATGTCGAGCGCTTGGTGCTTAGTCACCGCTGCCTGGCTTTTCCCTCGGTCCTCGGTGGTTGGTATCAGTGGCTGGTATCCTGTAACAGCACAGAGCGAGCTTATAGCGTCTTGCTTCCGCTGCCTTCGCTGCTGCCAAATGACGATCCACTGGATGTGTGCTGCTGCTTTTGTAGGCGTCCAAAAACTGGCTTCCCTCTGGCGGGCGTGACGTCCTGGCGCGATGTCGAGGGCTTGGTGCTTAGTCACCGCTGCCTGGCTTTTCCCTCGGTCCTCGGTGGTTGGTATCAGTGGCTGGTATCCTGTAACAGCACAGAGCGAGCTTATAGCGTCTTGCTTCCGCTGCCTTCGCTGCTGCCAAATGACGATCCACTGGATGTGTGCTGCTGCTTTTGTAGGCGTCCAAAAACTGGCTTCCCTCTGGCGGGCGTGACGTCCTGGCGCGATGTCGAGGGCTTGGTGCTTAGTCACCGCTGCCTGGCTTTTCCCTCGGTCCTCGGTGGTTGGTATCAGTGGCTGGTATCCTGTAACAGCACAGAGCGAGCTTATAGCGTCTTGCTTCCGCTGCCTTCGCTGCTGCCAAATGACGATCCACTGGATGTGTGCTGCTGCTTTTGTAGGCGTCCGAAAACTGGCTTCCATATGGCGGGCGTGACGTCCTGGCGTGATGTCGAGGGCTTGGTGCTTACTCACCGCTGCCTGGCTTTTCCCTCGGTCCTCGGTGGTTGGTATCAATGGCTGGTATCCTGTAACAGCACAGAGCGAGCTTATAGCATCTTGCTTCCGCTGCCTTCGCTGCTGCCAAATGACGATCCAGTGGATGAGCCGCTGCTTTTGTAGGCGTCCAAAAACTGGCTTCCCTCTGGCGGTCGTGACGTCCTGGCGTGATGTCGAGGGCTTGGTGCTTAGTCACCGCTGCCTGGCTTTTCCCTCGGTCCTCGGTGGTTGGTATCAGTGGCTGGTATCCTGCAATAGCACAGAGCGAGCTTATAGCGTCTTGCTTCCGCTGCCTTCGCTGCTGCCAAATGACGTTCCACTGGATGTGTGCTGCTGCTTTTGTAGGCGTCCAAAAACTGGCTTCCATATGGCGGGCGTGACGTCCTGGCGTGATGTCGAGGGCTTGGTGCTTAGTCACCGCTGCCTGGCTTTTCCCTCGGTCCTCGGTGGTTGGTATCAATGGCTGGTATCCTGTAACAGCACAGAGCGAGCTTATAGCATCTTGCTTCCGCTGCCTTCGCTGCTGCCAAATGACGATCCAGTGGATGAGCCGCTGCTTTTGTAGGCGTCCAAAAACTGGCTTTCCTCTGGCGGTCGTGACGTCCTGGCGCGATGTCGAGGGCTTGGTGCTTAGTCACCGCTGCCTGGCTTTTCCCTCGGTCCTCGGTGGTTGGTATCAGTGGCTGGTATCCTGTAACAGCACAGAGCGAGCTTATAGCGTCTTGCTTCCGCTGCCTTCGCTGCTGCCAAATGACGATCCACTGGATGAGCCGCTGCTTTTGTAGGCGTCCAAAAACTGGCTTCCCTCTGGCGGGCGTGACGTCCTGGCGCGATGTCGAGGGCTTGGTGCTTAGTCACCGCTGCCTGGCTTTTCCCTCGGTCCTCGGTGGTTGGTATCAGTGGCTGGTATCCTGTAACAGCACAGAGCGAGCTTATAGCGTCTTGCTTCCGCTGCCTTCGCTGCTGCCAAATGACGATCCACTGGATGAGCCGCTGCTTTTGTAGGCGTCCAAAAACTGGCTTCCCTCTGGCGGTCGTGACGTCCTGGCGCGATGTCGAGGGCTTGGTGCTTAGTCACCGCTGCCTGGCTTTTCCCTCGGTCCTCGGTGTTGGTATCAGTGGCTGGTATCCTGTAACAGCACAGAGCGAGCTTATAGCGTCTTGCTTCCGCTGCCTTCGCTGCTGCCAAATGACGATCCAGTGGATGAGCCGCTGCTTTTGTAGGCGTCCAAAAACTGGCTTCCCTCTGGCGGGCGTGACGTCCTGGCGCGATGTCGAGGGCTTGGTGCTTAGTCACCGCTGCCTGGCTTTTCCCTCGGTCCTCGGTGGTTGGTATCAGTGGCTGGTATCCTGTAACAGCACAGAGCGAGCTTATAGCGTCTTGCTTCCGCTGCCTTCGCTGCTGCCAAATGACGATCCACTGGATGAGCCGCTGCTTTTGTAGGCGTCCAAAAACTGGCTTCCCTCTGGCGGGCGTGACGTCCTGGCGCGATGTCGAGGGCTTGGTGCTTAGTCACCGCTGCCTGGCTTTTCACTCGGTCCTCGGTGGTTGGTATCAGTGGCTGGTATCCTGTAACAGCACAGAGCGAGCTTATAGCGTCTTGCTTCCGCTGCCTTCGCTGCTGCCAAATGACGATCCACTGGATGAGCCGCTGCTTTTGTAGGCGTCCAAAAACTGGCTTCCCTCTGGCGGGCGTGACGTCCTGGCGCGATGTCGAGCGCTTGGTGCTTAGTCACCGCTGCCTGGCTTTTCCCTCAATCCTCGGTGGTTGGTATCAGTGGCTGGTATCCTGTAACAGCACAGAGCGAGCTTATAGCGTCTTGCTTCCGCTGCCTTCGCTGCTGCCAAATGACGATCCACTGGATGTGTGCTGCTGCTTTTGTAGGCGTCCAAAAACTGGCTTCCCTCTGGCGGGCGTGACGTCCTGGCGCGATGTCGAGGGCTTGGTGCTTAGTCACCGCTGCCTGGCTTTTCCCTCGGTCCTCGGTGGTTCGTATCAGTGGCTGGTATCCTGTAACAGCACAGAGCGAGCTTATAGCGTCTTGCTTCCGCTGCCTTCGCTGCTGCCAAATGACGATCCACTGGATGTGTGCTGCTGCTTTTGTAGGCGTCCAAAAACTGGCTTCCCTCTGGCGGGCGTGACGTCCTGGCGCGATGTCGAGGGCTTGGTGCTTAGTCACCGCTGCCTGGCTTTTCCCTCGGTCCTCGGTGGTTGGTATCAGTGGCTGGTATCCTGTAACAGCACAGAGCGAGCTTATAGCGTCTTGCTTCCGCTGCCTTCGCTGCTGCCAAATGACGATCCACTGGATGTGTGCTGCTGCTTTTGTAGGCGTCCGAAAACTGGCTTCCATATGGCGGGCGTGACGTCCTGGCGTGATGTCGAGGGCTTGGTGCTTACTCACCGCTGCCTGGCTTTTCCCTCGGTCCTCGGTGGTTGGTATCAATGGCTGGTATCCTGTAACAGCACAGAGCGAGCTTATAGCATCTTGCTTCCGCTGCCTTCGCTGCTGCCAAATGACGATCCAGTGGATGAGCCGCTGCTTTTGTAGGCGTCCAAAAACTGGCTTCCCTCTGGCGGTCGTGACGTCCTGGCGTGATGTCGAGGGCTTGGTGCTTAGTCACCGCTGCCTGGCTTTTCCCTCGGTCCTCGGTGGTTGGTATCAGTGGCTGGTATCCTGCAATAGCACAGAGCGACCTTATAGCGTCTTGCTTCCGCTGACTTCGCTGCTACCAAATGACGATCCACTGGATGTGTGCTGCTGCTTTGTAGGCGTCCAAAAACTGGCTTCCCTATGGCGGGCGTGACGTCCTGGCGTGATGTTGAGGGCTTGGTGCTTAGTCACCGCTGCCTGCCTTTTCCCTCGGTCCTCGGTGGTTGGTATCAGTGGCTGGTATCCTGTAACAGCACAGAGCGAGCTTATAGCGTCTTGCTTCCGCTGCCTTCGCTGCTGCCAAATGACGATCCACTGGATGTGCCGCTGCTTTTGTAGGCGTCCAAAAACTGGCTTCCCTCTGGCGGGCGTGACGTCCTGGTGTGATGTCGAGGGCTTGGTGCTTAGTCACCGCTGCCTGGCTTTTCCCTCGGTCCTCGGTGGTTGGTATCAGCGGCTGGTATCTTGCAACAGCACAGAGCGACCTTATAGCGTCTTGCTTCCGCTGCCTTCGCTGCTGCCAAATGACGATCCACTGGATGTGCCGCTGCTTTTGTAGGCGTCCAAAAACTGGCTTCCCTCTGGTGGGCGTGACGTCCTGGCGTGATGTCGAGGGCTTGGTGCTTAGTCACCGCTGCCTGGCTTTTCCCTCGGTCCTCGGTGGTTGGTATCAGTGGCTGGTATCCTGTAACAGCACAGAGGGAGCTTATAGCGTCTTGCTTCCGCTGCCTTCGCTGCTGCCAAATGACGATCCACTGGATGAGCCGCTGCTTTTGTAGGCGTCCAAAAACTGGCTTCCCTCTGGCGGGCTTGACGTCCTGGCGTTATGTCGAGGGCTTGGTGCTTAGTCACCTCTGCCTGGCTTTTCCCTCGGTCCTCGGTGGTTGGTATCAATGGCTGGTATCCTCTAACAGCACAGAGCGAGCTTATACCGTCTTGCTTCCGCTGCCTTCGCTGCTGCCAAATGACGATCCACTGGATGAGCATGCTTTTGTAGGCGTCCAAAAACTGGCTTCCCTCTGGCGGGCGTGACGTCCTGGCATGATGTCGAGGGCTTCGTGCTTAGTCACCGCTGCCTGGTTCTTCCCTCGGTCCTCGGTGGTTGGTATCAGTGGCTGGTATCCTGTAACAGCACAGAGCGAGCTTATAGCGTCTTGCTTCCGCTGGCTTCGCTGCTGCCAAATGACGATCCACTGGATGAAAATGCTTTTGTAGGCGTCCAAAAACTGGCTTCCCTCTGGCGGGCGTGACGTCCTGGCGTGATGACAAGGGCTTGGTGCTTAGTCACCGCTGCCTGGCTTTTCCCTCGGTCCTCGGTGTTTGGTATCAATGGCTGGTATCCTGTAACAGCACAGAGCGAGCTTATAGCGTCTTGCTTCCGCTGCCTTCACTGCTGCCAAATGAAGATCCACTTGATGAGCCGCTGCTTTTGTAGGCGTCAAAAACTGGCTTCCCTCTGGCGGGCGTGACGTCCTGGCATGATGTCGAGGGCTTCGTGCTTAGTCAGCGCTGCCTGGCTCTTCCCTCGGTCCTCGGTGGTTGGTATCAGTGGCTGGTATCCTGTAACAGCACAGAGCGAGCTTATAGCGTCTTGCTTCCGCTGCCTTCACTGCTGCCAAATGACGATCCACTGGATGTGCCGCTGCTTTTGTAGGCGTCCAAAAACTGGCTTCCCTCTGGCGGGCGTGACGTCCTGGTGTGATGTCGAGGGCTTGGTGCTTAGTCACCGCTGCCTGGCTTTTCCCTCGGTCCTCGGTGGTTGGTATCAGCGGCTGGTATCCTGCAACAGCACAGAGCGAGCTTATAGCGTTTTGCTTCCGCTGCCTTCGCTGCTGCCAAATGACGATCCACTGGATGAGCATGCTTTTGTAGGCATCCAAAAACTGGCTTCCCTCTGGCGGGCGTGACGTCCTGGCGTGTTGACGAGGGCTTGGTGCTTAGTCACCGCTGCCTGGCTTTTCCCTCGGTCCTCGGTGGTTGGTATCAGTGGCTGGTATCCTGTAACAGCACAGAGCGAGCTTATAGCGTCTTGCTTCCGCTGCCTTCGCTGCTGCCAAATGACGATCCAGTGGATGAGCCGCTGCTTTTGTAGGCGTCCAAAAACTGGCTTCCCTCTGGCGGTCGTGACGTCCTGGCGTGATGTCGAGGGCTTGGTGCTTAGTCACCGCTGCCTGGCTTTTCCCTCGGTCCTCGGTGGTTGGTATCAGTGGCTGGTATCCTGCAATAGCACAGAGCGAGCTTATAGCGTCTTGCTTCCGCTGCCTTCGCTGCTGCCAAATGACGTTCCACTGGATGTGTGCTGCTGCTTTTGTAGGCGTCCAAAAACTGGCTTCCCTCTGGCGGGCGTGACGTCTTGGCGTGATGTCGAGGGCTTGGTGCTTAGTCACCGCTGCCTGGCTTTTCCCTCGGTCCTCGGTGGTTGGTATCAGTGGCTGGTATCCTGTAACAGCACAGAGCGAGCTTATAGCGTCTTGCTTCCGCTGCCTTCGCTGCTGCCAAATGACGATCCACTGGATGAGCCGCTGCTTTTGTAGGCGTCCAAAAACTGGCTTCCCTCTGGCGGGCGTGACGTCCTGGCGCGATGTCGAGGGCTTGGTGCTTAGTCACCGCTGCCTGGCTTTTCCCTCGGTCCTCGGTGGTTGGTATCAGTGGCTGGTATCCTGTAACAGCACAGAGCGAGCTTATAGCGTCTTGCTTCCGCTGCCTTCGCTGCTGCCAAATGACGATCCACTGGATGTGTGCTGCTGCTTTTGTAGGCGTCCAAAAACTGGCTTCCATATGGCGGGCGTGACGTCCTGGCGTGATGTCGAGGGCTTGGTGCTTAGTCACCGCTGCCTGGCGTTTCCCTCGGTCCTCGGTGGTTGGTATCAATGGCTGGTATCCTGTAACAGCACAGAGCGAGCTTATAGCATCTTGCTTCCGCTGCCTTCGCTGCTGCCAAATGACGATCCAGTGGATGAGCCGCTGCTTTTGTAGGCGTCCAAAAACTGGCTTCCCTCTGGCGGTCGTGACGTCCTGGCGCGATGTCGAGGGCTTGGTGCTTAGTCACCGCTGCCTGGCTTTTCCCTCGGTCCTCGGTGGTTGGTATCAGTGGCTGGTATCCTGTAACAGCACAGAGCGAGCTTATAGCGTCTTGCTTCCGCTGCCTTCGCTGCTGCCAAATGACGATCCACTGGATGTGTGCTGCTGCTTTTGTAGGCGTCCAAAAACTGGCTTCCATATGGCGGGCGTGACGTCCTGGCGTGATGTCGAGGGCTTGGTGCTTAGTCACCGCTGCCTGGCTTTTCCCTCGGTCCTCGGTGGTTGGTATCAATGGCTGGTATCCTGTAACAGCACAGAGCGAGCTTATAGCATCTTGCTTCCGCTGCCTTCGCTGCTGCCAAATGACGATCCAGTGGATGAGCCGCTGCTTTTGTAGGCGTCCAAAAACTGGCTTCCCTCTGGCGGGCGTGACGTCCTGGCGCGATGTCGAGGGCTTGGTGCTTAGTCACCGCTGCCTGGCTTTTCCCTCGGTCCTCGGTGGTTGGTATCAGTGGCTGGTATCCTGTAACAGCACAGAGCGAGCTTATAGCATCTTGCTTCCGCTGCCTTCGCTGCTGCCAAATGACGATCCACTGGATGTGTGCTGCTGCTTTTGTAGGCGTCCAAAAACTGGCTTCCCTCTGGCGGTCGTGACGTCCTGGCGCGATGTCGAGGGCTTGGTGCTTAGTCACCGCTGCCTGGCTTTTCCCTCGGTCATCGGTGGTTGGTATCAATGGCTGGTATCCTGTAACAGCACAGAGCGAGCTTATAGCATCTTGCTTCCGCTGCCTTCGCTGCTGCCAAATGACGATCCAGTGGATGAGCCGCTGCTTTTGTAGGCGTCCAAAAACTGGCTTCCCTCTGGCGAGCGTGACGTCCTGGCGCGATGTCGAGGGCTTGGTGCTTAGTCACCGCTGCCTGGCTTTTCCCTCGGTCCTCGGTGGTTGGTATCAGTGGCTGGTATCCTGTAACAGCACAGAGCGAGCTTATAGCGTCTTGCTTCCGCTGCCTTCGCTGCTGCCAAATGACGTTCCACTGGATGTGTGCTGCTGCTTTTGTAGGCGTCCAAAAACTGGCTTCCATATGGCGGGCGTGACGTCCTGGCGTGATGTCGAGGGCTTGGTGCTTAGTCACCGCTGCCTGGCTTTTCCCTCGGTCCTCGGTGGTTGGTATCAATGGCTGGTATCCTGTAACAGCACAGAGCGAGCTTATAGCATCTTGCTTCCGCTGCCTTCGCTGCTGCCAAATGACGATCCAGTGGATGAGCCGCTGCTTTTGTAGGCGTCCAAAAACTGGCTTCCCTCTGGCGGTCGTGACGTCCTGGCGCGATGTCGAGGGCTTGGTGCTTAGTCACCGCTGCCTGGCTTTTCCCTCGGTCCTCGGTGGTTGGTATCAGTGGCTGGTATCCTGTAACAGCACAGAGCGAGCTTATAGCGTCTTGCTTCCGCTGCCTTCGCTGCTGCCAAATGACGATTCACTGGATGAGCCGCTGCTTTTGTAGGCGTCCAAAAACTGGCTTCCCTCTGGCGGGCGTGACGTCCTGGCGCGATGTCGAGGGCTTGGTGCTTAGTCACCGCTGCCTGGCTTTTCCCTCGGTCCTCGGTGGTTGGTATCAGTGGCTGGTATCCTGTAACAGCACAGAGCGAGCTTATAGCGTCTTGCTTCCGCTGCCTTCGCTGCTGCCAAATGACGATCCACTGGATGAGCCGCTGCTTTTGTAGGCGTCCAAAAACTGGCTTCCCTCTGGCGGTCGTGACGTCCTGGCGCGATGTCGAGGGCTTGGTGCTTAGTCACCGCTGCCTGGCTTTTCCCTCGGTCCTCGGTGGTTGGTATCAGTGGCTGGTATCCTGTAACAGCACAGAGCGAGCTTATAGCGTCTTGCTTCCGCTGCCTTGGCTGCTGCCAAATGACGATCCAGTGGATGAGCCGCTGCTTTTGTAGGCGTCCAAAAACTGGCTTCCCTCTGGCGGGCGTGACGTCCTGGCGCGATGTCGAGGGCTTGGTGCTTAGTCACCGCTGCCTGGCTTTTCCCTCGGTCCTCGGTGGTTGGTATCAGTGGCTGGTATCCTGTAACAGCACAGAGCGAGCTTATAGCGTCTTGCTTCCGCTGCCTTCGCTGCTGCCAAATGACGATCCACTGGATGAGCCGCTGCTTTTGTAGGCGTCCAAAAACTGGCTTCCCTCTGGCGGGCGTGACGTCCTGGCGCGATGTCGAGGGCTTGGTGCTTAGTCACCGCTGCCTGGCTTTTCCCTCGGTCCTCGGTGGTTGGTATCAGTGGCTGGTATCCTGTAACAGCACAGAGCGAGCTTATAGCGTCTTGCTTCCGCTGCCTTCGCTGCTGCCAAATGACGATCCACTGGATGAGCCGCTGCTTTTGTAGGCGTCCAAAAACTGGCTTCCCTCTGGCGGGCGTGACGTCCTGGCGCGATGTCGAGCGCTTGGTGCTTAGTCACCGCTGCCTGGCTTTTCCCTCGGTCCTCGGTGGTTGGTATCAGTGGCTGGTATCCTGTAACAGCACAGAGCGAGCTTATAGCGTCTTGCTTCCGCTGCCTTCGCTGCTGCCAAATGACGATCCACTGGATGTGTGCTGCTGCTTTTGTAGGCGTCCAAAAACTGGCTTCCCTCTGGCGGGCGTGACGTCCTGGCGCGATGTCGAGGGCTTGGTGCTTAGTCACCGCTGCCTGGCTTTTCCCTCGGTCCTCGGTGGTTGGTATCAGTGGCTGGTATCCTGTAACAGCACAGAGCGAGCTTATAGCGTCTTGCTTCCGCTGCCTTCGCTGCTGCCAAATGACGATCCACTGGATGTGTGCTGCTGCTTTTGTAGGCGTCCAAAAACTGGCTTCCCTCTGGCGGGCGTGACGTCCTGGCGCGATGTCGAGGGCTTGGTGCTTAGTCACCGCTGCCTGGCTTTTCCCTCGGTCCTCGGTGGTTGGTATCAGTGGCTGGTATCCTGTAACAGCACAGAGCGAGCTTATAGCGTCTTGCTTCCGCTGCCTTCGCTGCTGCCAAATGACGATCCACTGGATGTGTGCTGCTGCTTTTGTAGGCGTCCGAAAACTGGCTTCCATATGGCGGGCGTGACGTCCTGGCGTGATGTCGAGGGCTTGGTGCTTACTCACCGCTGCCTGGCTTTTCCCTCGGTCCTCGGTGGTTGGTATCAATGGCTGGTATCCTGTAACAGCACAGAGCGAGCTTATAGCATCTTGCTTCCGCTGCCTTCGCTGCTGCCAAATGACGATCCAGTGGATGAGCCGCTGCTTTTGTAGGCGTCCAAAAACTGGCTTCCCTCTGGCGGTCGTGACGTCCTGGCGTGATGTCGAGGGCTTGGTGCTTAGTCACCGCTGCCTGGCTTTTCCCTCGGTCCTCGGTGGTTGGTATCAGTGGCTGGTATCCTGCAATAGCACAGAGCGAGCTTATAGCGTCTTGCTTCCGCTGCCTTCGCTGCTGCCAAATGACGTTCCACTGGATGTGTGCTGCTGCTTTTGTAGGCGTCCAAAAACTGGCTTCCATATGGCGGGCGTGACGTCCTGGCGTGATGTCGAGGGCTTGGTGCTTAGTCACCGCTGCCTGGCTTTTCCCTCGGTCCTCGGTGGTTGGTATCAATGGCTGGTATCCTGTAACAGCACAGAGCGAGCTTATAGCATCTTGCTTCCGCTGCCTTCGCTGCTGCCAAATGACGATCCAGTGGATGAGCCGCTGCTTTTGTAGGCGTCCAAAAACTGGCTTCCCTCTGGCGGTCGTGACGTCCTGGCGCGATGTCGAGGGCTTGGTGCTTAGTCACCGCTGCCTGGCTTTTCCCTCGGTCCTCGGTGGTTGGTATCAGTGGCTGGTATCCTGTAACAGCACAGAGCGAGCTTATAGCGTCTTGCTTCCGCTGCCTTCGCTGCTGCCAAATGACGATCCACTGGATGAGCCGCTGCTTTTGTAGGCGTCCAAAAACTGGCTTCCCTCTGGCGGGCGTGACGTCCTGGCGCGATGTCGAGGGCTTGGTGCTTAGTCACCGCTGCCTGGCTTTTCCCTCGGTCCTCGGTGGTTGGTATCAGTGGCTGGTATCCTGTAACAGCACAGAGCGAGCTTATAGCGTCTTGCTTCCGCTGCCTTCGCTGCTGCCAAATGACGATCCACTGGATGAGCCGCTGCTTTTGTAGGCGTCCAAAAACTGGCTTCCCTCTGGCGGTCGTGACGTCCTGGCGCGATGTCGAGGGCTTGGTGCTTAGTCACCGCTGCCTGGCTTTTCCCTCGGTCCTCGGTGGTTGGTATCAGTGGCTGGTATCCTGTAACAGCACAGAGCGAGCTTATAGCGTCTTGCTTCCGCTGCCTTCGCTGCTGCCAAATGACGATCCAGTGGATGAGCCGCTGCTTTTGTAGGCGTCCAAAAACTGGCTTCCCTCTGGCGGGCGTGACGTCCTGGCGCGATGTCGAGGGCTTGGTGCTTAGTCACCGCTGCCTGGCTTTTCCCTCGGTCCTCGGTGGTTGGTATCAGTGGCTGGTATCCTGTAACAGCACAGAGCGAGCTTATAGCGTCTTGCTTCCGCTGCCTTCGCTGCTGCCAAATGACGATCCACTGGATGAGCCGCTGCTTTTGTAGGCGTCCAGAAACTGGCTTCCCTCTGGCGGGCGTGACGTCCTGGCGCGATGTCGAGGGCTTGGTGCTTAGTCACCGCTGCCTGGCTTTTCCCTCGGTCCTCGGTGGTTGGTATCAGTGGCTGGTATCCTGTAACAGCACAGAGCGAGCTTATAGCGTCTTGCTTCCGCTGCCTTCGCTGCTGCCAAATGACGATCCACTGGATGAGCCGCTGCTTTTGTAGGCGTCCAAAAACTGGCTTCCCTCTGGCGGGCGTGACGTCCTGGCGCGATGTCGAGCGCTTGGTGCTTAGTCACCGCTGCCTGGCTTTTCCCTCGGTCCTCGGTGGTTGGTATCAGTGGCTGGTATCCTGTAACAGCACAGAGCGAGCTTATAGCGTCTTGCTTCCGCTGCCTTCGCTGCTGCCAAATGACGATCCACTGGATGTGTGCTGCTGCTTTTGTAGGCGTCCAAAAACTGGCTTCCCTCTGGCGGGCGTGACGTCCTGGCGCGATGTCGAGGGCTTGGTGCTTAGTCACCGCTGCCTGGCTTTTCCCTCGGTCCTCGGTGGTTCGTATCAGTGGCTGGTATCCTGTAACAGCACAGAGCGAGCTTATAGCGTCTTGCTTCCGCTGCCTTCGCTGCTGCCAAATGACGATCCACTGGATGTGTGCTGCTGCTTTTGTAGGCGTCCAAAAACTGGCTTCCCTCTGGCGGGCGTGACGTCCTGGCGCGATGTCGAGGGCTTGGTGCTTAGTCACCGCTGCCTGGCTTTTCCCTCGGTCCTCGGTGGTTGGTATCAGTGGCTGGTATCCTGTAACAGCACAGAGCGAGCTTATAGCGTCTTGCTTCCGCTGCCTTCGCTGCTGCCAAATGACGATCCACTGGATGTGTGCTGCTGCTTTTGTAGGCGTCCGAAAACTGGCTTCCATATGGCGGGCGTGACGTCCTGGCGTGATGTCGAGGGCTTGGTGCTTACTCACCGCTGCCTGGCTTTTCCCTCGGTCCTCGGTGGTTGGTATCAATGGCTGGTATCCTGTAACAGCACAGAGCGAGCTTATAGCATCTTGCTTCCGCTGCCTTCGCTGCTGCCAAATGACGATCCAGTGGATGAGCCGCTGCTTTTGTAGGCGTCCAAAAACTGGCTTCCCTCTGGCGGTCGTGACGTCCTGGCGTGATGTCGAGGGCTTGGTGCTTAGTCACCGCTGCCTGGCTTTTCCCTCGGTCCTCGGTGGTTGGTATCAGTGGCTGGTATCCTGCAATAGCACAGAGCGACCTTATAGCGTCTTGCTTCCGCTGACTTCGCTGCTACCAAATGACGATCCACTGGATGTGTGCTGCTGCTTTGTAGGCGTCCAAAAACTGGCTTCCCTATGGCGGGCGTGACGTCCTGGCGTGATGTTGAGGGCTTGGTGCTTAGTCACCGCTGCCTGCCTTTTCCCTCGGTCCTCGGTGGTTGGTATCAGTGGCTGGTATCCTGTAACAGCACAGAGCGAGCTTATAGCGTCTTGCTTCCGCTGCCTTCGCTGCTGCCAAATGACGATCCACTGGATGTGCCGCTGCTTTTGTAGGCGTCCAAAAACTGGCTTCCCTCTGGCGGGCGTGACGTCCTGGTGTGATGTCGAGGGCTTGGTGCTTAGTCACCGCTGCCTGGCTTTCCCCTCGGTCCTCGGTGGTTGGTATCAGCGGCTGGTATCTTGCAACAGCACAGAGCGACCTTATAGCGTCTTGCTTCCGCTGCCTTCGCTGCTGCCAAATGACGATCCACTGGATGTGCCGCTGCTTTTGTAGGCGTCCAAAAACTGGCTTCCCTCTGGTGGGCGTGACGTCCTGGCGTGATGTCGAGGGCTTGGTGCTTAGTCACCGCTGCCTGGCTTTTCCCTCGGTCCTCGGTGGTTGGTATCAGTGGCTGGTATCCTGTAACAGCACAGAGGGAGCTTATAGCGTCTTGCTTCCGCTGCCTTCGCTGCTGCCAAATGACGATCCACTGGATGAGCCGCTGCTTTTGTAGGCGTCCAAAAACTGGCTTCCCTCTGGCGGGCTTGACGTCCTGGCGTTATGTCGAGGGCTTGGTGCTTAGTCACCTCTGCCTGGCTTTTCCCTCGGTCCTCGGTGGTTGGTATCAATGGCTGGTATCCTCTAACAGCACAGAGCGAGCTTATACCGTCTTGCTTCCGCTGCCTTCGCTGCTGCCAAATGACGATCCACTGGATGAGCATGCTTTTGTAGGCGTCCAAAAACTGGCTTCCCTCTGGCGGGCGTGACGTCCTGGCATGATGTCGAGGGCTTCGTGCTTAGTCACCGCTGCCTGGTTCTTCCCTCGGTCCTCGGTGGTTGGTATCAGTGGCTGGTATCCTGTAACAGCACAGAGCGAGCTTATAGCGTCTTGCTTCCGCTGGCTTCGCTGCTGCCAAATGACGATCCACTGGATGAAAATGCTTTTGTAGGCGTCCAAAAACTGGCTTCCCTCTGGCGGGCGTGACGTCCTGGCGTGATGACAAGGGCTTGGTGCTTAGTCACCGCTGCCTGGCTTTTCCCTCGGTCCTCGGTGTTTGGTATCAATGGCTGGTATCCTGTAACAGCACAGAGCGAGCTTATAGCGTCTTGCTTCCGCTGCCTTCACTGCTGCCAAATGAAGATCCACTTGATGAGCCGCTGCTTTTGTAGGCGTCAAAAACTGGCTTCCCTCTGGCGGGCGTGACGTCCTGGCATGATGTCGAGGGCTTCGTGCTTAGTCAGCGCTGCCTGGCTCTTCCCTCGGTCCTCGGTGGTTGGTATCAGTGGCTGGTATCCTGTAACAGCACAGAGCGAGCTTATAGCGTCTTGCTTCCGCTGCCTTCACTGCTGCCAAATGACGATCCACTGGATGTGCCGCTGCTTTTGTAGGCGTCCAAAAACTGGCTTCCCTCTGGCGGGCGTGACGTCCTGGTGTGATGTCGAGGGCTTGGTGCTTAGTCACCGCTGCCTGGCTTTTCCCTCGGTCCTCGGTGGTTGGTATCAGCGGCTGGTATCCTGCAACAGCACAGAGCGAGCTTATAGCGTTTTGCTTCCGCTGCCTTCGCTGCTGCCAAATGACGATCCACTGGATGAGCATGCTTTTGTAGGCATCCAAAAACTGGCTTCCCTCTGGCGGGCGTGACGTCCTGGCGTGATGACGAGGGCTTGGTGCTTAGTCACCGCTGCCTGGCTTTTCCCTCGGTCCTCGGTGGTTGGTATCAGTGGCTGGTATCCTGTAACAGCACAGAGCGAGCTTATAGCGTCTTGCTTCCGCTGCCTTCGCTGCTGCCAAATGACGATCCAGTGGATGAGCCGCTGCTTTTGTAGGCGTCCAAAAACTGGCTTCCCTCTGGCGGTCGTGACGTCCTGGCGTGATGTCGAGGGCTTCGTGCTTAGTCACCGCTGCCTGGCTTTTCCCTCGGTCCTCGGTGGTTGGTATCAGTGGCTGGTATCCTGCAATAGCACAGAGCGAGCTTATAGCGTCTTGCTTCCGCTGCCTTCGCTGCTGCCAAATGACGTTCCACTGGATGTGTGCTGCTGCTTTTGTAGGCGTCCAAAAACTGGCTTCCATATGGCGGGCGTGACGTCCTGGCGTGATGTCGAGGGCTTGGTGCTTAGTCACCGCTGCCTGGCTTTTCCCTCGGTCCTCGGTGGTTGGTATCAATGGCTGGTATCCTGTAACAGCACAGAGCGAGCTTATAGCATCTTGCTTCCGCTGCCTTCGCTGCTGCCAAATGACGATCCAGTGGATGAGCCGCTGCTTTTGTAGGCGTCCAAAAACTGGCTTCCCTCTGGCGGTCGTGACGTCCTGGCGCGATGTCGAGGGCTTGGTGCTTAGTCACCGCTGCCTGGCTTTTCCCTCGGTCCTCGGTGGTTGGTATCAGTGGCTGGTATCCTGTAACAGCACAGAGCGAGCTTATAGCGTCTTGCTTCCGCTGCCTTCGCTGCTGCCAAATGACGATCCACTGGATGAGCCGCTGCTTTTGTAGGCGTCCAAAAACTGGCTTCCCTCTGGCGGGCGTGACGTCCTGGCGCGATGTCGAGGGCTTGGTGCTTAGTCACCGCTGCCTGGCTTTTCCCTCGGTCCTCGGTGGTTGGTATCAGTGGCTGGTATCCTGTAACAGCACAGAGCGAGCTTATAGCGTCTTGCTTCCGCTGCCTTCGCTGCTGCCAAATGACGATCCACTGGATGAGCCGCTGCTTTTGTAGGCGTCCAAAAACTGGCTTCCCTCTGGCGGTCGTGACGTCCTGGCGCGATGTCGAGGGCTTGGTGCTTAGTCACCGCTGCCTGGCTTTTCCCTCGGTCCTCGGTGGTTGGTATCAGTGGCTGGTATCCTGTAACAGCACAGAGCGAGCTTATAGCGTCTTGCTTCCGCTGCCTTCGCTGCTGCCAAATGACGATCCAGTGGATGAGCCGCTGCTTTTGTAGGCGTCCAAAAACTGGCTTCCCTCTGGCGGGCGTGACGTCCTGGCGCGATGTCGAGGGCTTGGTGCTTAGTCACCGCTGCCTGGCTTTTCCCTCGGTCCTCGGTGGTTGGTATCAGTGGCTGGTATCCTGTAACAGCACAGAGCGAGCTTATAGCGTCTTGCTTCTGCTGCCTTCGCTGCTGCCAAATGACGATCCACTGGATGAGCCGCTGCTTTTGTAGGCGTCCAAAAACTGGCTTCCCTCTGGCGGGCGTGACGTCCTGGCGCGATGTCGAGGGCTTGGTGCTTAGTCACCGCTGCCTGGCTTTTCCCTCGGTCCTCGGTGGTTGGTATCAGTGGCAGGTATCCTGTAACAGCACAGAGCGAGCTTATAGCGTCTTGCTTCCGCTGCCTTCGCTGCTGCCAAATGACGATCCACTGGCTGAGCCGCTGCTTTTGTAGGCGTCCAAAAACTGGCTTCCCTCTGGCGGGCGTGACGTCCTGGCGCGATGTCGAGCGCTTGGTGCTTAGTCACCGCTGCCTGGCTTTTCCCTCGGTCCTCGGTGGTTGGTATCAGTGGCTGGTATCCTGTAACAGCACAGAGCGAGCTTATAGCGTCTTGCTTCCGCTGCCTTCGCTGCTGCCAAATGACGATCCACTGGATGTGTGCTGCTGCTTTTGTAGGCGTCCAAAAACTGGCTTCCCTCTGGCGGGCGTGACGTCCTGGCGCGATGTCGAGGGCTTGGTGCTTAGTCACCGCTGCCTGGCTTTTCCCTCGGTCCTCGGTGGTTCGTATCAGTGGCTGGTATCCTGTAACAACACAGAGCGAGCTTATAGCGTCTTGCTTCCGCTGCCTTCGCTGCTGCCAAATGACGATCCACTGGATGTGTGCTGCTGCTTTTGTAGGCGTACAAAAACTGGCTTCCCTCTGGCGGGCGTGACGTCCTGGCGCGATGTCGAGGGCTTGGTGCTTAGTCACCGCTGCCTGGCTTTTCCCTCGGTCCTCGGTGGTTGGTATCAGTGGCTGGTATCCTGTAACAGCACAGAGCGAGCTTATAGCGTCTTGCTTCCGCTGCCTTCGCTGCTGCCAAATGACGATCCACTGGATGTGTGCTGCTGCTTTTGTAGGCGTCCGAAAACTGGCTTCCATATGGCGGGCGTGACGTCCTGGCGTGATGTCGAGGGCTTGGTGCTTACTCACCGCTGCCTGGCTTTTCCCTCGGTCCTCGGTGGTTGGTATCAATGGCTGGTATCCTGTAACAGCACAGAGCGAGCTTATAGCATCTTGCTTCCGCTGCCTTCGCTGCTGCCAAATGACGATCCAGTGGATGAGCCGCTGCTTTTGTAGGCGTCCAAAAACTGGCTTCCCTCTGGCGGTCGTGACGTCCTGGCGTGATGTCGAGGGCTTGGTGCTTAGTCACCGCTGCCTGGCTTTTCCCTCGGTCCTCGGTGGTTGGTATCAGTGGCTGGTATCCTGCAATAGCACAGAGCGACCTTATAGCGTCTTGCTTCCGCTGACTTCGCTGCTACCAAATGACGATCCACTGGATGTGTGCTGCTGCTTTGTAGGCGTCCAAAAACTGGCTTCCCTATGGCGGGCGTGACGTCCTGGCGTGATGTTGAGGGCTTGGTGCTTAGTCACCGCTGCCTGCCTTTTCCCTCGGTCCTCGGTGGTTGGTATCAGTGGCTGGTATCCTGTAACAGCACAGAGCGAGCTTATAGCGTCTTGCTTCCGCTGCCTTCGCTGCTGCCAAATGACGATCCACTGGATGTGCCGCTGCTTTTGTAGGCGTCCAAAAACTGGCTTCCCTCTGGCGGGCGTGACGTCCTGGTGTGATGTCGAGGGCTTGGTGCTTAGTCACCGCTGCCTGGCTTTTCCCTCGGTCCTCGGTGGTTGGTATCAGCGGCTGGTATCTTGCAACAGCACAGAGCGACCTTATAGCGTCTTGCTTCCGCTGCCTTCGCTGCTGCCAAATGACGATCCACTGGATGTGCCGCTGCTTTTGTAGGCGTCCAAAAACTGGCTTCCCTCTGGTGGGCGTGACGTCCTGGCGTGATGTCGAGGGCTTGGTGCTTAGTCACCGCTGCCTGGCTTTTCCCTCGGTCCTCGGTGGTTGGTATCAGTGGCTGGTATCCTGTAACAGCACAGAGGGAGCTTATAGCGTCTTGCTTCCGCTGCCTTCGCTGCTGCCAAATGACGATCCACTGGATGAGCCGCTGCTTTTGTAGGCGTCCAAAAACTGGCTTCCCTCTGGCGGGCTTGACGTCCTGGCGTTATGTCGAGGGCTTGGTGCTTAGTCACCTCTGCCTGGCTTTTCCCTCGGTCCTCGGTGGTTGGTATCAATGGCTGGTATCCTCTAACAGCACAGAGCGAGCTTATACCGTCTTGCTTCCGCTGCCTTCGCTGCTGCCAAATGACGATCCACTGGATGAGCATGCTTTTGTAGGCGTCCAAAAACTGGCTTCCCTCTGGCGGGCGTGACGTCCTGGCATGATGTCGAGGGCTTCGTGCTTAGTCACCGCTGCCTGGTTCTTCCCTCGGTCCTCGGTGGTTGGTATCAGTGGCTGGTATCCTGTAACAGCACAGAGCGAGCTTATAGCGTCTTGCTTCCGCTGGCTTCGCTGCTGCCAAATGACGATCCACTGGATGAAAATGCTTTTGTAGGCGTCCAAAAACTGGCTTCCCTCTGGCGGGCGTGACGTCCTGGCGTGATGACAAGGGCTTGGTGCTTAGTCACCGCTGCCTGGCTTTTCCCTCGGTCCTCGGTGTTTGGTATCAATGGCTGGTATCCTGTAACAGCACAGAGCGAGCTTATAGCGTCTTGCTTCCGCTGCCTTCACTGCTGCCAAATGAAGATCCACTTGATGAGCCGCTGCTTTTGTAGGCGTCAAAAACTGGCTTCCCTCTGGCGGGCGTGACGTCCTGGCATGATGTCGAGGGCTTCGTGCTTAGTCAGCGCTGCCTGGCTCTTCCCTCGGTCCTCGGTGGTTGGTATCAGTGGCTGGTATCCTGTAACAGCACAGAGCGAGCTTATAGCGTCTTGCTTCCGCTGCCTTCACTGCTGCCAAATGACGATCCACTGGATGTGCCGCTGCTTTTGTAGGCGTCCAAAAACTGGCTTCCCTCTGGCGGGCGTGACGTCCTGGTGTGATGTCGAGGGCTTGGTGCTTAGTCACCGCTGCCTGGCTTTTCCCTCGGTCCTCGGTGGTTGGTATCAGCGGCTGGTATCCTGCAACAGCACAGAGCGAGCTTATAGCGTTTTGCTTCCGCTGCCTTCGCTGCTGCCAAATGACGATCCACTGGATGAGCATGCTTTTGTAGGCATCCAAAAACTGGCTTCCCTCTGGCGGGCGTGACGTCCTGGCGTGATGACGAGGGCTTGGTGCTTAGTCACCGCTGCCTGGCTTTTCCCTCGGTCCTCGGTGGTTGGTATCAGTGGCTGGTATCCTGTAACAGCACAGAGCGAGCTTATAGCGTCTTGCTTCCGCTGCCTTCGCTGCTGCCAAATGACGATCCTCTGGATGGGCCGCTGCTTTTGTAGGCGTCCAAAAACTGGCTTCCCTCTGGCGGGCGTGACGTCCTGGCGTTATGTCGAGGGCTTGGTGCTTAGTCACCTCTGCCTGGCTTTTCCCTCGGTCCTCGGTGGTTGGTATCAATGGCTGGTATCCTCTAACAGCACAGAGCGAGCTTATGGCGTCTTGCTTCCGCTGCCTTCGCTGCTGCCAAATGACGATCCACTGGATGTGCCGCTGCTTTTGTAGGCGTCCAAAAACTGGCTTCCCTCCGGCGAACGTGACGTCCTGGCGTTATGTCGAGGGCTTGGTGCTTAGTCACCTCTGCCTGGCTTTTCCCTCGGTCCTCGATGGTTGGTATCAATGGCTGGTATCCTCTAACAGCACAGAGCTGGCTTATGGCGTCTTGCTTCCGCTGCCTTCGCTGCTGCCAAATGATGATCCACTGGATGAGCATGCTTTTGTAGGCGTCCAAAAACTAGCTTCCCTCTGGCGGGCGTGACGTCCTGGCGTCATGTCGAGGGCTTGGTGCTTAGTCACCGCTGCCTGGCTCTTCCCTCGGTCCTCGGTGGTTGGTATCAGTGGCTGGTATCCTGCAACAGCACAGAGCGAGCTTATAGCGTCTTGCTTCCGCTGCCTTCGCTGCTGCCAAATGACGATCCAGTGGATGAGCCGCTGCTTTTGTAGGCGTCGTCCAAAAACTGGCTTCCCTCTGGCGGGCGTGACGTCCTGGCGTGATGTCGAGGGCTTGGTGCTTAGTCACCGCTGCCTGGCTTTTCCCTCGGTCCTCGGTGGTTGGTATCAATGGCTGGTATCCTCGAACAGCACAGAGCGAGCTTATGGCGTCTTGCTTCCGCTGCCTTCGCTGCTGCCAAATGACGATCCACTGGATGTGCCGCTGCTTTTGTAGGCGTCCAAAAACTGGCTTCCCTCTGGCGGGCGGGACGTCCTGGTGTGAGGTCGAGGGCTTGGTGCTTAGTCACCGCTGCCTAGCAAGCTTTTCCCTCGGTCCTCGGTGGTTGGTATCAATGGCTGGTATCCTGTAACAGCACAGAGCGAGCTTATAGCGTCTTGCTTCCGCTGCCTTCGCTGCTGCCAAATGACGATCCACTGGATGTGCCGCTGCTTTTGTAGGCGTCCAAAAACTGGCTTCCCTCTGGCGGGCGTGACGTCCTGGTGTGATGTCGAGGGCTTCGTGCTTAGTCACCGCTGCCTGGCTTTTCCCTCGGTCCTCGGTGGTTGGTATCAGCGGCTGGTATCCTGCAACAACACAGAGCGAGCTTATAGCGTTTTGCTTCCGCTGCCTTCGCTGCTGCCAAATGACGATCCACTGGATGAGCATGCTTTTGTAGGCGTCCAAAAACTGGCTTCCCTCTGGCGGGCGTGACGTCCTGGCGTGATGACGAGGACTTGGTGCTTAGTCACCGCTGCCTGGCTTTTCCCTCGGTCCTCGGTGGTTGGTATCAGTGGCTGGTATCCTGTAACAGCACAGAGCGAGCTTATAGCGTCTTGCTTCCGCTGCCTTCGCTGCTGCCAAATGACGATCCACTGGATGAGCCGCTGCTTTTGTAGGCGTCCAAAAACTGGCTTCCCTCTGGCGGGCGTGACGTCCTGGCGTTATGTCGAGGGCTTGGTGCTTAGTCACCGCTGCCTGGCTTTTCCCTCGGTCCTCGGTGGTTGGTATCAGTGGCTGGTATCCTGTAACAGCACAGAGCGAGCTTATAGCGTCTTGCTTCCGCTGCCTTCGCTGCTGCCAAATGACGATCCACTGGATGAGCCGCTGCTTTTGTAGGCGTCCAAAAACTGGCTTCCCTCTTGCGGGCGTGACGTCCTGGCGTTATGTCGAGGGCTTGGTGCTTAGTCACCTCTGCCTGGCTTTTCCCTCGGTCCTCGGTGGTTGGTATCAATGGCTGGTATCCTCGAACAGCACAGAGCGAGCTTATGGCGTCTTGCTTCCGCTGCCTTCGCTGCTGCCAAATGACGATCCACTGGATGAGCATGCTTTTGTAGGCGTCCAAAAACTGGCTTCCCTCTGGCGGGCGTGACGTCCTGGCGTGATGACAAGGGCTTGGTGCTTAGTCACCGCTGCCTGGCTTTTCCCTCGGTCCTCGGTGGTTGGTATCAGTGGCTGGTATCCTGTAACAGCACAGAGCGAGCTTATAGCGTCTTGCTTCCGCTGCCTTCGCTGCTGCCAAATGACGATCCACTGGATGTGCCGCTGCTTTTGTAGGCGTCCAAAAACTGGCTTCCCTCTGGCGGGCGGGACGTCCTGGTGTGAGGTCGAGGGCTTGGTGCTTAGTCACCGCTGCCTAGCAAGCTTTTCCCTCGGTCCTCGGTGGTTGGTATCAATGGCTGGTATCCTGTAACAGCACAGAGCGAGCTTATAGCTTCTTGCTTCCGCTGCCTTCGCTGCTGCCAAATGACGATCCACTGGATGTGCCGCTGCTTTTGTAGGCGTCCAAAAACTGGCTTCCCTCTGGCGGGCGTGACGTCCTGGTGTGATGTCGAGGGCTTGGTGCTTAGTCACCGCTGCCTGGCTTTTCCCTCGGTCCTCGGTGGTTGTTATCAGCGGCTGGTATCCTGCAACAGCACAGAGCGAGCTTATAGCGTCTTGCTTCCGCTGCCTTCGCTGCTGCCAAATGACGATCCACTGGATGAGCATGCTTTTGTAGGCGTCCAAAAACTGGCTTCCCTCTGGCGGGCGTGACGTCCTGGCGTGATGACGAGGGCTTGGTGCTTAGTCACCGCTGCCTGGCTTTTCCCTCGGCCCTCGGTGGTTGGTATCAATGGCTGGTATCCTGTAACAGCACAGAGCGAGCTTACAGCTTCTTGCTTCCGCTGCCTTCGCTGCTTTTGTAGGCGTCCAAAAACTAGCTTCCCTCTGGCGGGCGTGACGTCCTGGCGTAATGTCGAGGGCTTGGTGCTTAGTCACCACTCCCTGGCTTTTCCCTCGGTCCTCGGTGGTTGGTATCAGTGGCTGGTATCCTGTAACAGCACAGAGCGAGCTTATAGCGTCTTGCTTCCGCTGCCTTCGCTGCTGCCAAATGACGATCCACTGGATGAGCCGCTGCTTTTGTAGGCGTCCAAAAACTGGCTTCCCTATGGCGGGCGTGACGTCCTGGCGTGATGTCGAGGGCTTGGTGCTTAGTCACCGCTGCCTGGCTTTTTCCTCGGTCCTCGGTGGTTGGTATCAGTGGCTGGTATCCTGTAACAGCACAGAGCGAGCTTATAGCGTCTTGTTTCCGCTGCCTTCGCTGCTGGCAAATGACGATCCACTGGATGAGCCGCTGCTTTTGTAGGCGTCCAAAAACTGGCTTCCCTCTGGTGGGCGTGACGTCCTGGCGTGATGTCGAGGGCTTGGCGCTTAGTCACCGCTGCCTGGCTTTTCCCTCGGTCCTCGGTGGTTGGTATCAGTGGCTGGTATCCTGTATCAGCACAGAGCGAGCTTATAGCGTCTTGCTTCCGCTGCCTTCGCTGCTGCCAAATGACGATCCACTGGATGAGCCGCTGCTTTTGTAGGCGTTCAAAAACTGGCTTCCCCGTGACGTCCTGGCGTTATGTCGAGGCTTGGTGCTTAGTCAACTCTGCCTGGTTTTTCCCTCGGTCCTCGGTGGTTGGTATCAGTGGCTGGTATCCTATAACAGCACAGAGCGAGCTTATAGCGTCTTGCTTCCGCTGCCTTCGCTGCTGCCAAATGAAGATCCACTGGATATGCCGCTGCTTTTGTAGGCGTCCAAAAACTGGCTTCCCTCTGGCGGGCGGGACGTCCTGGTGTGAGGTCGAGGGCTTGGTGCTTAGTCACCGCTGCCTGGCAAGCTTTTCCCTCGGTCCTCGGTGGTTGGTATCAATGGCTGGTATCCTGTAACAGCACAGAGTGAGCTTATAGCGTCTTGCTTCCACTGCCTTCGCTGCTGCCAAATGACGATCCACTGGATGTGCCGCTGCTTTTGTAGGCGTCCAAAAACTGGCTTCCCTCTGGCGGCCGTGACGTCCTGGTGTGATGTCGAGGGCTTGGTGCTTAGTCACCGCTGCCTGGCTTTTCCCTCGGTCCTCGGTGGTTGTTATCAGCGGCTGGCATACTGCAACAGCACAGAGCGAGCTTATAGCGTCTTGCTTCCGCGTCCTTCGCTGCTGCCAAATGACGATCCACTGGATGAGCATGCTTTTGTAGGCGTCCAAAAACTGGCTTCCCTCTGGCGGGCGTGACGTCCTGGCGTGATGACAAGGGCTTGGTGCTTAGTCACCGCTGAATGGCTTTTCCCTCCGTCCTCGGTGGTTGGTATCAGTGACTGGTATCCTGTAACAGCACAGAGCGAGCTTATAGCGTCTTGCTTCCGCTGCCTTCGCTGCTGCCAAATGACGATCCACTGGATGAGCCGCTGCTTTTGTAGGCGTCCAAAAACTGGCTTCCCTCTGGCGGGCGTGACGTCCTGGCGTTATGTCGAGGGCTTGGTGCTTAGTCACCTCTGCCTGGCTTTTCCCTCGGTCCTCGGTGGTTGGTATCAATGGCTGGTATCCTCTAACAGCACACAGCGAGCTTATGGCGTCTTGCTTCCGCTGCCTTCGCTGCTGCCAAATGACGATCCACTGGATGAGCATGCTTTTGTAGGCGTCCAAAAACTGGCTTCCCTCTGGCGGGCGTGACGTCCTGGCGTGATGACGAGGGCTTGGTGCTTAGTCACCGCTGCCTGGCTTTTCCCTCGGTCCTCGGTGGTTGGTATCAGTGGCTGGTATCCTGTAACAGCACAGAGCGAGCTGACAGCGTCTTGCTTCCGCTGCCTTCGCTGCTGCCAAATGACGATCCAGTGGATGAGCCGCTGCTTTTGTAGGCGCCCAAAAACTGGCTTCCCTCTGGCGGGCGTGACGTCCTGGCGTGATGTCGAGGGCTTGGTGCTTAGTCACCTCTGCCTGGCTTTTCCCTCGGTCCTCGGTGGTTGATATCAATGGCTGGTATCCTCTAACAGCACAGAGCGAGCTTATAGCGTCTTGCTTCCGCTGCCTTCGTTGCTGCCAAATGACGATCCACTGGATAAGCATGTTTTTGTAGGCGTCCAAAAACTGGCTTCCCTCTGGCGGGCGTGACGTCCTGGCGTGATGACGAGGGCTTGGTGCTTAGTCACCGCTGCCTGGCTTATCCCTCGGCCCTCGTTGGTTGGTATCAATGGCTGGTATCCTGTAACAGCACAGAGCGAGCTTATGGCGTCTTGCTTCCGCTGCCTTCGCTGCTGCCAAATGACGATCCACTGGATGAGCATGCTTTTGTAGGCGTCCAAAAACTGGCTTCCCTCTGGCGGGCGTGACGTCCTGGCGTGATGACAAGGGCTTGGTGCTTAGTCACCGCTGCCTGGCTTTTCCCTCGGTCCTCGGTGGTTGGTATCAGTGGCTGGTATCCTGTAACAGCACAGAGCGAGCTTATAGCGTCTTGCTTCCGCTGCCTTCGCTGCTGCCAAATGACGATCCACTGGATGGGCCGCTGCTTTTGTAGGCGTCCAAAAACTGGCTTCCCTCTGGCGGGCGGGACGGCCTGGTGTGAGGTCGAGGGCTTGGTGCTTAGTCACCGCTGCCTAGCAAGCTTTTCCCTCGGTCCTCGGTGGTTGGTATCAATGGCTGGTATCCTGTAACAGCACAGAGCGAGCTTATAGCTTCTTGCTTCCGCTGCCTTCGCTGCTGCCAAATGACGATCCACTGGATGTGCCGCTGCTTTTGTAGGCGTCCAAAAACTGGCTTCCCTCTGGCGGGCGTGACGTCCTGGTGTGATGTCGAGGGCTTGGTGCTTAGTCACCGCTGCCTGGCTTTTCCCTCGGTCCTCGGTGGTTGTTATCAGCGGCTGGTATCCTGCAACAGCACAGAGCGAGCTTATAGCGTCTTGCTTCCGCTGCCTTCGCTGCTGCCAAATGACGATCCACTGGATGAGCATGCTTTTGTAGGCGTCCAAAAACTGGCTTCCCTCTGGCGGGCGTGACGTCCTGGCGTGATGACGAGGGCTTGGTGCTTAGTCACCGCTGCCTGGCTTTTCCCTCGGTCCTCGGTGGTTGGTATCTGTGGCTGGTATCCTGTAACAGCACAGAGCGAGCTTATAGCGTCTTGCTTCCGCTGCCTTTGCTGCTGCCAAATGACGATCCACTGGATGAGCCGCTGCTTTTGTAGGCGTCCAAAAACTGGCTTCCCTCTGGCGGGCGTGACGTCCTGGCGTGATGTCGAGGGCTTGGTGCTTAGTCACCTCTGCCCGGCTTTTCCCTCGGTCCTCGGTGGTTGATATCAATGGCTGGTATCCTCTAACAGCACAGAGCGAGCTTATAGCGTCTTGCTTCCGCTGCCTTCGTTGCTGCCAAATGACGATCCACTGGATAAGCATGCTTTTGTAGGCGTCCAAAAACTGCCTTCCCTCTGGCGGGCGTGACGTCCTGGCGTGATGACGAGGCCTTGGTGCTTAGTAACCGCTGCCTGTCTTTTCTCTCGGCCCTCGGTGGTTGGTATCAATGGCTGGTATCCTGTAACAGCACAGAGCTAGCTTATAGCGTCTTGCTTCCGCTGCCTTCGCTGCTTTTGTAGATGTCCAAAAACTAGCTTCCCTCTGGCGGGCGTGACGTCCTGGCGTAATGTCGAGGGCTTGGTGCTTAGTCACCACTCCCTGGCTTTTCCCTCGGTCCTCGGTGGTTGGTATCAGTGGCTGGTATCCTGTAACAGCACAGAGCGAGCTTATAGCGTCTTGCTTCCGCTGCCTTCACTGCTGCCAAATGACGATCCACTGGATGAGCCGCTGCTTTTGTAGGCGTCCAAAAATTGGCTTCCCTCTGCCGGGCGTGACGTCCTGACGTTATGACGAGGGCTTGGTGCTTAGTCACCGCTGCCTGGCTTTTCCCTCGGCCCTCGGTGTTTGGTATCAATGGCTGGTATCCTGTAACAGCACAGAGCGAGCTTATAGCGTCTTGCTTCCGCTGCCTTCGCTGCTTTTGTAGGCGTCCAAAAACTAGCTTCCCTCTGGCGGGCGTGACGTCCTGCCGTGATTTCGAGGGCTTGGTGCTTAGTCACCGCTGCCTGGCTTTTCCCTCGGTCCTCGGTGTTTGGTATCAATGGCTGGTATCCTGTAACAGCACAGAGCGAGCTTATAGCGTCTTGCTTCCGCTGCCTTCGCTGCTGCCAAATGACGATCCACTGGATGAGCCGCTGCTTTTGTAGGCGTCCAAAAACTGGCTTCCCTCTGGCGGGCGTGACGTCCTGGCGTGATGTCGAGGGCTTGGTACTTAGTCACCGCTGCCTGGCTTTTCCCTCGGTCCTCGGTGGTTGGTATCAATGGCTGGTATCCTGTAACAGCACAGAGCGAGCTTATAGCGTCTTGCTTCCGCTGCCTTCACTGCTGCCAAATGACGATCCACATGATGAGCCGCTGCTTTTGTAGGCGTCCAAAAACTGGCTTCCCTCTGGCGGGCGTGACGTCCTGGCATGATGTCGAGGGCTTCGTGCTTAGTCAGCGCTGCTTGCTCTTCCCTCGGTCCTCGGTGGTTGGTATCAGTGGCTGGTATCCTGTAACAGCACAGAGCGAGCTTATAGCGTCTTGCTTCCGCTGCCTTCACTGCTGCCAAATGACGATCCACTGGACGAGCCGCTGCTTTTGTAGGCGTCCAAAAACTGGCTTCTCTCTGGCGGGCGTCACGTCCTGGCGTGATGTCGAGGGCTTGGTGCTTAGTCACCGCTGCCTGGCTCTTCCCTCGGTCCTGGGTGGTTGGTATCAGTGGCTGGTATCCTGCAACAGCACAGAGCGAGCTTATAGCGTCTTGCTTCCGCTGCCTTCGCTGCTGCCAAATGACGATCCACTGGATGTGCCGCTGCTTTTGTAGGCGTCCAAAAACTGGCTTCCCTCTGGCGGGCGTGACGTCCTGGTGTGATGTCGAGGGCTTGGTGCTTAGTCACCGCTGCCTAGCTTTTCCCTCGGTCCTCGGTGGTTGGTATCAGCGGCTGGTATCCTGCAACAGCACAGAGCGAGGTTATAGCGTTTTGCTTCCCGTGCCTTCGCTGCTGCCAAATGACGATCCACTGGATGAGCATGCTTTTGTAGGCGTCCAAAAACTGGCTTCCCTCTGGCGGGCGTGACGTCCTGGCGTGATGACGAGGGCTTGGTGCTTAGTCACCGCTGCCTGGCTTTTCCCTCGGTCCTCGGTGGTTGGTATCAGTGGCTGGTATCCTGTAACAGCACAGAGCGAGTTTATAGCGTCTTGCTTCCGCTGCCTTCGCTGCTGCCAAATGACGATCCACTGGATGAGCCGCTGCTTTTGTAGGCGTCCAAAAACTGGCTTCCCTCTGGCGGGCGTGACGTCCTGGCGTGATGTCGAGGGCTTGGTGCTTAGTCACCTCTGCCCGGCTTTTCCCTCGGTCCTCGGTGGTTGATATCAATGGCTGGTATCCTCTAACAGCGCAGAGCGAGCTTATAGCGTCTTGCTTCCGCTGCCTTCGTTGCTGCCAAATGACGATCCACTGGATAAGCATGCTTTTGTAGGCGTCCAAAAACTGCCTTCCCTCTGGCGGGCGTGACGTCCTGGCGTGATGACGAGGGCTTGGTGCTTAGTAACCGCTGCCTGTCTTTTCTCTCGGCCCTCGGTGGTTTGTATCAATGGCTGGTATCCTGTAACAGCACAGAGCTAGCTTATAGCGTCTTGCTTCCGCTGCCTTCGCTGCTTTTGTAGATGTCCAAAAACTAGCTTCCCTCTGGCGGGCGTGACGTCCTGGCGTAATGTCGAGGGCTTGGTGCTTAGTCACCACTCCCTGGCTTTTCCCTCGGTCTCGGTGGTTGGTATCAGTGGCTGGTATCCTGTAACAGCACAGAGCGAGCTTATAGCGTCTTGCTTCCGCTGCCTTCACTGCTGCCAAATGACGATCCACTGGATGAGCCGCTGCTTTTGTAGGCGTCCAAAAACTGGCTTCCCTCTGGCGGGCGTGACGTCCTGACGTGATGACGAGGGCTTGGTGCTTAGTCACCGCTGCCTGGCTTTTCCCTCGGCCCTCGGTGTTTGGTATCAATGGCTGGTATCCTGTAACAGCACAGAGCGAGCTTATAGCGTCTTGCTTCCGCTGCCTTCGCTGCTTTTGTAGGCGTCCAAAAACTAGCTTCCCTCTGGCGGGCGTGACGTCCTGCCGTGATGTCGAGGGCTTGGTGCTTAGTCACCGCTGCCTGGCTTTTCCCTCGGTCCTCGGTGTTTGGTATCAATGGCCGGTATCCTGTAACAGCACAGAGCGAGCTTATAGCGTCTTGCTTCCGCTGCCTTCGCTGCTGCCAAATGACGATCCACTGGATGAGCCGCTGCTTTTGTAGGCGTCCAAAAACTGGCTTCCCTCTGGCGGGCGTGACGTCCTGGCGTGATGTCGAGGGCTTGGTACTTAGTCACCGCTGCCTGGCTTTTCCCTCGGTCCTCGGTGGTTGGTATCAATGGCTGGTATCCTGTAACAGCACAGAGCGAGCTTATAGCGTCTTGCTTCCGCTGCCTTCACTGCTGCCAAATGACGATCCACATGATGAGCCGCTGCTTTTGTAGGCGTCCAAAAACTGGCTTCCCTCTGGCGGGCGTGACGTCCTGGCATGATGTCGAGGGCTTCGTGCTTAGTCAGCGCTGCTTGCTCTTCCCTCGGTCATCGGTGGTTGGTATCAGTGGCTCGTATCCTGTAACAGCACAGAGCGAGCTTATAGCGTCTTGCTTCCGCTGCCTTCACTGCTGCCAAATGACGATCCACTGGACGAGCCGCTGCTTTTGTAGGCGTCCAAAAACTGGCTTCTCTCTGGCGGGCGTCACGTCCTGGCGTGATGTCGAGGGCTTGGTGCTTAGTCACCGCTGCCTGGCTCTTCCCTCGGTCCTGGGTGGTTGGTATCAGTGGCTGGTATCCTGCAACAGCACAGAGCGAGCTTATAGCGTCTTGCTTCCGCTGCCTTCGCTGCTGCCAAATGACGATCCACTGGATGTGCCGCTGCTTTTGTAGGCGTCCAAAAACTGGCTTCCCTCTGGCGGGCGTGACGTCCTGGTGTGAGGTCGAGGGCTTGGTGCTTAGTCGCCGCTGCCTGGCAAGCTTTTCCCTCGGTCCTCGGTGGTTGGTATCAATGGCTGGTATCCTGTAACAGCACAGAGCGAGCTTATAGCGTCTTGCTTCCGCTGCCTTCGCTGCTGCCAAATGACGATCCACTGGATGTGCCGCTGCTTTTGTAGGCGTCCAAAAACTGGCTTCCCTCTGGCGGGCGTGACGTCCTGGTGTGATGTCGAGGGCTTGGTGCTTCGTCACCGCTGCCTAGCTTTTCCCTCGGTCCTCGGTGGTTGGTATCAGCGGCTGGTATCCTGCAACAGCACAGAGCGAGCTTATAGCGTTTTGCTTCCGCTGCCTTCGCTGCTGCCAAATGACGATCCACTGGATGAGCATGCTTTTGTAGACGTCCAAAACTGGCTTCCCTCTGGCGGGCGTGACGTCCTGGCGTGATGACGACGGCTTGGTGCTTAGTCACCGCTGCCTGGCTTTTCCCTCGGTCCTCGGTGGTTGGTATCAGTGGCTAGTATCCTGTAACAGCACAGAGCGAGCTTATAGCGTCTTGCTTCCGCTGCCTTCGCTGCTGCCAAATGAAAATCCACTGGATGAGCCGCTGCTTTTGTAGGCGTCCAAAAACTGGCTTCCCTCTGGCGGGCGTGACGTCCTGGCGTTATGTCGAGGGCTTGGTGCTTAGTCACCTCTGCCTGGCTTTTTCCTCGGTCCTCGGTGGTTGGTATCAATGGCTGGTATCCTCTAACAGCACAGAGCGAGCTTATGGCGTCTTGCTTCCGCTGCCTTCGCTGCTGCCAAATGACGATCCACTGGATGAGCATGCTTTTGTAGGCGTCCAAAAACTGGCTTCCCTCTGGCGGGCGTGACGTCCTGGCGTGATGACGAGAGCTTGGTGTTTAGTCACCGCTGCCTGGCTTTTCCCTCGGCCCTCGGTGGTTGGTATCAATGGCTGGTATCCTGTAACAGCAGAGAGCGAGCTTACAGCGTCTTGCTTCCGCTGCCTTCGCTGCTTTTGTAGGCGTCCAAAAACTAGCTTCCCTCTGGCGGGCGTGAAGTCCTGGCGATATGTCGAGGGCTTGGTGCTTAGTCACCACTCCCTGGCTTTTCCCTCGGTCCTCGGTGGTTGGTATCAGTGGCTGGTATCCTGTAAAAGCACAGAGCGAGCTTATAGCGTCTTGCTTCCGCTGCCTTCGCTGCTGCCAAATGACGATCCACTGGATGTGTGCTGCTGCTTTTGTAGGCGTCCAAAAACTGGCTTCCCTATGGCGGGCGTGACGTCCTGGCGTGATGTCGAGGGCTTGGTGCTTAGTCACCGCTGCCTGGCTTTTTCCTCGGTCCTCGGTGGTTGGTATCAGTGGCTGGTATCCTGTAACAGCACAGAGCGAGCTTATAGCGTCTTGTTTCCGCTGCCTTCGCTGCTGGCAAATGACGATCCACTGGATGAGCCGCTGCTTTTGTAGGCGTCCAAAAACTGGCTTCCCTCTGGTGGGCGTGACGTCCTGGCGTGATGTCGAGGGCTTGGCGCTTAGTCACCGCTGCCTGGCTTTTCCCTCGGTCCTCGGTGGTTGGTATCAATGGCTGGTATCCTGTAACAGCACAGAGTGAGCTTATAGCGTCTTGCTTCCACTGCCTTCGCTGCTGCCAAATGACGATCCACTGGATGTGCCGCTGCTTTTGTAGGCGTCCAAAAACTGGCTTCCCTCTGGCGGCCGTGACGTCCTGGTGTGATGTCGAGGGCTTGGTGCTTAGTCACCGCTGCCTGGCTTTTCCCTCGGTCCTCGGTGGTTGTTATCAGCGGCTGGTATACTGCAACAGCACAGAGCGAGCTTATAGCGTCTTGCTTCCGCTGCCTTCGCTGCTGCCAAATGAAGATCCACTGGATATGCCGCTGCTTTTGTAGGCGTCCAAAAACTGGCTTCCCTCTGGCGGGCGGGACGTCCTGGTGTGAGGTCGAGGGCTTGGTGCTTAGTCACCGCTGCCTGGCAAGCTTTTCCCTCGGTCCTCGGTGGTTGGTATCAATGGCTGGTATCCTGTAACAGCACAGAGTGAGCTTATAGCGTCTTGCTTCCACTGCCTTCGCTGCTGCCAAATGACGATCCACTGGATGTGCCGCTGCTTTTGTAGGCGTCCAAAAACTGGCTTCCCTCTGGCGGCCGTGACGTCCTGGTGTGATGTCGAGGGCTTGGTGCTTAGTCACCGCTGCCTGGCTTTTCCCTCGGTCCTCGGTGGTTGTTATCAGCGGCTGGTATACTGCAACAGCACAGAGCGAGCTTATAGCGTCTTGCTTCCGCGTCCTTCGCTGCTGCCAAATGACGATCCACTGGATGAGCATGCTTTTGTAGGCGTCCAAAAACTGGCTTCCCTCTGGCGGGCGTGACGTCCTGGCGTGATGACAAGGGCTTGGTGCTTAGTCACCGCTGAATGGCTTTTCCCTCCGTCCTCGGTGGTTGGTATCAGTGACTGGTATCCTGTAACAGCACAGAGCGAGCTTATAGCGTCTTGCTTCCGCTGCCTTCGCTGCTGCCAAATGACGATCCACTGGATGAGCCGCTGCTTTTGTAGGCGTCCAAAAACTGGCTTCCCTCTGGCGGGCGTGACGTCCTGGCGTTATGTCGAGGGCTTGGTGCTTAGTCACCTCTGCCTGGCTTTTCCCTCGGTCCTCGGTGGTTGGTATCAATGGCTGGTATCCTCTAACAGCACAGAGCGAGCTTATGGCGTCTTGCTTCCGCTGCCTTCGCTGCTGCCAAATGACGATCCACTGGATGAGCATGCTTTTGTAGGCGTCCAAAAACTGGCTTCCCTCTGGCGGGCGTGACGTCCTGGCGTGATGACGAGGGCTTGGTGCTTAGTCACCGCTGCCTGGCTTTTCCCTCGGTCCTCGGTGGTTGGTATCAGTGGCTGGTATCCTGTAACAGCACAGAGCGAGCTGATAGCGTCTTGCTTCCGCTGCCTTCGCTGCTGCCAAATGACGATCCAGTGTATGAGCCGCTGCTTTTGTAGGCGCCCAAAAACTGGCTTCCCTCTGGCGGGCGTGACGTCCTGGCGTGATGTCGAGGGCTTGGTGCTTAGTCACCTCTGCCTGGCTTTTCCCTCGGTCCTCGGTGGTTGATATCAATGGCTGGTATCCTCTAACAGCACAGAGCGAGCTTATAGCGTCTTGCTTCCGCTGCCTTCGTTGCTGCCAAATGACGATCCACTGGATAAGCATGTTTTTGTAGGCGTCCAAAAACTGGCTTCCCTCTGGCGGGCGTGACGTCCTGGCGTGATGACGAGGGCTTGGTGCTTAGTCACCGCTGCCTGGCTTTTCCCTCGGCCCTCGTTGGTTGGTATCAATGGCTGGTATCCTGTAACAGCACAGAGCGAGCTTATGGCGTCTTGCTTCCGCTGCCTTCGCTGCTGCCAAATGACGATCCACTGGATGAGCATGCTTTTGTAGGCGTCCAAAAACTGGCTTCCCTCTGGCGGGCGTGACGTCCTGGCGTGATGACAAGGGCTTGGTGCTTAGTCACCGCTGCCTGGCTTTTCCCTCGGTCCTCGGTGGTTGGTATCAGTGGCTGGTATCCTGTAACAGCACAGAGCGAGCTTATAGCGTCTTGCTTCCGCTGCCTTCGCTGCTGCCAAATGACGATCCACTGGATGTGCCGCTGCTTTTGTAGGCGTCCAAAAACTGGCTTCCCTCTGGCGGGCGGGACGGCCTGGTGTGAGGTCGAGGGCTTGGTGCTTAGTCACCGCTGCCTAGCAAGCTTTTCCCTCGGTCCTCGGTGGTTGGTATCAATGGCTGGTATCCTGTAACAGCACAGAGCGAGCTTATAGCTTCTTGCTTCCGCTGCCTTCGCTGCTGCCAAATGACGATCCACTGGATGTGCCGCTGCTTTTGTAGGCGTCCAAAAACTGGCTTCCCTCTGGCGGGCGTGACGTCCTGGTGTGATGTCGAGGGCTTGGTGCTTAGTCACCGCTGCCTGGCTTTTCCCTCGGTCCTCGGTGGTTGTTATCAGCGGCTGGTATCCTGCAACAGCACAGAGCGAGCTTATAGCGTCTTGCTTCCGCTGCCTTCGCTGCTGCCAAATGACGATCCACTGGATGAGCATGCTTTTGTAGGCGTCCAAAAACTGGCTTCCCTCTGGCGGGCGTGACGTCCTGGCGTGATGACAAGGGCTTGGTGCTTAGTCACCGCTGCCTGGCTTTTCCCTCGGTCCTCGGTGGTTGGTATCAGTGGCTGGTATCCTGTAACAGCACAGAGCGAGCTTATAGCGTCTTGCTTCCGCTGCCTTCGCTGCTGCCAAATGACGATCCACTGGATGAGCCGCTGCTTTTGTAGGCGTCCAAAAACTGGCTTCCCTCTGGCGGGCGTGACGTCCTGGCGTTATGTCGAGGGCTTGGTGCTTAGTCACCTCTGCCTGGCTTTTCCCTCCGTCCTCGGTGGTTGGTATCAATGGCTGGTATTCTCTAACAGCACAGAGCGAGCTTATGGCGTCTTGCTTCCGCTGCCTTCGCTGCTGCCAAATGACGATCCACTGGATGAGCATGCTTTTGTAGGCGTGCAAAAACTGGCTTCCCTCTGGCGGGCGTGACGTCCTGGCGTGATGACGAGGGCTTGGTGCTTAGTCACCGCTGCCTGGCTTTTCCCTCGGTCCTCGGTGGTTGGTATCTGTGGCTGGTATCCTGTAACAGCACAGAGCGAGCTTATAGCGTCTTGCTTCCGCTGCCTTCGCTGCTGCCAAATGACGATCCACAGGATGAGCCGCTGCTTTTGTAGGCGTCCAAAAACTGGCTTCCCTCTGGCGGGCGTGACGTCCTGGCGTGATGTCGAGGGCTTGGTGCTTAGTCACCTCTGCCCGGCTTTTCCCTCGGTCCTCGGTGGTTGATATCAATGGCTGGTATCCTCTAACAGCACAGAGCGAGCTTATAGCGTCTTGCTTCCGCTGCCTTCGTTGCTGCCAAATGACGATCCACTGGATAAGCATGCTTTTGTAGGCGTCCAAAAACTGCCTTCCCTCTGGCGGGCGTGACGTCCTGGCGTGATGACGAGGCCTTGGTGCTTAGTAACCGCTGCCTGTCTTTTCTCTCGGCCCTCGGTGGTTGGCATCAATGGCTGGTATCCTGTAACAGCACAGAGCTAGCTTATAGCGTCTTGCTTCCGCTGCCTTCGCTGCTTTTGTAGATGTCCAAAAACTAGCTTCCCTCTGGCGGGCGTGACGTCCTGGCGTAATGTCGAGGGCTTGGTGCTTAGTCACCACTCCCTGGCTTTTCCCTCGGTCCTCGGTGGTTGGTATCAATGGCTGGTATCCTGTAACAGCACAGAGCGAGCTTATAGCGTCTTGCTTCCGCTGCCTTCACTGCTGCCAAATGACGATCCACTGGATGAGCCGCTGCTTTTGTAGGCGTCCAAAAACTGGCTTCCCTCTGCCGGGCGTGACGTCCTGACGTGATGACGAGGGCTTGGTGCTTAGTCACCGCTGCCTGGCTTTTCCCTCGGCCCTCGGTGTTTGGTATCAATGGCTGGTATCCTGTAACAGCACAGAGCGAGCTCATAGCGTCTTGCTTCCGCTGCCTTCGCTGCTTTTGTAGGCGTCCAAAAACTGGCTTCCCTCTGGCGGGCGTGACGTCCTGGCATGATGTCGAGGGCTTCGTGCTTAGTCAGCGCTGCTTGCTCTTCCCTCGGTCCTCGGTGGTTGGTATCAGTGGCTGGTATCCTGTAACAGCACAGAGCGAGCTTATAGCGTCTTGCTTCCGCTGCCTTCACTGCTGCCAAATGACGATCCACTGGACGAGCCGCTGCTTTTGTAGGCGTCCAAAAACTGGCTTCTCTCTGGCGGGCGTCACGTCCTGGCGTGATGTCGAGGGCTTGGTGCTTAGTCACCGCTGCCTGGCTCTTCCCTCGGTCCTGGGTGGTTGGTATCAGTGGCTGGTATCCTGCAACAGCACAGAGCGAGCTTATAGCGTCTTGCTTTCGCTGCCTTCGCTGCTGCCAAATGACGATCCAGTGGATGAGCCGCTGCTTTTGTAGGCGTCGTCCAAAAACTGGCTTCCCTCTGGCGGGCGTGACGTCCTGGCGTGATGTCGAGGGCTTGGTGCTTAGTCACCGCTGCCTGGCTTTTCCCTCGGTCCTCGGTGGTTGGTATCAGTGGCTGGTATCCTGTAACAGCACAGAGCGAGCTTATAGCGTCTTGCTTCCGCTGCCTTCGCTGCTGCCAAATGACGATCCACTGGATGTGCCGCTGCTTTTGTAGGCGTCCAAAAACTGGCTTCCCTCTGGCGGGCGTGACGTCCTGGTGTGAGGTCGAGGGCTTGGTGCTTAGTCACCGCTGCCTGGCAAGCTTTTCCCTCGGTCCTCGGTGGTTGGTATCAATGGCTGGTATCCTGTAACAGCACAGAGCGAGCTTATAGCGTCTTGCTTCCGCTGCCTTCGCTGCTGCCAAATGACGATCCACTGGATGTGCCGCTGCTTTTGTAGGCGTCCAAAAACTGGCTTCCCTCTGGCGGGCGTGACGTCCTGGTGTGATGTCGAGGGCTTGGTGCTTAGTCACCGCTGCCTAGCTTTTCCCTCGGTCCTCGGTGGTTGGTATCAGCGGCTGGTATCCTGCAACAGCACAGAGCGAGGTTATAGCGTTTTGCTTCCGCTGCCTTCGCTGCTGCCAAATGACGATCCACTGGATGAGCATGCTTTTGTAGGCGTCCAAAAACTGGCTTCCCTCTGGCGGGCGTGACGTCCTGGCGTGATGACGAGGGCTTGGTGCTTAGTCACCGCTGCCTGGCTTTTCCCTCGGTCTCGGTGGTTGGTATCAGTGGCTGGTATCCTGTAACAGCACAGAGCGAGTTTATAGCGTCTTGCTTCCGCTGCCTTCGCTGCTGCCAAATGACGATCCACTGGATGAGCCGCTGCTTTTGTAGGCGTCCAAAAACTGGCTTCCCTCTGGCGGGCGTGACGTCCTGGCGTGATGTCGAGGGCTTGGTGCTTAGTCACCTCTGCCCGGCTTTTCCCTCGGTCCTCGGTGGTTGATATCAATGGCTGGTATCCTCTAACAGCGCAGAGCGAGCTTATAGCGTCTTGCTTCCGCTGCCTTCGTTGCTGCCAAATGACGATCCACTGGATAAGCATGCTTTTGTAGGCGTCCAAAAACTGCCTTCCCTCTGGCGGGCGTGACGTCCTGGCGTGATGACGAGGGCTTGGTGCTTAGTAACCGCTGCCTGTCTTTTCTCTCGGCCCTCGATGGTTTGTATCAATGGCTGGTATCCTGTAACAGCACAGAGCTAGCTTATAGCGTCTTGCTTCCGCTGCCTTCGCTGCTTTTGTAGATGTCCAAAAACTAGCTTCCCTCTGGCGGGCGTGACGTCCTGGCGTAATGTCGAGGGCTTGGTGCTTAGTCACCACTCCCTGGCTTTTCCCTCGGTCCTCGGTGGTTGGTATCAGTGGCTGGTATCCTGTAACAGCACAGAGCGAGCTTATAGCGTCTTGCTTCCGCTGCCTTCACTGCTGCCAAATGACGATCCACTGGATGAGCCGCTGCTTTTGTAGGCGTCCAAAAACTGGCTTCCCTCTGGCGGGCGTGACGTCCTGACGTGATGACGAGGGCTTGGTGCTTAGTCACCGCTGCCTGGCTTTTCCCTCGGCCCTCGGTGTTTGGTATCAATGGCTGGTATCCTGTAACAGCACAGAGCGAGCTTATAGCGTCTTGCTTCCGCTGCCTTCGCTGCTTTTGTAGGCGTCCAAAAACTAGCTTCCCTCTGGCGGGCGTGACGTCCTGCCGTGATGTCGAGGGCTTGGTGCTTAGTCACCGCTGCCTGGCTTTTCCCTCGGTCCTCGGTGTTTGGTATCAATGGCCGGTATCCTGTAACAGCACAGAGCGAGCTTATAGCGTCTTGCTTCCGCTGCCTTCGCTGCTGCCAAATGACGATCCACTGGATGAGCCGCTGCTTTTGTAGGCGTCCAAAAACTGGCTTCCCTCTGGCGGGCGTGACGTCCTGGCGTGATGTCGAGGGCTTGGTACTTAGTCACCGCTGCCTGGCTTTTCCCTCGGTCCTCGGTGGTTGGTATCAATGGCTGGTATCCTGTAACAGCACAGAGCGAGCTTATAGCGTCTTGCTTCCGCTGCCTTCACTGCTGCCAAATGACGATCCACATGATGAGCCGCTGCTTTTGTAGGCGTCCAAAAACTGGCTTCCCTCTGGCGGGCGTGACGTCCTGGCATGATGTCGAGGGCTTCGTGCTTAGTCAGCGCTGCTTGCTCTTCCCTCGGTCCTCGGTGGTTGGTATCAGTGGCTCGTATCCTGTAACAGCACAGAGCGAGCTTATAGCGTCTTGCTTCCGCTGCCTTCACTGCTGCCAAATGACGATCCACTGGACGAGCCGCTGCTTTTGTAGGCGTCCAAAAACTGGCTTCTCTCTGCCGGGCGTCACGTCCTGGCGTGATGTCGAGGGCTTGGTGCTTAGTCACCGCTGCCTGGCTCTTCCCTCGGTCCTGGGTGGTTGGTATCAGTGGCTGGTATCCTGCAACAGCACAGAGCGAGCTTATAGCGTCTTGCTTCCGCTGCCTTCGCTGCTGCCAAATGACGATCCACTGTATGTGCCGCTGCTTTTGTAGGCGTCCAAAAACTGGCTTCCCTCTGGCGGGCGTGACGTCCTGGTGTGAGGTCGAGGGCTTGGTGCTTAGTCGCCGCTGCCTGGCAAGCTTTTCCCTCGGTCCTCGGTGGTTGGTATCAATGGCTGGTATCCTGTAACAGCACAGAGCGAGCTTATAGCGTCTTGCTTCAGCTGCCTTCGCTGCTGCCAAATGACGATCCACTGGATGTGCCGCTGCTTTTGTAGGCGTCCAAAAACTGGCTTCCCTCTGGCGGGCGTGACGTCCTGGTGTGATGTCGAGGGCTTGGTGCTTAGTCACCGCTGCCTAGCTTTTCCCTCGGTCCTCGGTGGTTGGTATCAGCGGCTGGTATCCTGCAACAGCACAGAGCGAGCTTATCGCGTTTTGCTTCCGCTGCCTTCGCTGCTGTCAAATGACGATCCACTGGATGAGCATGCTTTTGTAGACGTCCAAAACTGGCTTCCCTCTGGCGGGCGTGACGTCCTGGCGTGATGACGACGGCTTAGTGCTTAGTCACCGCTGCCTGGCTTTTCCCTCGGTCCTCGGTGGTTGGTATCAGTGGCTAGTATCCTGTAACAGCACAGAGCGAGCTTATAGCGTCTTGCTTCCGCTGCCTTCGCTGCTGCCAAATGAAAATCCACTGGATGAGCCGCTGCTTTTGTAGGCGTCCAAAAACTGGCTTCCCTCTGGCGGGCGTGACGTCCTGGCGTTATGTCGAGGGCTTGGTGCTTAGTCACCTCTGCCTGGCTTTTTCCTCGGTCCTCGGTGGTTGGTATCAATGGCTGGTATCCTCTAACAGCACAGAGCGAGCTTATGGCGTCTTGCTTCCGCTGCCTTCGCTGCTGCCAAATGACGATCCACTGGATGAGCATGCTTTTGTAGGCGTCCAAAAACTGGCTTCCCTCTGGCGGGCGTGACGTCCTGGCGTGATGACGAGAGCTTGGTGTTTAGTCACCGCTGCCTGGCTTTTCCCTCGGCCCTCGGTGGTTGGTATCAATGGCTGGTATCCTGTAACAGCAGAGAGCGAGCTTACAGCGTCTTGCTTCCGCTGCCTTCGCTGCTTTTGTAGGCGTCCAAAAACTAGCTTCCCTCTGGCGGGCGTGAAGTCCTGGCGATATGTCGAGGGCTTGGTGCTTAGTCACCACTCCCTGGCTTTTCCCTCGGTCCTCGGTGGTTGGTATCAGTGGCTGGTATCCTGTAAAAGCACAGAGCGAGCTTATAGCGTCTTGCTTCCGCTGCCTTCGCTGCTGCCAAATGACGATCCACTGGATGAGCCGCTGCTTTTGTAGGCGTCCAAAAACTGGCTTCCCTCTGGTGGGCGTGACGTCCTCGCGTGATGTCGAGGGCTTGGTGCTTAGTCACCGCTGCCCGGCTTTTCCCTCGGTCCTCGGTGGTTGGTATCAATGGCTGGTATCCTGTAACAGCACAGAGCGAGCTTATAGCGTCTTGCTTCCGCTGCCTTCGCTGCTGCCAAATTACGATCCACTGGATGAGCCACTGCTTATGTAGGCGTCCAAAAACTGGCTTCCCTCTGGCGGGCGTGACGTCCTGGCGTGATGTCGAGGGCTTGGTGCTTAGTCACTGCTGCCTGGCTTTTCCCTCGGTCCTCGGTGGTTGGTATCAGTGGCTGGTATCCTGTAACAGCACACAGCGAGCTTATAGCGTCTTGCTTCCGCTGCCTTCGCTGCTGCCAAATGACGATCCAATGGATGAGCCGCATGCTTTTGTAGGCGTCCAAAAACTGGCTTCCCTCTGGCGGGCGTGACGTCCTGGCGTGATGTCGAGGGCTTGGTGCTTAGTCACCGCTGCCTGGCTTTTCCCTCGGTCCTCGGTGGTTGGTATCAGTGGCTGGTATCCTGTAACAGCACAGAGCGAGCTTATAGCGTCTTGCTTCCGCTGCCTTCGCTGCTTATAAATGACGATCCACTGGATGTGTGCTGCTGCTTTTGTAGGCGTCCAAAAACTGGCTTCCCTATGGCGGGCGTGACGTCCTGGCGTGATGTCGATGGCTTGATGCTTAGTCACCGCTGCCTGGCTTTTCCCTCGGTCCTCGGTGGTTGGTATCAGTGGCTGGTATCCTGTAACAGCACAGAGCGACCTTATAGCGTCTTGCTTCCGCTGCCTTCGCTGCTGCCAAATGACGATCAACTGGATGTGCCGCTGCTTTTGTAGGCGTCCAAAAACTGGCTTCCCTCTGGCGGGCGGGACGTCCTGGTGTGAGGTCGAGGGCTTGGTGCTTAGTCACCGCTGCCTGGCAAGCTTTTCCCTCGGTCCTCGGTGGTTGGTATCAATGGCTGGTATCCTGTAACAGCACAGAGCGAGCTTATAGCGTCTTGCTTCCGCTGCCTTCGCTGCTGCCAAATGACGATCCACTGGATGCGCCGCTGCTTTTGTAGGCGTCCAAAAACTGGCTTCCCCGTGGCGTCCTGGCGTTATGTCGAGGGCTTGGTGCTTAGTCACCTCTGCCTGGCTTTTCCCTCGGTCCTCGGTGGTTGGTATCAGTGGCTGGTATCCTGTAACAGCACAGAGCGAGCTTATAGCGTCTTGCTTCCGCTGCCTTCGCTGCTGCCAAATGACGATCCACTGGATGTGCCGCTGCTTTTGTAGGCGTCCAAAAACTGGCTTCCCTCTGGCGGGCGGAACGTCCTGGTGTGAGGTCGAGGGCTTGGTGCTTAGTCACCGCTGCCTGGCAAGCTTTTCCCTCGGTCCTCGGTGGTTGGTATCAATGGCTGGTATCCTGTACCAGCACAGAGCGAGCTTATAGCGTCTTGCTTCCGCTGCCTTCGCTGCTGCCAAATGACGATCCACTGGATGTGCCGCTGCTTTTGTAGGCGTCCAAAAACTGGCTTCCCTTTGGCGGGCGTGACGTCCTGGTGTGATGTCGAGGGCTTAGTGCTTAGTCACCGCTGCCTGGCTTTTCCCTCGGTCCTCGGTGGTTGTTATCAGCGGCTGGTATCCTGCAACAGCACAGAGCGAGCTTATAGCGTCTTGCTTCCGCTGCCTTCGCTGCTGCCAAATGACGATCCACTGGATGAGCATGCTTTTGTAGGCGTCCAAAAACTGGCTTCCCTCTGGCGGGCGTGACGTCCTGGCGTGATGACAAGGGCTTGGTGCTTAGTCACCGCTGAATGGCTTTTCCCTCGGTCCTCGGTGGTTGGTATCAGTGGCTGGTATCCTGCAACAGCACAGAGCGAGCTTATAGCGTCTTGCTTCCGCTGCCTTCGCTGCTGCCAAATGACGATCCCCTGGATGAGCCGCTGCTTTTGTAGGCGTCCAAAAACTGGCTTCCCTCTGGCGGGCGTGACGTCCTGGCGTTATGTCGAGGGCTTGGTGCTTAGTCACCTCTGCCTAGCTTTTCCCTCGGTCCTCGGTGGTTGGTATCAATGGCTGGTATCCTCTAACAGCACAGAGCGAGCTTATGGCGTCTTGCTTCCGCTGCCATCGCTGCTGCCAAATGACGATCCACTGGATGAGCATGCTTTTGTAGGCATCCAAAAACTGGCTTCCCTCTGGCGGGCGTGACGTCCTGGCGTGATGACGAGGGCTTGGTGCTTAGTCACCGCTGCCTGGCTTTTCCCTCGGTCCTCGGTGGTTGGTATCAGTGGCTGGTATCCTGTAACCGCACAGAGCGAGCTTATAGCGTCTTGCTTCCGCTGCCTTCGCTGCTGCCAAATGACGATCCACTGGATGAGCCGCTGCTTTTGTAGGCGTCCAAAAACTGGCTTCCCTCTGGCGGGCGTCACGTCCTGGCGTGATGTCGAGGGCTTGGTGCTTAGTCACCTCTGCCTGGCTTTTCCCTCGGTCCTCGGTGGTTGATATCAATGGCTGGTATCCTCTAACAGCACAGAGCGAGCTTATAGCGTCTTGCTTCCGCTGCCTTCGTTGCTGCCAAATGACGATCCACTGGATAAGCATGCTTTTGTAGGCGTCCAAAAACTGGCTTCCCTCTGGCGGGCGTGACGTCCTGGCGTGATGACGAGGGCTTGGTGCTTAGTCACCGCTGCCTGGATTTTCCCTCGGCCCTCGGTGGTTGGTATCAATGGCTGGTATCCTGTAACAGCACAGAGCTAGCTTATAGCGTCTTGCTTCCGCTGCCTTCGCTGCTTTTGTAGGCGTCCAAAAACTAGCTTCCCTCTGGGGGGCGTGACGTCCTGGCGTAATGTCGAGGGCTTGGTGCTTAGTCACCACTCCCTGGCTTTTCCCTCGGTCCTCGGTGGTTGGTATCAGTGGCTGGTATCCTGTAACAGCACAGAGCGACCTTATAGCGTCTTAATAATAATAATAATAATAGTTTATTTTTCCTCTTTTACAAAGGAAAGGAGCAGCCACGAAAAAGCTGCTTCAGAGAGCAGCTTGACGGGGTGACTGCCCCCTTTCTGACGGCACTGATTGAATTTTTACATCAATAAATCAAAATTGAAAGAAATTTGAGTTAAAAAGCACAAAAAGAAAAATCAGAGTACATCATGTACATAGCACTAAATGAGGACATGGACAAACTGTTCACAAAAACATTTGACGGAATTGTTTCAGGGAAACAACTGTAAAATCTTTCCGACTATTGCGTGAGTGCTGATTGAGTAAAACAGGAAGCCTATAACGAAGCATCTGCTTGCCGTAGTTTGTGCGACAGCCAGTGATATGCCAACGTTCTGGATTTCGGATGTTATGTGTATTGATGTGTTGTTGAAGCACCGCTAGTAATGTTAGCGTGTCGTCCTTCTTGGTGATGCCTAGTCTATAAAGTAGGGAAAGTCTGTAGTTATACAAAGATGTCATTTTAACAATTTTTAGTTGCTCAAATAATGGCCCTGTGTGTGCGGTGAAAGGAGCTTTAGAAATTAGTCTGATTGCTCTTTTTTGCAGCAGTAATAACTTAGTGATATTTTCTCCAGTTGTGGTTGCCCACACTAGTGAGCAATAGTTTAAAATAGAGGAAAAAAGTGCATTGTATAGGAGAATATTAATCGAGAGAGGAAATACTGAAAGATGTCGACGTATGGAACCTATAGTACGTGAGAGCTTTGTGGCTAAGTATTCTACATGGGCATCCCATGACATATTGTCTGAAAAATAGACGCCTAACGTTTTGACAGATTTGCTAACTTCTATTTGACTGTCGTTGAGTATGAGTGGGGATAACTCGAATAATCTGTTTTTGGGGTGGAAGAGTACAGCTTTTGTTTTATTTACATTAAGTTTTAAACTGTTCTTAGATGCCCATTGATCAATTTTGCCTAAGGTCGTGTTAGCACGGCTCGATAGATCAATACCTGAATGACCAGAGAAAAACAGACTGGTATCGTCGGCGTAAATAATGTATTTTGCAGATGGATCTATGCTGACAATATCATTAATGTAAAGAATAAAAAGAAGAGGGCCTAAAAGACTTCCTTGTGGAACTCCTGAGATGACGGGCTGCACTGCAGAGGAAAAACCATTTATTTCAACATACTGTGTTCTACTGGATAAGTAAGAAGATATAAGGGAGTAGGCTGTGCCACGTATACCATAGCGGTCTAGTTTATTGAGTAACGTTTTGTGATTAATGCTGTCGAAAGCTTTCGAGAAATCTAAAAAGACTCCTAGCACTAGTTTCTTTTCTTCAAAATTCTCTAAAATATACTCTTTTTGCGTGAGAAGGGCAAGCTCAGTTGATCTGTTTTTCCTGAAACCAAACTGAGCGGGGTTTAAAATATTGTGACGGTCGATGAAGGATGTAAGACGCGTGAGAATTAATTTTTCGAAACCTTTTGAGAAGGTAGGCAAGATAGAGATTGGGCGATAGTTAGCAAGGTCCGCTGCCTTCGCTGCTGCCAAATGACGATCAACTGGATGTGCCGCTGCTTTTGTAGGCGTCCAAAAACTGGCTTCCCTCTGGCGGGCGGGACGTCCTGGTGTGAGGTCGAGGGCTTGGTGCTTAGTCACCGCTGCCTGGCAAGCTTTTCCCTCGGTCCTCGGTGGTTGGTATCAATGGCTGGTATCCTGTAACAGCACAGAGCGAGCTTATAGCGTCTTGCTTCCGCTGCCTTCGCTGCTGCCAAATGACGATCCACTGGATGCGCCGCTGCTTTTGTAGGCGTCCAAAAACTGGCTTCCCTCTGGCGGGCGTGACGTCCTGGTGTGATGTCGAGGGCTTGGTGCTTAGTCACCGCTGCCTGGCTTTTCCCTCGGTCCTCGGTGGTTGTTATCAGCGGCTGGTATCCTGCAACAGCACAAAGCGAGCTTACAGCGTCTTGCTTCCGCTGCCTTCGCTGCTGCCAAATGACGATCCACTGGATGAGCCTGCTTTTGTAGGCGTCCAAAAACTGGCTTTCCTCTGGCGGGCATGACGTCCTGGCGTGATGACAAGGGCTTGGTGCTTAGTCACCGCTGCCTGGCTTTTCCCTCGGTCCTCGGTGGTTGGTATCAGTGGCTGGTATCCTGTAACAGCACAGAGCGAGCTTATAGCGTCTTGCTTCCGCTGCCTTCGCTGCTGCCAAATGACGATCCACTGGATGAGCATGCTTTTGTAGGCGTCCAAAAACTGGCTTCCCTCTGGCGGGCGTGACGTCCTGGCGTTATGTCGAGGGCTTGGTGCTTAGTCACCTCTGCCTGGCTTTTCCCTCGGTCCTCGATGGTTGGTATCAATGGCTGGTATCCTCTAACAGCACAGAGCGAGCTTATGGCGTCTTGCTTCCGCTGCCTTCGCTGCTGCCAAATGACGATCCACTGGATGAGCATGCTTTTGTAGGCGTCCAAAAACTGGCTTCCCTCTGGCGGGCGTGACGTCCTGGCGTGATGACGAGGGCTTGGTGCTTAGTCACCGCTGCCTGGCTTTTCCCTCGGTCCTCGGTGGTTGGTATCAGTGGCTGGTATCCTGTAACAGCACAGAGCGAGCTTATAGCGTCTTGCTTCCGCTGCCTTCGCTGCTGCCAAATGACGATCCACTGGATGAGCCGCTGCTTTTGTAGGCGTTCAAAAACTGGCTTCCCCGTGACGTCCTGGCGTTATGTCGAGGGCTTGGTGCTTAGTCACCTCTGCCTGGCTTTTCCCTCGGTCCTCGGTGGTTGGTATCAGTGGCTGCTATCCTGTAACAGCACAGAGCGTGCTTATAGCGTCTTGCTTCCGCTGCCTTCGCTGCTGCCAAATGACGATCCACTGGATGTGCCGCTGCTTTTGTAGGCGTCCAAAAACTGGCTTCCCTCTGGCGGGCGGGACGTCCTGGTGTGAGGTCGAGGGCTTGGTGCGTAGTCACCGCTGCCTGGCAAGCTTTTCCCTCGGTCCTCGGTGGTTGGTATCAATGGCTGGTATCCTTTAACAGCACAGAGCGAGCTTATAGCGTCTTGCTTCCGCTGCCTTCGCTGCTGCCAAATGACGATCCAGTTGATGAGCCGCTGCTTTTGTAGGCGTCGTCCAAAAACTGGCTTCCCTCTGGCGGGCGTGACGTCCTGGCGTGATGTCGGGGGCTTGGTGCTTAGTCACCGCTGCCTGGCTTTTCCCTCGGTCCTCGGTGGTTGGTATCAGTGGCTGGTATCCTGTAACAGCACAGAGCGAGCTTATAGCGTCTTGCTTCCGCTGCCTTCGCTGCTGCCAAATGACGATCCACTGGATGTGCCGCTGCTTTTGTAGGCGTCCAAAAACTGGCTTCACTCTGGCGGGCGTGACGTCCTGGTGTGAGGTCGAGGGCTTGGTGCTTAGTCACCGCTGCCTGGCAAGCTTTTCCCTCGGTCCTCGGTGGTTGGTATCAATGGCTGGTATCCTGTAACAGCACAGAGCGAGCTTATAGCGTCTTGCTTCCGCTGCCTTCGCTGCTGCCAAATGACGATCCACTGGATGTGCCGCTGCTTTTGTAGGCGTCCAAAAACTGGCTTCCCTCTGGCGGGCGTGACGTCCTGGTGTGATGTCGAGGGCTTGGTGCTTAGTCACCGCTGCCTGGCTTTTCCCTCGGTCCTCGGTGGTTGGTATCAGCGGCTGGTATCCTGCAACAGCACAGAGCGAGCTTATAGCGTTTTGCTTCCGCTGCCTTCGCTGCTGCCAAATGACGATCCACTGGATGAGCATGCTTTTGTAGTCGTCCAAAAACTGGCTTCCCTCTGGCGGGCGTGACGTCCTGGCGTGATGACGAGGGCTTGGTGCTTAGTCACCGCTGCCTGGCTTTTCCCTCGGTCCTCGGTGGTTGGGTATCAGTGGCTGGTATCCTGTAACAGCACAGAGCGAGCTTATAGCGTCTTGCTTCCGCTGCCTTCGCTGCTGCCCAATGAAAATCCACTGGATGAGCCGCTGCTTTTGTAGGCGTCCAAAAACTGGCTTCCCTCTGGCGGGCGTGACGTCCTGGCGTTATGTCGAGGGCTTGGTGCTTAGTCACCTCTGCCTGGCTTTTCCCTCGGTCCTCGGTGGTTGGTATCAATGGCTGGTATCCTCTAACAGCACAGAGCGAGCTTATGGCGTCTTGCTTCCGCTGCCTTCGCTGCTGCCAAATGACGATCCACTGGATGTGCCGCTGCTTTTGTAGGCGTCCAAAAACTGGCTTCCCTCTGGCGGGCGTGACGTCCTGGCGTGATGTCGAGGGCTTGGTGCTTAGTCACCTCTGCCCGGCTTTTCCCTCGGTCCTCGGTGGTTGATATCAATGGCTGGAATCCTCTAACAGCACAGAGCGAGCTTATAGCGTCTTGCTTCCGCTGCCTTCGTTGCTGCCAAATGACGATCCACTGGATAAGCATGCTTTTGTAGGCGTCCAAAAACTGCCTTCCCTCTGGCGGGCGTGACGTCCTGGCGTGATGACGAGGGCTTGGTGCTTAGTAACCGCTGCCTGTCTTTTCTCTCGGCCCTCGGTGGTTGGTATCAATGGCTGGTATCCTGTAACAGCACAGAGCTAGCTTATAGCGTCTTGCTTCCGCTGCCTTCGTTGCTTTTGTAGGCGTCCAAAAACTAGCTTCCCTCTGGCGGGCGTGACGTCCTGGCGTAATGTCGAGGGCTTGGTGCTTAGTCACCACTCCCTGGCTTTTCCCTCGGTCCTCGGTGGTTGGTATCAGTGGCTGGTATCCTGTAACAGCACAGAGCGAGCTTATAGCGTCTTGCTTCCGCTGCCTTCGCTGCTGCCAAATGACGATCCACTGGATGTGCCGCTGCTTTTGTAGGCGTCCAAAAACTGGCTTCCCTCTGGCGGGCGGAACGTCCTGGTGTGAGGTCGAGGGCTTGGTGCTTAGTCACCGCTGCCTGGCAAGCTTTTCCCTCGGTCCTCGGTGGTTGGTATCAATGGCTGGTATCCTGTACCAGCACAGAGCGAGCTTATAGCGTCTTGCTTCCGCTGCCTTCGCTGCTGCCAAATGACGATCCACTGGATGTGCCGCTGCTTTTGTAGGCGTCCAAAAACTGGCTTCCCTTTGGCGGGCGTGACGTCCTGGTGTGATGTCGAGGGCTTAGTGCTTAGTCACCGCTGCCTGGCTTTTCCCTCGGTCCTCGGTGGTTGTTATCAGCGGCTGGTATCCTGCAACAGCACAGAGCGAGCTTATAGCGTCTTGCTTCCGCTGCCTTCGCTGCTGCCAAATGACGATCCACTGGATGAGCATGCTTTTGTAGGCGTCCAAAAACTGGCTTCCCTCTGGCGGGCGTGACGTCCTGGCGTGATGACAAGGGCTTGGTGCTTAGTCACCGCTGAATGGCTTTTCCCTCGGTCCTCGGTGGTTGGTATCAGTGGCTGGTATCCTGCAACAGCACAGAGCGAGCTTATAGCGTCTTGCTTCCGCTGCCTTCGCTGCTGCCAAATGACGATCCACTGGATGAGCCGCTGCTTTTGTAGGCGTCCAAAAACTGGCTTCCCTCTGGCGGGCGTGACGTCCTGGCGTTATGTCGAGGGCTTGGTGCTTAGTCACCTCTGCCTAGCTTTTCCCTCGGTCCTCGGTGGTTGGTATCAATGGCTGGTATCCTCTAACAGCACAGAGCGAGCTTATGGCGTCTTGCTTCCGCTGCCATCGCTGCTGCCAAATGACGATACACTGTATGAGCATGCTTTTGTAGGCATCCAAAAACTGGCTTCCCTCTGGCGGGCGTGACGTCCTGGCGTGATGACGAGGGCTTGGTGCTTAGTCATCGCTGCCTGGCTTTTCCCTCGGTCCTCGGTGGTTGGTATCAGTGGCTGGTATCCTGTAACCGCACAGAGCGAGCTTATAGCGTCTTGCTTCCGCTGCCTTCGCTGCTGCCAAATGACGATCCACTGGATGAGCCGCTGCTTTTGTAGGCGTCCAAAAACTGGCTTCCCTCTGGCGGGCGTCACGTCCTGGCGTGATGTCGAGGGCTTGGTGCTTAGTCACCTCTGCCTGGCTTTTCCCTCGGTCCTCGGTGGTTGATATCAATGGCTGGTATCCTCTAACAGCACAGAGCGAGCTTATAGCGTCTTGCTTCCGCTGCCTTCGTTGCTGCCAAATGACGATCCACTGGATAAGCATGCTTTTGTAGGCGTCCAAAAACTGGCTTCCCTCTGGCGGGCGTGACGTCCTGGCGTGATGACGAGGGCTTGGTGCTTAGTCACCGCTGCCTGGATTTTCCCTCGGCCCTCGGTGGTTGGTATCAATGGCTGGTATCCTGTAACAGCACAGAGCTAGCTTATAGCGTCTTGCTTCCGCTGCCTTCGCTGCTTTTGTAGGCGTCCAAAAACTAGCTTCCCTCTGGCGGGCGTGACGTCCTGGCGTAATGTCGAGGGCTTGGTGCTTAGTCACCACTCCCTGGCTTTTCCCTCGGTCCTCGGTGGTTGGTATCAGTGGCTGGTATCCTGTAACAGCACAGAGCGACCTTATAGCGTCTTGCTTCCGCTGCCTTCGCTGCTGCCAAATGACGATCAACTGGATGTGCCGCTGCTTTTGTAGGCGTCCAAAAACTGGCTTCCCTCTGGCGGGCGGGACGTCCTGGTGTGAGGTCGAGGGCTTGGTGCTTAGTCACCGCTGCCTGGCAAGCTTTTCCCTCGGTCCTCGGTGGTTGGTATCAATGGCTGGTATCCTGTAACAGCACAGAGCGAGCTTATAGCGTCTTGCTTCCGCTGCCTTCGCTGCTGCCAAATGACGATCCACTGGATGAGCCGCTGCTTTTGTAGGCGTCCAAAAACTGGCTTCCCTCTGGCGGGCGTGACGTCCTGGCGTTATGTCGAGGGCTTGGTGCTTAGTCACCTCTGCCTGGCTTTTCCCTCGGTCCTCGATGGTTGGTATCAATGGCTGGTATCCTCTAACAGCACAGAGCGAGCTTATGGCGTCTTGCTTCCGCTGCCTTCGCTGCTGCCAAATGACGATCCACTGGATGAGCATGCTTTTGTAGGCGTCCAAAAACTGGCTTCCCTCTGGCGGGCGTGACGTCCTGGCGTGATGACGAGGGCTTGGTGCTTAGTCACCGCTGCCTGGCTTTTCCCTCGGTCCTCGGTGGTTGGTATCAGTGGCTGGTATCCTGTAACAGCACAGAGCGTGCTTATAGCGTCTTGCTTCCGCTGCCTTCGCTGCTGCCAAATGACGATCCACTGGATGTGCCGCTGCTTTTGTAGGCGTCCAAAAACTGGCTTCCCTCTGGCGGGCGGGACGTCCTGGTGTGAGGTCGAGGGCTTGGTGCTTAGTCACCGCTGCCTGGCAAGCTTTTCCCTCGGTCCTCGGTGGTTGGTATCAATGGCTGGTATCCTGTAACAGCACAGAGCGAGCTTATAGCGTCTTGCTTCCGCTGCCTTCGCTGCTGCCAAATGACGATCCAGTTGATGAGCCGCTGCTTTTGTAGGCGTCGTCCAAAAACTGGCTTCCCTCTGGCGGGCGTGACGTCCTGGCGTGATGTCGGGGGCTTGGTGCTTAGTCACCGCTGCCTGGCTTTTCCCTCGGTCCTCGGTGGTTGGTATCAGTGGCTGGTATCCTGTAACAGCACAGAGCGAGCTTATAGCGTCTTGCTTCCGCTGCCTTCGCTGCTGCCAAATGACGATCCACTGGATGTGCCGCTGCTTTTGTAGGCGTCCAAAAACTGGCTTCACTCTGGCGGGCGTGACGTCCTGGTGTGAGGTCGAGGGCTTGGTGCTTAGTCACCGCTGCCTGGCAAGCTTTTCCCTCGGTCCTCGGTGGTTGGTATCAATGGCTGGTATCCTGTAACAGCACAGAGCGAGCTTATAGCGTCTTGCTTCCGCTGCCTTCGCTGCTGCCAAATGACGATCCACTGGATGTGCCGCTGCTTTTGTAGGCGTCCAAAAACTGGCTTCCCTCTGGCGGGCGTGACGTCCTGGTGTGATGTCGAGGGCTTGGTGCTTAGTCACCGCTGCCTGGCTTTTCCCTCGGTCCTCGGTGGTTGGTATCAGCGGCTGGTATCCTGCAACAGCACAGAGCGAGCTTATAGCGTTTTGCTTCCGCTGCCTTCGCTGCTGCCAAATGACGATCCACTGGATGAGCATGCTTTTGTAGTCGTCCAAAAACTGGCTTCCCTCTGGCGGGCGTGACGTCCTGGCGTGATGACGAGGGCTTGGTGCTTAGTCACCGCTGCCTGGCTTTTCCCTCGGTCCTCGGTGGTTGGGTATCAGTGGCTGGTATCCTGTAACAGCACAGAGCGAGCTTATAGCGTCTTGCTTCCGCTGCCTTCGCTGCTGCCCAATGAAAATCCACTGGATGAGCCGCTGCTTTTGTAGGCGTCCAAAAACTGGCTTCCCTCTGGCGGGCGTGACGTCCTGGTGTGATGTCGAGGGCTTGGTGCTTAGTCACCGCTGCCTGGCTTTTCCCTCGGTCCTCGGTGGTTGTTATCAGCGGCTGGTATCCTGCAACAGCACAAAGCGAGCTTACAGCGTCTTGCTTCCGCTGCCTTCGCTGCTGCCAAATGACGATCCACTGGATGAGCCTGCTTTTGTAGGCGTCCAAAAACTGGCTTTCCTCTGGCGGGCATGACGTCCTGGCGTGATGACAAGGGCTTGGTGCTTAGTCACCGCTGCCTGGCTTTTCCCTCGGTCCTCGGTGGTTGGTATCAGTGGCTGGTATCCTGTAACAGCACAGAGCGAGCTTATAGCGTCTTGCTTCCGCTGCCTTCGCTGCTGCCAAATGACGATCCACTGGATGAGCATGCTTTTGTAGGCGTCCAAAAACTGGCTTCCCTCTGGCGGGCGTGACGTCCTGGCGTTATGTCGAGGGCTTGGTGCTTAGTCACCTCTGCCTGGCTTTTCCCTCGGTCCTCGATGGTTGGTATCAATGGCTGGTATCCTCTAACAGCACAGAGCGAGCTTATGGCGTCTTGCTTCCGCTGCCTTCGCTGCTGCCAAATGACGATCCACTGGATGAGCATGCTTTTGTAGGCGTCCAAAAACTGGCTTCCCTCTGGCGGGCGTGACGTCCTGGCGTGATGACGAGGGCTTGGTGCTTAGTCACCGCTGCCTGGCTTTTCCCTCGGTCCTCGGTGGTTGGTATCAGTGGCTGGTATCCTGTAACAGCACAGAGCGAGCTTATAGCGTCTTGCTTCCGCTGCCTTCGCTGCTGCCAAATGACGATCCACTGGATGAGCCGCTGCTTTTGTAGGCGTTCAAAAACTGCCTTCCCCGTGACGTCCTGGCGTTATGTCGAGGGCTTGGTGCTTAGTCACCTCTGCCTGGCTTTTCCCTCGGTCCTCGGTGGTTGGTATCAGTGGCTGGTATCCTGTAACAGCACAGAGCGTGCTTATAGCGTCTTGCTTCCGCTGCCTTCGCTGCTGCCAAATGACGATCCACTGGATGTGCCGCTGCTTTTGTAGGCGTCCAAAAACTGGCTTCCCTCTGGCGGGCGGGACGTCCTGGTGTGAGGTCGAGGGCTTGGTGCTTAGTCACCGCTGCCTGGCAAGCTTTTCCCTCGGTCCTCGGTGGTTGGTATCAATGGCTGGTATCCTGTAACAGCACAGAGCGAGCTTATAGCGTCTTGCTTCCGCTGCCTTCGCTGCTGCCAAATGACGATCCAGTTGATGAGCCGCTGCTTTTGTAGGCGTCGTCCAAAAACTGGCTTCCCTCTGGCGGGCGTGACGTCCTGGCGTGATGTCGGGGGCTTGGTGCTTAGTCACCGCTGCCTGGCTTTTCCCTCGGTCCTCGGTGGTTGGTATCAGTGGCTGGTATCCTGTAACAGCACAGAGCGAGCTTATAGCGTCTTGCTTCCGCTGCCTTCGCTGCTGCCAAATGACGATCCACTGGATGTGCCGCTGCTTTTGTAGGCGTCCAAAAACTGGCTTCACTCTGGCGGGCGTGACGTCCTGGTGTGAGGTCGAGGGCTTGGTGCTTAGTCACCGCTGCCTGGCAAGCTTTTCCCTCGGTCCTCGGTGGTTGGTATCAATGGCTGGTATCCTGTAACAGCACAGAGCGAGCTTATAGCGTCTTGCTTCCGCTGCCTTCGCTGCTGCCAAATGACGATCCACTGGATGTGCCGCTGCTTTTGTAGGCGTCCAAAAACTGGCTTCCCTCTGGCGGGCGTGACGTCCTGGTGTGATGTCGAGGGCTTGGTGCTTAGTCACCGCTGCCTGGCTTTTCCCTCGGTCCTCGGTGGTTGGTATCAGCGGCTGGTATCCTGCAACAGCACAGAGCGAGCTTATAGCGTTTTGCTTGCGCTGCCTTCGCTGCTGCCAAATGACGATCCACTGGATGAGCATGCTTTTGTAGTCGTCCAAAAACTGGCTTCCCTCTGGCGGGCGTGACGTCCTGGCGTGATGACGAGGGCTTGGTGCTTAGTCACCGCTGCCTGGCTTTTCCCTCGGTCCTCGGTGGTTGGGTATCAGTGGCTGGTATCCTGTAACAGCACAGAGCGAGCTTATAGCGTCTTGCTTCCGCTGCCTTCGCTGCTGCCCAATGAAAATCCACTGGATGAGCCGCTGCTTTTGTAGGCGTCCAAAAACTGGCTTCCCTCTGGCGGGCGTGACGTCCTGGCGTTATGTCGAGGGCTTGGTGCTTAGTCACCTCTGCCTGGCTTTTCCCTCGGTCCTCGGTGGTTGGTATCAATGGCTGGTATCCTCTAACAGCACAGAGCGAGCTTATGGCGTCTTGCTTCCGCTGCCTTCGCTGCTGCCAAATGACGATCCACTGGATGTGCCGCTGCTTTTGTAGGCGTCCAAAAACTGGCTTCCCTCTGGCGGGCGTGACGTCCTGGCGTGATGTCGAGGGCTTGGTGCTTAGTCACCTCTGCCCGGCTTTTCCCTCGGTCCTCGGTGGTTGATATCAATGGCTGGAATCCTCTAACAGCACAGAGCGAGCTTATAGCGTCTTGCTTCCGCTGCCTTCGTTGCTGCCAAATGACGATCCACTGGATAAGCATGCTTTTGTAGGCGTCCAAAAACTGCCTTCCCTCTGGCGGGCGTGACGTCCTGGCGTGATGACGAGGGCTTGGTGCTTAGTAACCGCTGCCTGTCTTTTCTCTCGGCCCTCGGTGGTTGGTATCAATGGCTGGTATCCTGTAACAGCACAGAGCTAGCTTATAGCGTCTTGCTTCCGCTGCCTTCGTTGCTTTTGTAGGCGTCCAAAAACTAGCTTCCCTCTGGCAGGCGTGACGTCCTGGCGTAATGTCGAGGGCTTGGTGCTTAGTCACCACTCCCTGGCTTTTCCCTCGGTCCTCGGTGGTTGGTATCAGTGGCTGGTATCCTGTAACAGCACAGAGCGAGCTTATAGCGTCTTGCTTCCGCTGCCTTCGCTGCTGCCAAATGACGATCCACTGGATGTGCCGCTGCTTTTGTAGGCGTCCAAAAACTGGCTTCCCTCTGGCGGGCGGAACGTCCTGGTGTGAGGTCGAGGGCTTGGTGCTTAGTCACCGCTGCCTGGCAAGCTTTTCCCTCGGTCCTCGGTGGTTGGTATCAATGGCTGGTATCCTGTACCAGCACAGAGCGAGCTTATAGCGTCTTGCTTCCGCTGCCTTCGCTGCTGCCAAATGACGATCCACTGGATGTGCCGCTGCTTTTGTAGGCGTCCAAAAACTGGCTTCCCTTTGGCGGGCGTGACGTCCTGGTGTGATGTCGAGGGCTTAGTGCTTAGTCACCGCTGCCTGGCTTTTCCCTCGGTCCTCGGTGGTTGTTATCAGCGGCTGGTATCCTGCAACAGCACAGAGCGAGCTTATAGCGTCTTGCTTCCGCTGCCTTCGCTGCTGCCAAATGACGATCCACTGGATGAGCATGCTTTTGTAGGCGTCCAAAAACTGGCTTCCCTCTGGCGGGCGTGACGTCCTGGCGTGATGACAAGGGCTTGGGGCTTAGTCACCGCTGAATGGCTTTTCCCTCGGTCCTCGGTGGTTGGTATCAGTGGCTGGTATCCTGCAACAGCACAGAGCGAGCTTATAGCGTCTTGCTTCCGCTGCCTTCGCTGCTGCCAAATGACGATCCACTGGATGAGCCGCTGCTTTTGTAGGCGTCCAAAAACTGGCTTCCCTCTGGCGGGCGTGACGTCCTGGCGTTATGTCGAGGGCTTGGTGCTTAGTCACCTCTGCCTAGCTTTTCCCTCGGTCCTCGGTGGTTGGTATCAATGGCTGTTATCCTCTAACAGCACAGAGCGAGCTTATGGCGTCTTGCTTCCGCTGCCATCGCTGCTGCCAAATGACGATCCACTGTATGAGCATGCTTTTGTAGGCATCCAAAAACTGGCTTCCCTCTGGCGGGCGTGACGTCCTGGCGTGATGACGAGGGCTTGGTGCTTAGTCATCGCTGCCTGGCTTTTCCCTCGGTCCTCGGTAGTTGGTATCAGTGGCTGGTATCCTGTAACCGCACAGAGCGAGCTTATAGCGTCTTGCTTCCGCTGCCTTCGCTGCTGCCAAATGACGATCCACTGGATGAGCCGCTGCTTTTGTAGGCGTCCAAAAACTGGCTTCCCTCTGGCGGGCGTCACGTCCTGGCGTGATGTCGAGGGCTTGGTGCTTAGTCACCTCTGCCTGGCTTTTCCCTCGGTCCTCGGTGGTTGATATCAATGGCTGGTATCCTCTAACAGCACAGAGTGAGCTTATAGCGTCTTGCTTCCGCTGCCTTCGTTGCTGCCAAATGACGATCCACTGGATAAGCATGCTTTTGTAGGCGTCCAAAAACTGGCTTCCCTCTGGCGGGCGTGACGTCCTGGCGTGATGACGAGGGCTTGGTGCTTAGTCACCGCTGCCTGGATTTTCCCTCGGCCCTCGGTGGTTGGTATCAATGGCTGGTATCCTGTAACAGCACAGAGCTAGCTTATAGCGTCTTGCTTCCGCTGCCTTCGCTGCTTTTGTAGGCGTCCAAAAACTAGCTTCCCTCTGGCGGGCGTGACGTCCTGGCGTAATGTCGAGGGCTTGGTGCTTAGTCACCACTCCCTGGCTTTTCCCTCGGTCCTCGGTGGTTGGTATCAGTGGCTGGTATCCTGTAACAGCACAGAGCGACCTTATAGCGTCTTGCTTCCGCTGCCTTCGCTGCTGCCAAATGACGATCAACTGGATGTGCCGCTGCTTTTGTAGGCGTCCAAAAACTGGCTTCCCTCTGGCGGGCGGGACGTCCTGGTGTGAGGTCGAGGGCTTGGTGCTTAGTCACCGCTGCCTGGCAAGCTTTTCCCTCGGTCCTCGGTGGTTGGTATCAATGGCTGGTATCCTGTAACAGCACAGAGCGAGCTTATAGCGTCTTGCTTCCGCTGCCTTCGCTGCTGCCAAATGACGATCCACTGGATGAGCCGCTGCTTTTGTAGGCGTCCAAAAACTGGCTTCCCTCTGGCGGGCGTGACGTCCTGGCGTTATGTCGAGGGCTTGGTGCTTAGTCACCTCTGCCTGGCTTTTCCCTCGGTCCTCCATGGTTGGTATCAATGGCTGGTATCCTCTAACAGCACAGAGCGAGCTTATGGCGTCTTGCTTCCGCTGCCTTCGCTGCTGCCAAATGACGATCCACTGGATGAGCATGCTTTTGTAGGCGTCCAAAAACTGGCTTCCCTCTGGCGGGCGTGACGTCCTGGCGTGATGACGAGGGCTTGGTGCTTAGTCACCGCTGCCTGGCTTTTCCCTCGGTTCTCGGTGGTTGGTATCAGTGGCTGGTATCCTGTAACAGCACAGAGCGAGCTTATAGCGTCTTGCTTCCGCTGCCTTCGCTGCTGCCAAATGACGATCCACTGGATGAGCCGCTGCTTTTGTAGGCGTTCAAAAACTGGCTTCCCCGTGACGTCCTGGCGTTATGTCGAGGGCTTGGTGCTTAGTCACCTCTGCCTGGCTTTTCCCTCGGTCCTCGGTGGTTGGTATCAGTGGCTGGTATCCTGTAACAGCACAGAGCGTGCTTATAGCGTCTTGCTTCCGCTGCCTTCGCTGCTGCCAAATGACGATCCACTGGATGTGCCGCTGCTTTTGTAGGCGTCCAAAAACTGGCTTCCCTCTGGCGGGCGGGACGTCCTGGTGTGAGGTCGAGGGCTTGGTGCTTAGTCACCGCTGCCTGGCAAGCTTTTCCCTCGGTCCTCGGTGGTTGGTATCAATGGCTGGTATCCTGTAACAGCACAGAGCGAGCTTATAGCGTCTTGCTTCCGCTGCCTTCGCTGCTGCCAAATGACGATCCAGTTGATGAGCCGCTGCTTTTGTAGGCGTCGTCCAAAAACTGGCTTCCCTCTGGCGGGCGTGACGTCCTGGCGTGATGTCGGGGGCTTGGTGCTTAGTCACCGCTGCCTGGCTTTTCCCTCGGTCCTCGGTGGTTGGTATCAGTGGCTGGTATCCTGTAACAGCACAGAGCGAGCTTATAGCGTCTTGCTTCCGCTGCCTTCGCTGCTGCCAAATGACGATCCACTGGATGTGCCGCTGCTTTTGTAGGCGTCCAAAAACTGGCTTCACTCTGGCGGGCGTGACGTCCTGGTGTGAGGTCGAGGGCTTGGTGCTTAGTCACCGCTGCCTGGCAAGCTTTTCCCTCGGTCCTCGGTGGTTGGTATCAATGGCTGGTATCCTGTAACAGCACAGAGCGAGCTTATAGCGTCTTGCTTCCGCTGCCTTCGCTGCTGCCAAATGACGATCCACTGGATGTGCCGCTGCTTTTGTAGGGGTCCAAAAACTGGCTTCCCTCTGGCGGGCGTGACGTCCTGGTGTGATGTCGAGGGCTTGGTGCTTAGTCACCGCTGCCTGGCTTTTCCCTCGGTCCTCGGTGGTTGGTATCAGCGGCTGGTATCCTGCAACAGCACAGAGCGAGCTTATAGCGTTTTGCTTCCGCTGCCTTCGCTGCTGCCAAATGACGATCCACTGGATGAGCATGCTTTTGTAGTCGTCCAAAAACTGGCTTCCCTCTGGCGGGCGTGACGTCCTGGCGTGATGACGAGGGCTTGGTGCTTAGTCACCGCTGCCTGGCTTTTCCCTCGGTCCTCGGTGGTTGGGTATCAGTGGCTGGTATCCTGTAACAGCACAGAGCGAGCTTATAGCGTCTTGCTTCCGCTGCCTTCGCTGCTGCCCAATGAAAATCCACTGGATGAGCCGCTGCTTTTGTAGGCGTCCAAAAACTGGCTTCCCTCTGGCGGGCGTGACGTCCTGGCGTTATGTCGAGGGCTTGGTGCTTAGTCACCTCTGCCTGGCTTTTCCCTCGGTCCTCGGTGGTTGGTATCAATGGCTGGTATCCTCTAACAGCACAGAGCGAGCTTATGGCGTCTTGCTTCCGCTGCCTTCGCTGCTGCCAAATGACGATCCACTGGATGTGCCGCTGCTTTTGTAGGCGTCCAAAAACTGGCTTCCCTCTGGCGGGCGTGACGTCCTGGCGTGATGTCGAGGGCTTGGTGCTTAGTCACCTCTGCCCGGCTTTTCCCTCGGTCCTCGGTGGTTGATATCAATGGCTGGAATCCTCTAACAGCACAGAGCGAGCTTATAGCGTCTTGCTTCCGCTGCCTTCGTTGCTGCCAAATGACGATCCACTGGATAAGCATGCTTTTGTAGGCGTCCAAAAACTGCCTTCCCTCTGGCGGGCGTGACGTCCTGGCGTGATGACGAGGGCTTGGTGCTTAGTAACCGCTGCCTGTCTTTTCTCTCGGCCCTCGGTGGTTGGTATCAATGGCTGGTATCCTGTAACAGCACAGAGCTAGCTTATAGCGTCTTGCTTCCGCTGCCTTCGCTGCTTTTGTAGGCGTCCAAAAACTAGCTTCCCTCTGGCGGGCGTGACGTCCTGGCGTAATGTCGAGGGCTTGGTGCTTAGTCACCACTCCCTGGCTTTTCCCTCGGTCCTCGGTGGTTGGTATCAGTGGCTGGTATCCTGTAACAGCACAGAGCGAGCTTATAGCGTCTTCCTTCCGCTGCCTTCACTGCTGCCAAATGACGATCCACTGGATGAGCCGCTGCTTTTGTAGGCGTCCAAAAACTGGCTTCCCTCTGGCGGGCGTGACGTCCTGACGTGATGACGAGGGCTTGGTGCTTAGTCACCGCCGCCTGGCTTTTCCCTCGGCCCTCGGTGTTTGGTATCAATGGCTGGTATCCTGTAACAGCACAGAGCGAGCTTATAGCGTCTTGCTTCCGCTGCCTTCGCTGCTTTTGTAGGCGTCCAAAAACTAGCTTCCCTCTGGCGGGCGTGACGTCCTGGCGTGATGTCGAGGGCTTGGTGCTTAGTCACCGCTGCCTGGCTTTTCCCTCGGTCCTCGGTGTTTGGTATCAATGGCTGGTATCCTGTAACAGCACAGAGCGAGCTTATAGCGTCTTGCTTCCGCTGCCTTCGCTGCTGCCAAATGACGATCCACTGGATGAGCCGCTGCTTTTGTAGGCGTCCAAAAACTGGCTTCCCTCTGGCGGGCGTGACGTCCTGGCGTGATGTCGAGGGCTTGGTACTTAGTCACCGCTGCCTGGCTTTTCCCTCGGTCCTCGGTGGTTGGTATCAATGGCTGGTATCCTGTAACAGCACACAGCGAGCTTATAGCGTCTTGCTTCCGCTGCCTTCACTGCTGCCAAATGACGATCCACATGATGAGCCGCTGCTTTTGTAGGCGTCCAAAAACTGGCTTCCCTCTGGCGGGCGTGACGTCCTGGCATGATGTCGAGGGCTTCGTGCTTAGTCAGCGCTGCTTGCTCTTCCCTCGGTCCTCGGTGGTTGGTATCAGTGGCTGGTATCCTGTAACAGCACAGAGCGAGCTTATAGCGTCTTGCTTCCGCTGCCTTCACTGCTGCCAAATGAAGATCCACTGGACGAGCCGCTGCTTTTGTAGGCGTCCAAAAACTGGCTTCTCTGGCGGGCGTCACGTCCTGGCGTGATGTCGAGGGCTTGGTGCTTAGTCACCGCTGCCTGGCTCTTCCCTCGGTCCTGGGTGGTTGGTATCAGTGGCTGGTATCCTGCAACAGCACAGAGCGAGCTTATAGCGTCTTGCTTCCGCTGCCTTCGCTGCTGCCAAATGACGATCCAGTGGATGAGCCGCTGCTTTTGTAGGCGTCGTCCAAAAACTGGCTTCCCTCTGGCGGGCGTGACGTCCTGGCGTGATGTCGAGGGCTTGGTGCTTAGTCACCGCTGCCTGGCAAGCTTTTCCCTCGGTCCTCGGTGGTTGGTATCAATGGCTGGTATCCTGTAACAGCACAGAGCGAGCTTATAGCGTCTTGCTTCCGCTGCCTTCGCTGCTGCCAAATGACGATCCACTGGATGTGCCGCTGCTTTTGTAGGCGTCCAAAAACTGGCTTCCCTCTGGCGGGCGTGACGTCCTGGTGTGATGTCGAGGGCTTGGTGCTTAGTCACCGCTGCCTAGCTTTTCCCTCGGTCCTCGGTGGTTGGTATCAGCGGCTGGTATCCTGCAACAGCACAGAGCGAGCTTATAGCGTTTTGCTTCCGCTGTCTTCGCTGCTGCCAAATGACGATCCACTGGATGAGCATGCTTTTGTAGGCGTCCAAAAACTGCCTTCCCTCTGGCGGGCGTGACGTCCTGGCGTGATGACGAGGGCTTGGTGCTTAGTCACCGCTGCCTGGCTTTTCCCTCGGTCCTCGGTGGTTGGGTATCAGTGGCTGGTAGCCTGTAACAGCACAGAGCGAGCTTATAGCGTCTTGCTTCCGCTGCCTTCGCTGCTGCCCAATGAAAATCCACTGGATGAGCCGCTGCTTTTGTAGGCGTCCAAAAACTGGCTTCCCTCTGGCGGGCGTGACGTCCTGGCGTTATGTCGAGGGCTTGGTGCTTAGTCACCTCTGCCTGGCTTTTCCCTCGGTCCTCGGTGGTTGGTATCAATGGCTGGTATCCTCTAACAGCACAGAGCGAGCTTATGGCGTCTTGCTTCCGCTGCCTTCGCTGCTGCCAAATGACGATCCAATGGATGTGCCGCTGCTTTTGTAGGCGTCCAAAAACTGGCTTCCCTCTGGCGGGCGTGACGTCCTGGCGTGATGTCGAGGGCTTGGTGCATAGTCACCTCTGCCCGGCTTTTCCCTCGGTCCTCGGTGGTTGATATCAATGGCTGGAATCCTCAAACAGCACAGAGCGAGCTTATAGCGTCTTGCTTCCGCTGCCTTCGTTGCTGCCAAATGACGATCCACTGGATAAGCATGCTTTTGTAGGCGTCCAAAAACTGCCTTCCCTCTGGCGGGCGTGACGTCCTGGCGTGATGACGAGGGCTTGGTGCTTAGTAACCGCTGCCTGTCTTTTCTCTCGGCCCTCAGTGGTTGGTATCAATGGCTGGTATCCTGTAACAGCACAGAGCTAGCTTATAGCGTCTTGCTTCCGCTGCCTTCGCTGCTTTTGTAGGCGTCCAAAAACTAGCTTCCCTCTGGCGGGCGTGACGTCCTGGCGTAATGTCGAGGGCTTGGTGCTTAGTCACCACTCCCTGGCTTTTCCCTCGGTCCTCGGTGGTTGGTATCAGTGGCTGGTATCCTGTAACAGCACAGAGCGAGCTTATAGCGTCTTGCTTCCGCTTCCTTCACTGCTGCCAAATGACGATCCACTGGATGAGCCGCTGCTTTTGTAGGCGTCCAAAAACTGGCTTCCCTCTGGCGGGCGTGACGTCCTGACGTGATGACGAGGGCTTGGTGCTTAGTCACCGCTGCCTGGCTTTTCCCTCGGCCCTCGGTGTTTGGTATCAATGGCTGGTATCCTGTAACAGCACAGAGCGAGCTTATAGCGTCTTGCTTCCGCTGCCTTCGCTGCTTTTGTAGGCGTCCAAAAACTAGCTTCCCTCTGGCGGGCGTGACGTCCTGGCGTGATGTAGAGGGCTTGGTGCTTAGTCACCGCTGCCTGGCTTTTCCCTCGGTCCTCGGTGGTTGGGTATCAGTGGCTGGTATCCTGTAACAGCACAGAGCGAGCTTATAGCGTCTTGCTTCCGCTGCCTTCGCTGCTGCCCAATGAAAATCCACTGGATGAGCCGCTGCTTTTGTAGGCGTCCAAAAACTGGCTTCCCTCTGGCGGGCGTGACGTCCTGGCGTTATGTCGAGGGCTTGGTGCTTAGTCACCTCTGCCTGGCTTTTCCCTCGGTCCTCGGTGGTTGGTATCAATGGCTGGTATCCTCTAACAGCACAGAGCGAGCTTATGGCGTCTTGCTTCCGCTGCCTTCGATGCTGCCAAATGACGATCCACTGGATGTGCCGCTGCTTTTGTAGGCGTCCAAAAACTGGCTTCCCTCTGGCGGGCGTGACGTCCTGGCGTGATGTCGAGGGCTTGGTGCTTAGTCACCTCTGCCCGGCTTTTCCCTCGGTCCTCGGTGGTTGATATCAATGGCTGGAATCCTCTAACAGCACAGAGCGAGCTTATAGCGTCTTGCTTCCGCTGCCTTCGTTGCTGCCAAATGACGATCCACTGGATAAGCATGCTTTTGTAGGCGTCCAAAAACTGCCTTCCCTCTGGCGGGCGTGACGTCCTGGCGTGATGACGAGGGCTTGGTGCTTAGTAACCGCTGCCTGTCTTTTCTCTCGGCCCTCGGTGGTTGGTATCAATGGCTGGTATCCTGTAACAGCACAGAGCTAGCTTATAGCGTCTTGCTTCCGCTGCCTTCGCTGCTTTTGTAGGCGTCCAAAAACTAGCTTCCCTCTGGCGGGCGTGACGTCCTGGCGTAATGTCGAGGGCTTGGTGCTTAGTCACCACTCCCTGGCTTTTCCCTCGGTCCTCGGTGGTTGGTATCAGTGGCTGGTATCCTGTAACAGCACAGAGCGAGCTTATAGCGTCTTGCTTCCGCTGCCTTCGCTGCTTTTGTAGGCGTCCAAAAACTAGCTTCCCTCTGGCGGGCGTGACGTCCTGGCGTAATGTCGAGGGCTTGGTGCTTAGTCACCGCTGCCAGGCTTTTCCCTCGGTCCTCGGTGGTTGGTATCAGTGGCTGGTATCCTGTAACAGCACAGAGCGAGCTTATAGCGTCTTGCTTCCGCTGCCTTCGCTGCTGCCAAATGACGATCCACTGGATGTGCCGCTGCTTTTGTAGGCGTCCAAAAACTGGCTTCCCTCTGGCGGGCGTGACGTCCTGGTGTGAGGTCGAGGGCTTGGTGCTTAGTCACCGCTGCCTGGCAAGCTTTTCCCTCGGTCCTCGGTGGTTGGTATCAATGGCTGGTATCCTGTAACAGCACAGAGCGAGCTTATAGCGTCTTGCTTCCGCTGCCTTCGCTGCTGCCAAATGACGATCCACTGGATGTGCCGCTGCTTTTGTAGGCGTCCAAAAACTGGCTTCCCTCTGGCGGGCGTGACGTCCTGGTGTGATGTCGAGGGCTTGGTGCTTAGTCACCGCTGCCTAGCTTTTCCCTCGGTCCTCGGTGGTTGGTATCAGCGGCTGGTATCCTGCAACAGCACAGAGCGAGCTTATAGCGTTTTGCTTCCGCTGTCTTCGCTGCTGCCAAATGACGATCCACTGGATGAGCATGCTTTTGTAGGCGTCCAAAAACTGGCTTCCCTCTGGCGGGCGTGACGTCCTGGCGTGATGACGACGGCTTGGTGCTTAGTCACCGCTGCCTGGCTTTTCCCTCGGTCCTCGGTGGTTGGTATCAGTGGCTGGTATCCTGTAACAGCACAGAGCGAGCTTATAGCGTCTTGCTTCCGCTGCCTTCGCTGCTGCCAAATGAAAATCCACTGGATGAGCCGCTGCTTTTGTAGGCGTCCAAAAACTGGCTTCCCTCTGGCGGGCGTGACGTCCTGGCGTTATGTCGAGGGCTTGGTGCTTAGTCACCTCTGCCTGGCTTTTCCCTCGGTCCTCGGTGGTTGGTATCAATGCCTGGTATCCTCTAACAGCACAGAGCGAGCTTATGGCGTCTTGCTTCCGCTGCCTTCGCTGCTGCCAAATGACGATCCACTGGATGTGCCGCTGCTTTTGTAGGCGTCCAAAAACTGGCTTCCCTCTGGCGGGCGTGACGTCCTGGCGTTATGTCGAGGGCTTGGTGCTTAGTCACCTCTGCCTGGCTTTTCCCTCGGTCCTCGGTGGTTGGTATCAATGGCTGGTATCCTGTAACAGCACAGAGCGAGCTTATGGCGTCTTGCTTCCGCTGCCTTCGCTGCTGCCAAATGACGATCCACTGGATGAGCATGCTTTTGTAGGCGTCCAAAAACTGGCTTCCCTCTCGCGGGCGTGACGTCCTGGCGTGATGACGAGAGCTTGGTGTTTAGTCACCGCTGCCTGGCTTTTCCCTCGGCCCTCGGTGGTTGGTATCAATGGCTGGTATCCTGTAACAGCAGAGAGCGAGCTTACAGCGTCTTGCTTCCGCTGCCTTCGCTGCTTTTGTAGGCGTCCAAAAACTAGCTTCCCTCTGGCGGGCGTGACGTCCTGGCGTAATGTCGAGGGCTTGGTGCTTAGTCACCACTCCCTGGCTTTTCCCTCGGTCCTCGGTGGTTGGTATCAGTGGCTGGTATCCTGTAACAGCACAGAGCGAGCTTATAGCGTCTTGCTTCCGCTGCCTTCACTGCTGCCAAATGACGATCCACTGGATGAGCCGCTGCTTTTGTAGGCGTCCAAAAACTGGCTTCCCTCTGGCGGGCGTGACGTCCTGGCATGATGTCGAGGGCTTGGTGCTTAGTCACCGCTGCCCGGCTTTTCCCTCGGTCCTCGGTGGTTGGTATCAATGGCTGGTATCCTGTAACAGCACAGAGCGAGCTTATAGCGTCTTGCTTCCGCTGCCTTCACTGCTGCCAAATGACGATCCACTGGATGAGCATGCTTTTGTAGGCGTCCAAAAACTGGCTTCCCTCTGGCGGGCGTGACGTCCTGGCGTGATGACAAGGGCTTGGTGCTTAGTCACCGCTGGCTGGATTTTCCCTCGGTCCTCGGTGGTTGGTATCAGTGGCTGGTATCCTGTAACAGCACAGAGCGAGCTTATAGCGTCTTGCTTCCGCTGCCTTCGCTGCTGCCAAATGACGATCCACTGGATGAGCCGCTGCTTTTGTAGGCGTCCAAAAACTGGCTTCCCTCTGGCGGGCGTGACGTCCTGGCGTGATGTCGAGGGCTTGGTGCTTAGTCACCTCTGCCTGGCTTTTCCCTCGGTCCTCGGTGGTTGGTATCAATGGCTGGTATCCTCTAACAGCACAGAGCGAGCTTATAGCGTCTTGCTTCCGCTGCCTTCGTTGCTGCCAAATGACGATCCACTGGATAAGCATGCTTTTGTAGGAGTCCAAAAACTGGCTTCCCTCTGGCGGGCGTGACGTCCTGACGTGATGACGAGGGCTTGGTGCTTAGTCACCGCTGCCTGGCTTTTCCCTCGGCCCTCGGTGGTTGGTATCAATGGCTGGTATCCTGTAACAGCACAGAGCGAGCTTATAGCCTCTTGCTTCCGCTGCCTTCGTTGCTGCCAAATGACGATCCACTGGATAAGCATGCTTTTGTAGGAGTCCAAAAACTGGCTTCCCTCTGGCGGGCGTGACGTCCTGACGTGATGACGAGGGCTTGGTGCTTAGTCACCACTGCCTGGCTTTTCCCTCGGCCCTCGGTGGTTGGTATCAATGGCTGGTATCCTGTAACAGCACAGAGCGAGCTTATAGCCTCTTGCTTCCGCTGCCTTCGCTGCTTTTGTAGGCGTCCAAAAACTAGCTTCCCTCTGGCGGGCGTGACGTCCTGGCGTAATGTCGAGGGCTTGGTGCTTAGTCACCACTCCCTGGCTTTTCCCTCGGTCCTCGGTGGTTGGTATCAGTGGCTGGTATCCTGTAACAGCAGAGAGCGAGCTTATAGCGTCTTGCTTCCGCTGCCTTCACTGCTGCCAAATGACGATCCACTTGATGAGCCGCTGCTTTTGTAGGCGTCCAAAAACTGGCTTCCCTCTGGCGGGCGTGACGTCCTGGCATGATGTCGAGGGCTTCGTGCTTAGTCAGCGCTGCCTGGCTTTTCCCTCGGTCCTCGGTGGTTGGTATCAATGGCTGGTATCCTCTAACAGCACAGAGCGAGCTTATGGCGTCTTGCTTCCGCTGCCTTCACTGCTGCCAAATGACGATCCACTGGACGAGCCGCTGCTTTTGTAGGCGTCCAAAAACTGGCTTCCCTCTGGCGGGCGTGACGTCCTGGCGTGATGACGAGGGCTTGGTGCTTAGTCACCGCTGCCTGGCTTTTCCCTCGGCCCTCGGTGGTTGGTATCAATGGCTGGTACCCTGTAACAGCACAGAGCGAGCTTACAGCATCTTGCTTCCGTTGCTTTTGTAGGCGTCCTAGGGTGCCTCGATGCCAGCGCCGCCGTTCAGGGTGGTGCCATCCTTTGACCGCTCCAACGCCGCCTCTCTCTCCCTGCGGCGCCATTTTGAATCACAGCGTGCGGTCGTGCTGGTCTCAGTTGCTTGCTGCAAGCAGCTGAGCTTTCGTTTTTCGAGGCCCAGTGGCTGCGGACGATCGCTGGTGGCTTTATTTGTTTGGACTGAGGAGCTCGTCAAGTACACCGAGGCAGCATGACGGGTTGTTGTGCGCCGGGTCAACGCGTAAAGCCCTAAGCTGTTTTCGCTTCCCTCGAGACTCCGAGCGAAGGAAAAAATGGGAAGCTCAAGTAAAGCGGAATCAGCCCTAGAGTACACTGCTTTAAATGTTACACCTCACTGTGCTTTTTTACCACTCTGTCTCGTTCTGCTATTTCATGGTTTGCATCTTTTTTTTCATACTTTGTTTTCATGTTTGCGGCGAAGGTTCCACCACACTGTGCACAACAGCATTTTCCCCCTAAGTCTTATTAACATATTTCGTGGTTTGAACCTTTTTTCATGCTTTGCTTTTATGTTTTCCTTTAAGGTTACACCCCACGGTACATGACCCACTTTTGTGACCCAATATCTTGCTTACTTATATTGTAGTTGGTGTTTTTTTTCATGACCTGCAATTACAGTTGGCATTAAATGAATAATTTGCATTGTCTTTTGTTTTGTTCTCTGTACCCTCTGTAAGAGGGTAGGCTGAAAAGCTATTTTTACATATTTGTCTTCATCAGTAATAAAGATCAACTTTTAGGTAGGAGTTATTTTTCGAACAGCCTAACCCATTAGCACAGAATTCTGTAGACAGAATAGGAAATACACGGATAGCCAGCGTTAAAAACCGTGATCTTCTTTAACAAAACCCTCTACGGTCAATTTTTTCCGAAAAGCGTGACTTTTCAATGTCGATTAATTCGATTTCGAATTTAAAATTTTCAGAATTACTGCAGTTTTTCAATGACTAAAATCTACCCTTTTTGAGCAGGATTACTTGCACGGTTTATTAATGAATACCGATTGGCTTGAATAAAATAGATATGAAAAGATATGTGCAGAATTGTTTCACAAACTGAGGGATCGCAGGAGAGTAACCGGTGCGTATGTCCATGGCGCAAGCGAAGTGTGCATGCGAGCGCACGCAAGAACATTCGGTGGTTGTGCGCCCCTCATAAAAATGAAACGAGTGAGAAACTTCCAGTAATTCTTTATGCTATCGCCAACGAGGGGCGATTCGTTTTCTTTGGCCTCGAGAAAGAAAACGCAGGAGCAGTGGCAACGTCGGTATACGGCGGCATCATTTGTATATACCAGCGCCCGCCCCATAAGCAGATGTAATTGCGCCTTTGTGAGCAATAAACGGGCGAGCAACTCGCAGTTACCCTTTGAAAGATTAGAAAGCTGACAGACACCACTTTTTGCGAGCAGAAGAAACGGAAACAGCCCGCGCGACGGTAGCGAAACCAGCCGCAGTGCTCGGGCGGCTGACGACACGCGGGCGTTGACAGAACATGGGAATTAAAATCCAAAATATCGCGAAAAAAAAGAGGCAGCAATTCCTTCTATCCGCATGAAGCAGCAGCACCTGCCCGGCAACAGATCTTTAAAATATAAGCGCGCTTTTCAAACCAACAGACGGAACAGTAAATGTTCAACCTCGACCACCTGGGGCTGTAAAATTACGTCATGCAATTCCGTCTTCGACCCTCGGATGTTAAAATGGCTATTATGAGTGAAAAGATACGCAGTCCGATGTTGATGAAAAAGACTGTTCGAAGCAAAAGCACTCGCCCGGACCAAGAGTGGCGCCGTTGCACACGCTAGCGCAGCGGATCTCGTGTGATTCAATATGGCGGCGCCCGTGATGTTGTCTCCACAAGCGTTTGCGGGACGGCAGGCTGGAAACGCTGATTGGTCAAAAAAATATGACGTCATACGCGTGACGTCATAGGTCACGTGATATTTAATGACGTCATGTCCGGTTGGGGACAGGCATGTTTTCCCTAGATTTTCCCCCGCCACCGCTCGTCAGCGGACGGGGCTGCTCGCGAGGAGCCGAGAGGCGAGGAGGCAGCGTGCACTGCAGCGTTGCCTCCTCGGCGTGTCCCCGTCATGTCTTTCGACCCGCCGCGGTGGCTCAGTGGCTATGGCGCTCGGCCGCTGATCCGAAAGACGCGGGTTCGATCCCGGTCGGGGTGGTCGAATTTCGATGGAGGCTAAATTCTAGAGGCCCGTGTACTGTGCGATGTCAGTGCACGTTAAAGAACCCCAGGTGGTCGAAATTTCCGAACCCCTTTCACTACGGCGTCCCTCATAGCCTGACTCGTTTTGCGACGTTAAAACCCCAATAAACCATAAACCCATGTTCTTCAGTGCGCGCGCGAGATTAAAAAGCGCACCTGTCGCGCTGCGCTGTCACACTGCATGCCTGCTTCCGTGCATTTCTTGCGGACTTCTTTCAGTCATACTTAGCTATACTTTGACCAAAAGGCTTCTTAAACAGTTATTTCAAGTTTTATTGCTATGTATAAAGAATATGTTTGTAGCAGGTGCGTGAGCCCGAACAAAAGAAAACTGTTTTTATTCCCCTTCAGTATTCCTGCTTATCGAGACTTAAGTATTTATATGTTGCAGTACATCTTTTTTCAGGCATCACAACTGATGTTTCGATGTGTTTGGTAATTGACTTCATTGTAGCTTCATACTTGCACCATTTAAACTCTGCACATAGCTCTTTTTTCACAAAAGGAAATGTGATTAGGTTTCTGAATAGAGCTGTGCACGGGCCGCAATTTCGAACCCGCGCCCGGCCCGGGACTTAACCTACCGACAGGAAGCCCGGCCCGACACTGAAGGACCCTGAGCACGCTCGTGCTCGGCCCGACCTGCAAACCGGCGACGACACAAAAAGAGAATTTCAGGAAAATGAGTTTATTTCAATGACATTCAAATTTTGACCTCGCATTCCAGATCACAGTTTGGGATTATACACAAGACACAACGCATAAAGGTATAGATTTATCACTCTAAATATGCAAGTTGTTCATTGATGATGGCTTGATCGAAACAAGAGCGGCGCTCTTTCATTACGAATCCTGCGGCGCTGAAATTTTTCTCGCCGCTTGAATTGGTGGCCGCAACGGCTAATACTTCCATAGCAAGAGAAACGCTTGAAGTATGAAGGGGAATGACAGACGTGGTGTCGTAAGCCATGGATGGCGTGCCACAACAGGAAGACTTTTTGACTTGTTAGAGGATAAGCGAGCAAATAAGCGACAGGGCGGCGCTATACTGCGAATGCCGATGTGGCCGCGACGTCCCTGCTTGTACTATTCACGGGAAGGCACGGTGCTGTGTTCACTTTGCTGACAAGCGATTACGGCGAAACGCAGCACTGCGCCAGAATAGTACAAGCTGAGCCGTAGTGGAGGCGCCAGTGACATTCTTCTAATGCCTTTCATGTGGTGCCCCCCCCCCCTCCTTCGCTCTCGCCCGCGACTATTGTCCGTCTCCCCGGCCGGAACCTGCCGGGTAGGCGGACAAGAGAGAAGGCTGCCGGCTCTGCGGTGCGCTGCGAGTGGCGAGTGGAAGAATTTAACCTTTTCCCGATGTGCTGCTGCAGCGCTACTCCGTGACCCCGCGACCTCGCGTGCGCCGTACGCAGCCCTGCCTCCGCTTCCCAGAACCATCCTTTCTTCTTACAAGGCGCCCAAAACTGGTTGCTTTGCCCCAACGTTGGTACTTGCTAGAACGAAAAATGCGTTTCTAGCCCCAGCTAGCTTTTTTTTTTTAGCGTTTGTACTATCCTCCCGTCCTTGTACCCTTGTACATGCCCTCCTGGATGGTCTAGACACAAATCACTTCCTGCTGTGCATGCAAGACGCCCAGCGCACCACAGCCATATTCGCACTTCCACATATATGATACATGCTTTGCCCAACTTAGAGCCTTGGGCGTTTGGTTGTGAGTAACACCGTATGGCGCGTAATGCATTCCCATCAGGCAGAATTAAAATATGAGAAAATTCATCGCAAGATATATTTCCTTGTATTCTCCAAGTAAATTACTTCTATACTAACTCCTCCCTTCTGAAGTGACCAAAAGATAAAACAACTCAGCGTGTAAAAAAGGTGAATGCAAAAATACACTACTTTTGTGCAAAATTCACAGGAAGTGCACTTAAATTGCCACAAGTGCATGGCCAATTAAGGAAAAAAAAAACAAGGGCAAAGGACGGAGACGCACAACAGGAACACAGGACGACGCTGTGTTCTGTGTTCCTGTATTCTGTGTTCCGAGTTCTGTGTCCCCGTCTTTTGCGCTGGTTTTCTTTCTACAATCGTGAACCAATTAACTCGCCCAGCTCTCCACTCTACTGGACCAATAAGGCATCAAGCTTCACAGTGCATTAGTGTTATATCTTACGCTACATATTTTCGAATTGTTTTTGCTCGGCATACACGTCTTTCATTTGCTTAGGAAGAAAGCAGCGCAGTCAAGAAAGTTACTCCCTCCTGCCAGCGAAAATTTAAAAAATGCGGGTTTTTCAGCGCCAGTATAAAATCTTTGCATGCTGACGGCATGTTGAAATTTTCGTTAATGCACCGTAATAATTATCTCATGAAGCCCCAGCTCTTGTGGCCCAGGACGAAGAGTACGATGATTTATGGCAATATTTGAGGTGCATTTATGAGCCAAGTTCTTATTGCTCTAACGTTCTCCTAAGCAAATAAAACTGAAAATTGTGATAATTTTGATAATGCTTTATGGAGCTAACACTACCAGGACGTGGTAAATAAACAAAAAATAAATTCTTTGATAAAGGCCTGTACGCTGCACTTGTGCTGCTCATTTATTTCATGCTGTCCATTTTCTCAGTGCAGTGTCTTCTTTGATATGCATATTTCTGGCTCATTACATACTTTGCTTCGGTTCACAATTCTTCTTTTAGCTATATTTCATCCACTTTCCTGCCATAATCTCTATTCAAACGTAATTTGTGTAATTTTGCTTTGTCCGGGCTCCTGCAATGTTCTAGTATATATGAATGATGTGAAGACCTGTTTCAAGCTGTTGCACTATAATTCAGTCTAACCTCCTCGATCACGATCACCTAAGCCTTTCCTTATCTGTTGCCATACTTTTTTATGGAAACACTTAAAAACAAAGCACCATGATCTATTTCAGTATTGTTTTATTTGCCGATCTAATTTTTTCGAAGATAACATGGGATACCAACTCCCCTTTAATGTCCCCGTTCTCGTCTCGAAGTCGCGAATTTTTAGATGTGCGCTCAGTATTCTTGTTAGTGCATTTGTGCTCACAAGGGACTATAACAGCCAACGCGGCTAATACGCTAGATTTAATCCTGACAAATCGATCTGACATAGTCTCACCTATTACATACCTGCCAGGCATCAGCGACCACTTGCTAATGCACTATGACATTAATCTAGCCACTCCGAACACTAACAAAAAGAAAAAAAAATAATAATACGAGACTACAATGGAGCAAATTTTCAGGCGATAAATAATGAACTATTTTTTTTTTATCGATGCTTTCCCATAGCTTTGGTGTCCGCAGCATTCAAACCAACTGGAGCATGTTCACAGCTATAATCACCCAACTCACAGAACAATACCCTCCTGAACGCACTGCTACCACCCACTCAATAGCTCCCTAGTGTAATAATCACATTAAACGTTTATCTAACAAAAAGAAAGCCTCTACCGCATCGCAAAGTTCTCGCCAACTAGTGAGCGATCGGACTTCGTATTCAGCGGCTTCCAACATGTATGTTCAGGCGCTCAAAAGCGCTAAAAGCACTTCCACTCACATGTAACCACCAATGTCAAAAATTCTGGCGGGTCATTAATCCTTCCACCGACGATAGTTTTGCGTTATCTGACCCGTTAGGCGACCTCATCCCTTCCGACGTTCGCGTCACGATTCTTAACCGCGTAATCACTGACAACTTTACACCCATATCTGATGTATACATATGCCTACAACTCACCACTTCAACTATGTTTTCATGCCACCTATAACTGTTGCTCCTACTGGTGTGAATAAGCTTATTGATGGACTCAGTGTTCATTCCGCTCCGGGTTATGACTGCGTTACTTAAAAAGCACTGCAGCTTATTCGCCCATTATACTAACCAAACTTTTCCAGCATTGACCAGTCAACGCTGCTACTGAGTGGAAGATCGGAAAGGTGGTTACAGTCTACAAATCCGGCAGCAAAGCATCCCCTATTAATTATCGTCCCATATCCCTTACCAATACTTGACCCAAAATGTTCAAACATATAATATTCACCAACCTTGTTAACTTCCTTTCATTGAACAACTTTTTATGTCAGCGCAACATTGTTTTCGAAAACTTTACTCTTGCGAAACACAGTTAATATAGTTTACACATGCATTGCACTGTATTCTAGACCTATCATCACTAACTGGCTGTATATTTCTGAATTTTTCAAAGGCTTTCGACGATGTATGTCACAACCTTTTGGCTCACAAACTAAAACATCTTAATATTGACTGTAACTTATTGAAATGGATTGAATGTCTACTTAATCGCTCACAATTAGTTAGTGCTTACGGTTATAACACCTGTTTTACAGAGGTGTCTTCCGGAGTTCCACAAGGTTCAGTTCTTGGACCCTAGCTACTGTTCCTGATCTAACATTAATCATCCCCGCTCTCTTATGGATTCTCATATTCACCTATTCGCTGATGTTTGCGTCATTTTTAGAGAAATAACCAACACTAACAACCTTACATTACTTCAGTCAGTGGCGGTCACAGAGAGTGGTTTTAGGGGGAGCGGACAGACTGCTGTATATAAAAA